>NW_027206179.1:6132500-6655000 GCF_024711535.1 Dipodomys merriami | reverse complement strand
TCTGTAATCCTAGCTACTCAGGAGGCTGAGATCTGAGGAATGCAGTTCTAAGTCAGCCCGGGAGGAAAGTCTGTGAGACTCTTTTTTTTTTTTTTTTTTTTTGGGTCCGGTCGTGGGGCCTGAACTCTGGGCCTGGGCACTGTCCCTCAGCTCTTCAGCTCAAGGCTAGCGCTCTACCTCTTGAGCCACAGCGCCACTTCCGGCTTTTTTGTTTTTGCTTATGTGGTGCTGAGGAATCGAACCCAGGGCCTCAGGCATGCAAGGCAAGCGCTCTACCACTGAGCCACCTTCCCAGCCTCTGTGAGACTCTTATCTCCAATAAACAACTCAGAAAAAGTCAGAAGTGCCCTGTGGCTCAAGTGGTAGAGCACTAGCCTTGAGCTGAAGAGGTCAGGGGCAGCATCCAAACCCAGAGTTCAAACACCAGGACCAACCAAAAAAAAAAAAAAAGGATTCTGGGTCTTGAAGTCAGGGTATCCCACTTTTACTTGGTGTTTTCACTCAAGGCTGATGCTCTACCATTTGATGTGACACAGTTCCACTTCTGGCCTTTTGCTAGTTCATTGGAGATAAGACTCTCATAGATTTTCCTGCCTGGGTTAGCCTTGAACCCTAATCCTTAGATCTTAGCCTCCTGAGTGGCTAGGATTGCAGGCGTGAGCCACCAGCACGCTGGGTTTCAGTTTGAATATGTGCCATGTGCTAAGGAGCCAAGGGCACCGCCCAACAGCCTCTGCCCTCACGGAGTTTATATTCTAGCGGAACACAGGCATAATGCATTGCTAATTACAGCTGTGGACAGGAGGAAGAGATGTAGACAGTTAGTGCACAGAACATGGAGAAACTGGCGGGGGGGGGTGGCGGGGGGGAGAGGAAGTGGGGGGGTGCACACCTGCAATGTCAGCTACCTGGGAGGCTGAAGCAAGAGGGTTGAGCTTGAGACCAGCTTGGACAACATATTGGGACTCCATCTTAAAGAAAGGAAAGGAAGAGGGAGAGAGAGAGAAGAAGAAGAAAGAAAAGAAAAAAGAAAGGAAGGAAGGAAAAGAAAGGAGGAGAGGGAAGGGAAAGAAAGGGATAATAAAGAAAGAGAAGCTAGGTGCCAGTGGCTTACACCTGTAATTCTGGGTACTCAAGAGGCTGATATCTGAGGATCGAGACTCAAAGCCAGCTCAGGCAGACAAATCTGACAGACTGTTTTTTTGTTTTTGTTTTTGTTTTTGTATGTCATAGGATTTGAAGTCATGGCCTGGTGCTGCCCCTAAGCTCTTTTGCTCAAGGCTGGCACTCTATCAATTGAGCTATAGCTCCACTTGCAGATTTTTGTGGTTTGTTGGAGATAAGTCTCATGAACTTTCCTACCTGAGCTGGCTTCAAATCATAATCCTCAGATCTCAGCCTCCCAAGGAGCTAGGATTACAGGCATGAGCCACCAGCACCTGGCTGAGAAACTCTTATCTCCAGTTAACCAGCAAAAATCTAGGAGTGGAGCTGTGGCTCAAGTGGTAGAGTGCCAGCCTTGAGCAAAATAAATAAATAAATAAAAGCCAAGAAAGCCAGGTGCCAGTAGCTCACATCTGTAATCCTAGCTACTCAGGAAAGTGAAGGTCTGAGCATCACAGTTCAAGGCCAGCCTGGGCAGTTAAGTCTGTGAGACTCTTACCACCAGTTAACCATCAGAAAACTGGAAGTGGTGCTATGGTTCAAGTGGTAGAATGGTCACCTGGAGCTGAAGAGCTCAGGGCCAGTGCCCACGCCCAGAGTTCAAGCCTCAGGGCTGATAAAAAGAAAAGAAGCCAAGAAAAAGCATGAGGCTTTGAATTCAAGCCACAGTATGTGCCCAGAGAGAGACAGAGACAGAGAGACAGAGAGACAGAGACTGAGATAGACAGAGAGGCAGAGAGAGACAGAGAGAGACAGAGACAGAAACAGAGAGAGACAGAGAAACAGAGAGAGAGAGGGAAAGGGAGAGGGAGAGAGAGAGAAGACTTGTATATACTTTTGCTGTATCTAAATAAATAAAACTGGTCACACAATGTCATTCCATAATGTGAACAAGCCTGTCGCTTAGAGGCAGAGCTGGCCACGGGAAGGAACTTTGTGTGGTAGATTGTTGAAGTGATAGTTTTAGATTTGTCTGCACCTGCTTGTATCCACACCTTTGGGGTGTCTCTTTCTACAGACCCAGGGCTTGGTCACATGAATTGTGTGGGCCAATAGCAAAGGTGACATACTGACACAGAAAGGTGACATACTGACTACCACTAGTCCCCACAGAGAAGTAGCCAGGTGCTAGTGGTTCATGCCTGTAATCCCAGCTACTCTGCAGGCTGAGATCTGAGGATAGAGATTCAAAGGAAGCCTGGGGCAGGAAAAGTCCATGAAATTCTTACCTTCCCATGAACCACCAAGAAGCTAAAAATGGAGCTGCAGTTCAAGTGATAGAGTGCCAGAATGAAGCCAAAGAGCTCAGGCACAGCACCTAGACCTTGCATTCAAGACTGAGCCCCAGCACAAAAACAAACAAACAAACAAACAAACAAACATAGGAACTAGCCAGGTGCTGGTGGCTCATACCTGTAATTTTAGCTACTCAGGAGGCTGAGATCTGAAGATTGTGGTTCAAAGCCACCCCGGGAAGGAAAATCTGTGAGACTCTTATCTCCAATGAACCACCAGAAAACCAGAAGTAGCACTGTGGCTCAAGTGATAGAGCACTCGCCTTGAGCTGAAGAGCTCAGGGACGGCACCCAGGCTCAGAGTTCAAGCTTCAGGACCACCACCAACAACAACAAAAGAGAACTATCTTGAGTTCACTGTTTTCCCTTCGCCCCTCCGTGCACGGGGACACCTGGAAATCTGAGCCTCCTGTGCTCCCACATGCTTGTGTCTTTCTAACCTAAATATCATCGGCACATGCTGCTTTTCCCATGGATGAAGGAGCCTGGGGAGTTTTCCATGTCTGTTAATATCAGTCTGTCTCATCCTTTTTAGTGCCAGCCAAGGCATTCCCACAGCACTTTGGTGCCCTAATTTGTGAAACTATGCCTTCATTGTCTGTCATTCAAACTGTTTTCCATTTTCCACTTTTACAAGCAACGGTGTCATCACCAGCAAAGCCAAGGTAATGAACACACCCCAGTATCGGCATCCAGCTGTCAGAGAAACAGAAGGAGTCAGGTCCTGTATGCTAAATGTTGGGACGCAGAACTATCACAAGCTCTCCCACTAAAGTCTCAAGCTGGGTGCCAGTGGCTCATGCCTGTAATCCCAGCTACTCGGGAGGCTGAAATCTGAGGATTGTAGTTCAAAGCCAGCCTGAGACAGGAAAAGTCTGTGAGACTCTTTTTTTTTTTTGCCAGTCATGGGCCTTGAACTCTGGGCCTGGGCGCTGTCCCTCAGCTCTTCAGCTCAAGGCTAGCACTCTACTACTTGAGCCACAGCGCCACTTCTGGCTTTTTTCTGCTTATGTGGTGCTGAGGAATCGAATCCAAGGCCTCATGCATGCAAGGCAAGCACTCTACCACTGAGCCACCTTCCCAGCCCTGTGAGACTCTTATCTTCAATTAAACCACAGAAAAAGCTGGAAGTGGCACTGGGGCTCAAGTGGTTGAGCTCAAGGACAGAGCCAAGGCCCAGAGTTCAAGCCTCAGGACTGTCAAAAAAATTCTTCATCATTTCCACTTTCTATGCTTCTCCTCTGACCTGAGTGTGGCAACTCTTCTTTTTCACCCGATTCTCAGCAAGCCTTCACGTGCTGATAATTTTAGCTTTTGCCAAACTAAGGAGTGAAATGTTTCTGCTTGCTAGCAAGGTCAAGCGAGTAACTGTTGTTTGTTGGTATTTAGATTCTAATCTCTTTACATAATATGAACCAAATCCAAACTAAAAGGAGGCCTATTCACACAAGGTTTAGGAGTAAGCTGCCTTGAGGTAACTACTTTCTTGGCTGTGTGATACTGTTTATGTAACCTCTCTGTGGCTGTTTTCTTGAAAATGGAGATGATAGCTCAGTCTGGGGCTCACACCTATAATCCCAGCTAATCAGGAGGCTGAGATCTGAGGATCCTGGTTCAATGCCAGCCCAGCCCAGGCAGGAAATCCATGATATTCTTTTTTTTTGGGGGGGGTCCAGTCATGGGGCCTGAACTCTGGGCCTGGGTGCTGTCCCTCAGCTCTTCAGCTCAAGGCTAACGCTCTACCACTTGAGCCACAGCGCCACTTCTGGCTTTTTTCTTTTTGCTTATGTGGTGCTAAGGAATCGAACCCAGGGCCTCATGCATGCAAGGCAAGTGCTCTACCACTGAGCCACCTTCCCAGCCCTCCATGAAATTCTTATCTCCAAGTAACCAGCAAAAAGCTGGAAGTGGAGGTATGGATCAAGTGGCAAAGCCCCAGCCTTGAGTAAAAAAAAAAAATCTCAGGAACAGCATGTAGACCTTGAATTCAACCTCCAGGGCCCACACAAAAAACAGAAAGAAAGGAAAATGAAGATAACAGAACCTACTTAATAAGGCAGGGGATTCCATTACTTGTTGTATTTGTTGAGGGTCCTAGGGTTTGAACTCGGCCTGGAATTTGTTAGACTACACTCTACTGCCGACCACGCCCCATACAAGCCACGCCCACCATAGGCCATGCCCGCCATTGGAGCTACGCCCGCCATTGGAGCCTAGCGCCTCCCCTACCCTAGACATATTGCCTAGAACTAGAATGCACTGTGTGTGTGAGGTCTTGGGTTACACCCCAGTAGGCAGACAGACAGAGAGACAGAGAAAGGAAAACAAATCAAACTCTGACAAATATATTCTTCCAGTCTATTATAAGGTTGATTCATTCATTATTTTCTTCCCCTCTCTCATTTGAGTCTCAATAAAAGCAAACCTAGAACATTGAAGTTGGTGCAAAATATGAAATTGATTAAAGAGAAGAACCTATTAGTAGAGGTTATAATTGGGGTTTAGACTTTTAATAGTTTTTTTTGTTTTTTTTTTGTCGGTCATGGGGCTTGAACTCTGGGCCTGAGCTGTCCCTCAGCTCTTCAGTTCATGGTGAGCACTCTACCACTTAAGCTACAGAGCCACTTCCAGTTTTCTGGTGGTTTATTGGAGATAAGAGTTTCATGGACTTTCCTGCCCGGGCAGGCTTTGAACTGCGATCCTCAGATCTCAGCCTCCTGAGTAGTTAGGATTACAGGTGTGAACCACCGGCCCCCGGCTAATAGCTTACTTTTGTATCCAAATTTGAACTCGGGGCTTTGGTCTTGCTAAGCAGGTGTTCTACTGCTTACGTTACACCTCCAGCCTTTTTAGCTTGGATTTTCGGGAAAAAGCCTCAGATCTGGATCCTCCTACCCATTCCCTCCATATAGCTGGGATCACAGATGTGAGATACCATACCTGGTTTTGCCTCAAATTGTGATTCTCTTATTTTATATTCTGTGTGTGTGTGTGTGTGTGTGTGTGTGTGTGTGTGTGTGTGTGTGTGTGTGTGTGTGTGTGGTGTTTTACTGGAATGGAGCTCAGGTCCTCACCAAATCTGAAGCACACACTGCACCCCAGCCTTTAAATGTTCGAACAAACATGTTTCCAAATGAACATTCACACATTCACTCTTCTTGCTTCTAATCTTCCCCCCCCCGCCCCCCCCCCCCCCCAGTCCTGGGGCTTGACCTCAGGCTGGGCAAGCACTCTTCTGTTAAACCATATTCCCAGCCCTAACTTCTAAATAGGAGTGCTGTTTTTATAATGAGAAAATGCTCCTTTCCTTCCTTTCGTCCCTCTCCATCCCCTATAATAAATGATTTTTCCTGAAGAACAGAAAAGCAGGAGGACAGCTGGTTTTCTACAGGAAACCCCTTGTAAAGCCAGCAACACCCTCAAACCAACCCCACTTCCCACCCCACAGCCCTGTGGCCAGATGCTGAATAACACAGCAGGGCTGCCCCCTGGTGGCATAAAGTAAAATCGGTCAAGGAAGGAAGGCGCTTGTGTGTCCAAAAGGAAAAGGTTGGTTTTTCAATCAATCAATTAATTAATTAATCCATTAATTATCTTGAGCTTGAACTCAGGGCCTGAATGCTGTCCCTGAGCTTTTTGTGCTTATGGCTAGCGCTCTACCACTTGGGCCACAATTCTACTTCTGGCTTTTGTTGGTGGTTAATTGGAGATACAAGTCACACTGACTTTTCTTTTTTTTTGGGGGGGGGTCCAGTTATGGGGCCTGAACTCTGGGTCTGGGCGCTGTCCCTTAGCTCTTCAGCTCAAGGCTAGTGCTCTACCACTTGAGCCACAGCACCACTTCCGGCTTTTTTCTTTTTGCTGCTTATGTGGTGCTGAGGAATCAAACCCAGGGCCTCATGCATGCAAGGCAAGCGCTCTACCACTGAGCCACCTTCCCAGCCCTACACTGACTTTTCTGCCTGGACTAGCTTCAAACCCTGATCCTCAGATCTCAGCCTCCTGTGTATCTAGGTTTATAAGCAAGAGCCACCAGTGCCCTGCCCCAGGCCCTTAACCATTGTGTTCTCTGCTTCCAAAAGTTTCTATTTCTGTGGATCCTACTCATATGCTATCCAATGTACCGTAACCCCTGCTATTTGGGAGGAACAGATAGGGGGATCTGAGGCAAAAATGTGAGGTCCTACTCAAAAACAAACCAAAAGCCAGGTGTTGCTGGTGCATGCTTGTAATCCTAGCTACTCAGGAGGCTGAAGTCTGAGGATCACAGTTCAAAGCCAGCCCGGGCAGGAAAATCCATGAGACTCTTATCTCCAATAAACCATCAGAAAAATGGAAGTGGCACTGTGGCTGAAGTGGTAGAGCACTGGCCTTGAGCTGAAGAGCTCAGGGATAGTGGCCAGGCCCTGAGTCCATGCCCCATGACTAACACACACACACACACACACACACACACACACACACACACACACACACACACACACACACACACACAAAACAGGCACTGGTGGCTCACACCTGGAATCCTAGCTACTCAGAGGCTGAAATCTGAGATCACAGTTTGAAACCAGCCTAGGCAGGAAAGTATGAGACTATCTCCTATTAACCAAAATCTGGAAGTGGTGCTGTGACTCAAGTGGTAGAGTGTTAGCCTTGAGCAAAAGAGGCTCAGGAATAGCCTGAGCCGTGAGCTCAAGCCCCAGGTCCAACACACACACGAAAAAACAAGTGTGGTGGGAGAGGCTTATCATCCCAGCAACAGAAGGTGTAGGAGGATTGTCTGGCTGGTTCCTAACTAAAAAACAATGAACAGAAAGGGCTGGAGGCGTGGCTCAAGCTGTGGGGCATGGCCCACACAGCAGGAGGCTCAAACTGCAGGTTGGCTCAATCCTGGGTTCATACCTGGACCACTATCTGCCTATTTTACACCAACTCCTTGGAGATGAAAGATAGGCATGCATCATCAGGCCTAATTTCTAAAGTTCTTCAATTTCAACTTCCCATGTAGCTGGGTTGACAAGTGTGTGCTACCATGCCCGGTTTTACCAACTTTTTTGCCCAGGCTGACTTCAGACCCTGATTCTCAGATCTCAGCCTCCTGTATAACTAGGATATCAGGCATCAGCCATGGGTGCCTGGCTTGTAAGATTTCTTGGCATGACCTAAGCCTCAAGATGTGGAAGCAGAAAGGCAATATGTGTTGGCTTCCATCTCCACATCTGTCTACCATTAATAATATTCGCCGTATTTCCCCAAGGAGCCTTGGCTGGCTCGTGGAAGGGCAGATAGCATGCACCTGGTGAGTGGGCCAGGCCATGTGATTCGTCCTGGCCAATAAAAGCAACTGTGGGCAGAAATGTGTCATTTCTGACCCAGAGGATTTCGGTGTCTTTCCAGTGTCCAGAAACTTTCCAGGAAGGAGCTGCTGCCCCAAGTGGGCTCATGTGAAATGAAGCATTTACATTGTTAAAATAATTTGTCAACGTAGTAAGAATTCCAGGCCCTGGTTGGCTTGCCTTTGTAATTCTAGTGACTCAGGAGGCTGACCTCTGAGAATTGGGGTTCCAAAAGTCCATGAAACTCTTGAAATATCTGGAAGGAGAGCTGTGGCTCAAGAGGTAGGGGGCTGGCCTTGAGCAGAAAAGAGCCAACAAAATTGAAAGGCCCTGAGTTTGAGCCCCACCAAATGCACAAATAAGCAACAAAAAAATAAATCCCAAGGATCTGAAGGGAGGCAGGAATGTTGGGGGCTTGGAGGGAGCAGCTGGGGGAAGGTGGGAGAGGGGCTGATACTACCGTGGATTGCATCTTTGCTGTCCATGGTGCTGATGGCCATACACAATGGCTCACACTGTAATCCTAGCTATTCAGGAGGCTGAGATCTGAGGCTCACAGTTCAAAGCAAGCCAGCCAGGCAAAAAAAAGTTCCCACAAGACTCTAATTTCCAACGAAGCACTCAAAAACCAGAGATGGTACCAAACCAAAGTGGTAGGGTGCTAGCCTTGAGCAAAAAGAAGCTCAAGGACAGTGCCCAGGCCCTGTTCAAACCCCATAAATGGCAAAAAAAAAAAAAAAAAAAAAAAAGTTGTGTAAGATTGAAAGGCTCTGAGTTCAACCCCTAGTACAACACACACACACACACACACACACACACACGATTACAATGATAAACTTTATATATATGTATGTATGTATATATATATATTTCATGAGACATACACACACACACAGATCTAGTCCCTTCCCAGGCTTCCAATCTAGGTTCAGGCCCAGTCCGATGGCCAGGTGAAGCCACCAGAGCTCAGAGACCTTCAGTCACCAGCCTGTGATCACCAGGAGAAGCCCAGCTGGCATTGACCCCCAGTCCACCTGGTTCAGTCTAAGCTATTCACCAACACCTCCAAGTGCAGGGGTCAGAGCTCAGAGCAAAGCAGAGACCGCTCCCTGTCAGCTCAGCTGGGCACACAGGAGAAAAGGATAGAAACCAAGAGAAACTCTGTGTGTGTGTGTTGGTACTGGGGCTTGAACTCAGGGCCTGGGCACTGTCCCTGAGCTTTTCAGCTCAAGGTGAGCACTCTACCACTTGAGCCACAGCACCACTTCCGGTTTTCTGGTGGTTAATTGGAGATGAGTCTCACGGACTTTCCTACCTAGGCAAGCTTTGAACTGTAATCCTCAGATCTCAGCCTCCTGAGTAGCTAGGATGACAGGCTGGAGCCACTGGTGTCTGGCTTTCCAGTTTTTTTTACTCAAGTGGTAGGCCGGTACTCTACCACTTGAGTCACAGCTCTACTTCCAGCTTTTTGCTGCTTCATTGGAGATGAAGAGTCTCATGGATTTTTCCTGCCCAGGGTGGCTTCAAATCATGATTCTTAGATCTCAGCTTCTCTTTTGTACATTTTTTTTTTTTTTTGGTCAGTACTGGGGCTTGAACTCTGGGCTTGGGCACTGTCCTTGCTCTCTTTAGCTCAAGGTGAGCGCTTCACCACTTGAGCCATAGCTCCACTTCTGGTTTTCTAGTGGTTTATTGGAGATAAGAGTCTCATGGACTTTCCTGCCCGGGCTGGCTTTGAACCATGATTCTCAGATCTCAAGCTCCTGAGTAGCTAGTATTACAGGCATGAGCCACCAGCACCCAGCTAGATCTCAGCTTCTTGAGTACCTAAGATTAGAGGAGTGAGCTACCAGTGCCCAGTGAGAAATAAGTTCTTTAGCCTATGTCTGGATGTGATTTATCCTTGGAGACTGACTGGGTGCACGTCCACGGTCTCTGCACACAGTAGGGCTGAGGAGGCCAAGTGTGGGGTGGAAGGTAGGGTTGGGAGGGGATCCAGAACCAAGGACACCACCAGGCTGCTTCTAAGACATGAGTTTATTGGGTAGGTGACAATGGGACAATGGGTGATCAGTGCAGTGGCGCCGCCCCGGGGCTGGGGCGGGCGGTTCGGTCCAGTGTGTGTGAGGCCCTGGGTGCTGAGGACACCCAGGGAGCATCAGGCATTAGCAGCAGGTTGAGGGGAGCTCCCTCCCTCCACGGGCCACCCCAGCCCAGCAAGGGCCCAGCGGGGGGGTGTCCTAGGGACATCCTTAGGTGTCTGCAGCCGAGCCTGGAGGCTCGGGGGGAGGCCGGCGCCGGTGCCGGAGGGGACACTTCTCCTCCTCCTGGTGGGGGGTGAGGTGGGGAGGGGGGAGAGAGAACAGGCTATGTGCGTCACCAGGGTGAGACATGCCCACAGACACCCCCTGACACTACCTCCTAATCAACCAGAAAACTTCAGCCTCCCACCCAGCCCTGCCCTATGAGAAGCAAACCTCTTGTGGCTGCACCGATGTCCCTTTAGAAGCCCACAGGGCTTCACAGCCAAGACCCGCTGCCCAGCCTGGGGACATCCACGCACCTGCGGCTGCCACAGGACCCTTCTGGGGCATCATCCAGCACACCCCACGCGAGACCCCAGACAGCCCTCCCACCACACACAGACCTGCCAGGGCCCCCGGGAGGGGGGACGCTGGGGTGTCAGCTCTTACCACCTCCGAGGCTGTGCTGGGGCTAGCGCCCTCGGGGGAGCCCCCCTCATCCCTCGAGCAGTCGGGGCCCGCCTCTTCCTCATACTCTGTCAGGCAGTCGGATTCTTCCCCTTGGGATGGTGAGTAGGGCTCAGGTTGAGGGGACCCAGGCTGGTCTGAGGTCCCCAGATATCTCCAGGCCCAGCTCCCCCTACTCCTCCAGGGGTGCCCCCTTGGCCCTCACCATCCGCACAGCCATCGGAGACGTAGGTTGTGGGGGGTTCGATCCGGGATACGATCTCCGCCAAGTCGGTAAAGCCAGAGCTGGGGAATGCCAGAACCTGAGGGGAGGGGCAGGGTTGGGGGTGCTGGACTCAGAGGAGATCTTGAAACGGCCACCTCAGGGGACCCCAGAGATGTATCAGGTCATCTGAGGTTGGGGGACAGGGATGAGCAAGGTCTGTGGGGGTCCTGGAATGTCTGGAGTGTCCCTAACCCAAAAAACACCGCAGGCTTACATCTGCTCGACGGCTCTCATTAAGGTCTGTAGACCGCCGGTCTGTGAGCATCTTCTCAATGACATCGCCCCGGGTCCAGCCTCCAAACACAGCCTTCCCGTACTGGTAGCCCACGTCCTACAAGAAGGGAAGGGTGTTGGGGCCATGCCTGAGCCCCCTTCTGGCCACCACTACTCACTCTGCCTATTCTCTGAACCCTCAAGTGCCTGACACCCTGGCAGAAGAGACATTTGAGATTAAATCTATTTCTGAGTGAGCCATACATAGCACACTTATGCAAATATCTATCTGTACCCCTGCCAGACATTACCAACCAATGCCTCCACCTCCTTTCCCACTCAACCCCTCAATACCAGGTCCCAAATGACACATCTGCTGGTGGTGTGTGAAATTATTTTTAAGGTTTGCAGATATGTGGAACACATGGGGATATGGTACAGTCTCAGGTCCACAGTAGGCATCACTAATCCATCACAGCACACTTTCTCTGTCATCTCAGAAAGGACATCAGACAATTTTACATGTGCCTCTGGGCAGCAGATAATGGTCAACTTCAGCTGGTGAGAACCATGAAACATTTTTCAGGGCCAGTGGACAGGATGAAAACCCATCTACCCTCCTCTCTCAGATCTGTAGCAGACATTAACTAACTAATCACTGCTCTCACTCCTACCTGGACAGAAACTGGCACTGGAAATAACTACTGGGTGTTTCACGTAATAAGCTTAAACACAAAGCTCACACCACCACTACATCTGCTATGCGCGGTGCAGACATCACTGATCAATCACTGATCACTTCCCACAGGTTGAAGATGGAGCCCTAAAACCCTCCATCTCACACTCCTCTGGGGTTTACAAAACAAAACTTTGCCAGCCCACCAGGCCGGCACCGCATCTACCCCAGCTGCTCACATAAATCTGGTCGAACTTCCCGAAGTCCATGGTCTTGAAGCAGTCGATGGGTGGGCGCAGGTACTCGCAGTAGGAGCTGGACTTGACCACTTCCAGCTGCCTTACACAGGACACGTAAGCCAGCCGGGACTGGATCTCGGCCATGTCTGGGACCTTCACTTTGTCTGCCCAAGGGTTCAGCCTCTTCCACAGCAGCCACCAGCCAGACAGGCTGTCCCCGTAGGTGCTGAGGTCCGTCTCATCCTGGCTCCCCACGTCGATGGCGATAACCGTTTTGGCACCCATACTGCGGGCGATGTCCGCTGTGGGGCCAAGGGGTCAGAGGGCTGCTCCCAGAGGGGAGGCCCCAGGCAGGGATAATCAACCCAGTCCCACAGCTCACAGTATGCAAATGTCATGCGGTTATGCAAAAGTGAAGAGACCAATGCAAATGAGGCCGAGGGAAGAAGAAAGGGTGATGGCCCAGTGAGCATGGTGGCTTGCCTGGAGACCTGTGCTGGCAATGTGTGTACCCCACATTGGAAGGGTCCCCAAAAGGGACCCGGGGCACAGAGACAGGGGCCTGCAGGTCTGTATTCGACTTGGCACATATCCTGTGTGAGCTTGCTTGTTTCCTGGGACACATGCCCAGACCTTGTGTGGGAACAGGCTGGGATATCTGGGGGTGGGGGGTGGGGGTGGCTGGGTTTCTGTGTGACATCTACCTGTATTTCTTTCTTTTTTTTTTTTTTTGTCGGTCATGGGGCTTGAACTCTGGGCCTGGGCGCTGTCCCTCAGCTCTTCAGCTCAAGGAGAGCGCTCTACCACTTGAGCTACAGCGCCACTTCCCTACCTGTATTTCTTATGTGCCCAAGTGTGCCATCCACCTGTAGGTAGGTGTACACACCTGCTCATGTACATGGCATGGCAAAGAGAAAAGCATCCCAACTTTGTGGGCCACGATACTACGCTCTGCCACTGTAGCCCCAATAACAGGTTGAAAGACTGGGTATGATTGCCTCAATAAAACTTTTTTTTTTTTGCCAGCAGTGGGGCTTGAACTCAGGGCCTGGGGACTGTCCCTGAGTAATTTTTGCCCAAGGCTAGCACTCTACCACTTGAGCCACATCATCACTTCCAGTTTTCTGCTGATTAATTGGAAATAAAAGTTTCACAGGGGGGGCTGGGAAGGTGGCTCAGTGGTAGAGCGCTGGCCTTGCATGCATGAGGCCCTGGGTTTGATTCCTCAGCACCACATAAGCAAGAAAAAAAAAAGCCGGAAGTGGCGCTGTGGCTCAAGTGGTAGAGCGCTAGCCTTGAGCAGAAGAACTGAGGACAGCGCCCAGGCCGAGAGTTCAGGCCCCATGACCGGACCCCCCCCCCCAAAAAAAAAAAAGTTTCACAGGGGGGTTGGGATGGTGGCTCTGTGGTAGAGTGGTTGTTTTGCATGCTTGAGGCCCTGGGTTCGATTCCTCAGCACCATATCAGCAGAAAAAGCCAGAAGTGGCGCTGTGGCTCAAGCGGTAGAATGCTAGCCTTGAGCTTAAGAGCTGAGGGACAGCACCTAGGCCCAGAGTTCAGGCCCCACAACCAATGCAAAAAAAAAAAAAAAAGTTTCACAGGGACTTTTCTGCCAGGGCTGGTTCTGAACTGTTATCCTCAGATCTTAGCCTACTGACTAGCTAGGATTACAGGTGTGAGCCACCAGTACCTAGCTCTAAAACTTTATTTTTTAATTCAAAATTGAGGGCCATTGTTTGTCAACTCCTGATCTACGGGACTCTGTGCGTGTGTGTGTGTGTGTCTCTGTGTGAAGCTTACACATCTGTATGCTCACTTCTGGGATTGTGAACACTTTTGGTTGCTACTGGGATTTGAACTCAGGAACTTGAGCTTACTCTGCTTATACAAGGCTAGCACTCTTACTGTTTGAGCCAAGCCTCCAAGCTTGAGCTTTTTGCTGGTTAATTAGGGAGTCTCATGGCCTTTTCTGCCTGGATTGGCCTTGAACCTTGATCCCCAGATCTCAGCCTCCTGCATAAGCTGGATTGACAGCTATGAACTACTTGCTCCTGCTGTGCAGTTGTGAACACTCGCCTGCCTCTCTGCTGCACTGTGAAAGCCTAACCTGGTCACACAGGCACCAGTTCCATGTGCATGTGGGCATGGGTGCACGTGTACAGAGTGTGCAGGACAGGTATGAACAGACTGGCATGTGGATAGATGACATCTCTCCAATGCACGTGTTTGTGTCTGTGTGCACATGTGTGCACATGTTCTACTTTCCCACCACATGCACACACCTGTACCATTGCACAGGTTGTGCACCTGCTCCCTTGCCTGAGCCTGGCTGCCTGGGCTTGCGTGTGCAATGGCGGTGTGTATGGGAGCCCAGTGACACACGTGAGCAATGCATGCGCGGTGCGTGAGTCAGCCACTTGCCTGGCAGGTTGTTGATGTAGCCGCCATCCATGAGCAGGTGCCCATCCTTTGGGTCGCAGAGCGGGGGCAGATAGCCTGAGAGTGTCATGCTGGCACGCACATACCGCCACAGAGAGCCTGCCCGGTGGGATATACAGACAAGACACACACACAGACACGCTCAGACACACTTAAGAGGCCTAGCCAGACCTGGTACGTTGTTAACGTAGCACCCGTCCACCAGCAGGTGCCCATCCTTGGGGTCGCAGAGAGGGGGCAGGTAGGGACAATAGGAGGAGCTGGCCCGGACGTAACGCCACATACAGCCTGTGGGGACGTCGGTAGGCGGAGGGGGTGAGGCGCCCGATGACCCTCCAGGCTCCCCACCCTTCAGCTAGGACATACCTGGGGCCTCTGGGACATTAGCAGGTGATGGTTAGTGGTCGGTGGCCAGTCACTTGTGTTAACCAGGTCCCAGTGGCTCAGCTGCCCCCTCCCCACAGTCCCTCCCCATGTGAGCACAGCTGATGTAGCTGGGCCAAGCAGGATGGTGGCACCCACCATCTTTGTGGACGCGCATGGCTGAAGCAGTGATGTCTGTGGTCACATTGAAGTATGGCAGCCACAGGTCCTGCAAGGACAGGGACGCACAGGAGGGGAGGCTGGGAGCCACTGTGGATTGAAGCAGGCAAGGTGGGGGTGGGGATGGGTGTAGGCAGACCATACCTCAATCTGCTTATCTTGAAAGACACGGTGGATGCTTCGGTTAAAGGCCGAGCCAGTGAACATGGAGGTAACAGGGTAGGTGAGATCCAACACTGGCTCCATTACCGAGGTCATGCCCTAAGGGTATAGGGCCAGCTGGGGTCAAACGGGAATCACCTGGGATCATGGAGTGTTTGTGAGTCTAGAGGGCGGACCGTAGATGGTGGTTAGCCTTCCAGGCCCACTCAGAAAGTGGTGGCTGGGGTTCTTGATTGCTCTAGCTGGGGGTGGGGACTAGGGTCACTGGTGGGGAGATGGCAGAGAAACATCCAAATCCCAAAAGTATTATATCTACAGGGGTCCAGGCAGATCCTGGGGCCCCCCCCATCTCAGATCAGGTCTCCCAGCACTATTAGGGTACTGCAACCCCCGACCTCCCCAACACACACCTTGGCCCATTCGCGGGCCCGCTGCTTGGTGCGGCTGGCACTGCGCTCCTCGGCGTAGAGGGCCCCTATGAAGGAGCCGATGGATGTGCCACCCACGAGGTCGACTGGCACACCTGCCTCCTCTAGTGCCTTCAGCACCCCGATATGCGAGCAGCCCCTGCGGGATGGAGGGAGCCCAGTGACCACAAGGGGATGGGCCAAGCCCAGTCCCAGGAGCTCCCCTACTGACACCTAAGAACCAGCCACCAGCCTCCACGGCTGGAGTCTGACAGAAAGCTCCACCCCCGGCACCCAGGCTCCGCCCCCGGGACAGCCTCCCAACGAAGAAAGCTCCGCCCTAGCTGACCACGCCCAGCGCGGCATCCAGGCCCCGCCCCTCACCTGGCCCCGCCCCCGCCCAGCACCAAGGCGATCGTGTTTCCCGTGAGCACCCGCGCCAGGCGGGAGAAGTCGCTGTGCCGGTCGGCGCGCTTGGAGAAAACCTTCTCGTAGAGCTCGTGCTGGGGTAAGAACGGCGATCCGTAAGGCTGGGGGTCGGCTGTGGATACCCCAACCACATGGGGGGGGCCCCCCCTCGCCGCCCACTCCCGGCTCCGCCCCCAGGAAGTGGGAGGTTCTCCTGGGCGGGGCGGGGCGAGGGGGGGCGGTCCAGTCTCACCAGTTTGGCTGGGCTGCGGCGCGAGAAGAGGCGGCGCGGGCAGCGCAGGTGCAGGTGCCCCGAGCACCAGCTGCGCATGTTGAGCCACTCAACGGTGCGTGCCGGGCCCGGGCCCTCCTCCCGGTGCAGGAGGACCAGCTGCTTGAGGGCGCGCACGGCTGTGTTCTCCAGCATCTGCTCCAGCTGGAGGGTGGAGAGTGGGGGTCAAGGCCTCGCCCATCCCTCCCCCTCCCACACACTTCGGGTACAGGTGCATGAGTCCTGATGCAGGCACGGTAGGGCAGGGGGAGGGGGTCCCGGCGTGGGGGAATCACTGAATAGGACCTCCGAACCTGGCCAAGGGTAGGCTCCTGGTCACCCAGGCCTACAATGAGGATGCAGTCGGCCTGGCGCAGGCAGCGCACGGTCCAGGGCGTGAGCGATGCGTCGGTTTGGTAGAGCACTATGCGGTGCGCGTCCTCCTGCTGGGCCAGCCACCCTGACAGCCGGAACTCTTGGATGCTGGGTGGGATGGAGGAGCTGGTCACTTTGGGGGCTGGTCTGGGGTGGTGTACCCCACAGAGTTCCATTTCTGGGAGCATCTTGGACACACTCAAGGGAAGTGCACGTCTTACAGGGAGAGCTTCACCCACTGTCTGCCAATTCACCGCACTGTGGGGCACCTAGCATTTACCTGGCTAAAAGGATCAGAGGCCTCAACATACCCCATGCCCTGTCTTGCTCCCATCCGAAGCCCCCACACACCTATCTAGTGCAGAGGCTCCCAAGCGTGCCCGGATGATGTCACTGTTGAGGAGGAGTGTGGGACCTAGGGAAGACGAGGGAGGGAAGTTAGAGCTGAGGGCCTCTCTCCAAACAGAATACCCCACTACTCATCCCTAAACCCTGGGACCCTATTACATTTCCCCACCCTCCCATCCACCAAGTATGCCCACCCACTAACCAATGGTTTTACAAATACACACCCTGCCCCAGCATCCCCAGGGCCTGCCCTCACCATGCCCCTTGCCCCCACTGACCAATGGCTTGAAGGGCATGCTGCAGCTCCAGTGTGAAGGCCATCATGGGCACCTCTGCACACACGGGCAGGACTGCCACCGTGGACAGGTTGCTGGCTGGGTTGGTGAGTTCCGAGTGGGGCAGGACACCTAGCCCTGAGCCTGCTGAGATCCCAATGGAGAAATATGCTGTGTAGCCTGTGTCATCTGTCTTTTCCTCATTTTCATCTTCCTCTTCCTTCTCTAACCTTGCAACTTGATCCTAACCTACAGCCTGACCGCTGATTAAAACATGGCCATCTAGTCTCCTTTGCTGGCCCTAATCTCAGTGGGGCTCATTATGCAACTTTGCAACAGTTACATTCACTGTATCTGCAGCCTCACTGGTAACCCCAACCCTACTCTGGCTTGGGTTCCTTTATCCCAACCCAAGACTAGACCAGAAAAAAACATACTTTTGGCCCACTTACTCTATCCTAGGACCCTGGCCAATAGCCTACACCAAGGAAGCAGCCTCATCTCTTGATTTCTTGGTGGTCGGATTCCCCTCCTCTATGACTGCCTTAAGAACGTCAAATGAGCCAGGCGCCAGTGCTCACACCTGTTAATCCTAGCTATTCAGGAGGCTGAGATCTAAGGATCATGGTTCAAAGCCAGCCTGGGCAGGAAAAGTCCATGAGACTCTTATCTCCAGTAAGCCATCAGAAAGCCAGAAGTGGCACTGTGGCTCAAGTGGTAGAGCGCTGGCCTTGAGCTGAAGAGCTGAGGGACAGTGCCCAGGCCCAGAGTTCAAGCCCCAAACCCACCCCCCAAAAAACCAACCAAACAAACAAACAAAAATCCCTCAAATTCTGGACTCTTACTCCAGCCATCCCTCTCAGTTTCCTCCTGGTGATGGTTCAAAATCACCACACCCCCCATTTTGGACTTTCCTAGTTCTTAAATCTAACCCCATCTCACATGTCAAGTCTCAGCTCTGTCCTTGGGAAGCCTCCCTCTGCTACCTACACCGCATAACAGTGCTACTTTTTCTGCGTATTTTACAAGTTGCATTTTTCCTGCCACCACAACCCTGCGAAGGGGGTAGTGGGTCACCCACATGTAGAACCTTTGGCCTACATTTCAGCATGCCTTGGATTGTGGCTGATTGTGTTGAGGTCACAGAAGCCACTGTCTGGGACAAGGAACCACACCTCTTGGCACTTGGGTAACTTTAGAAGCCATTTGGCAATGTGGCATGAGCCCTGTCCTCCATCCGCGGATGCCAGATGCCATCACATATTAATCTGACACCTTCCTATGTATGCAGGAGTGAATTCTATCCAACAGGTCCTGACAGGGGAATCAAGCACTCAGCTTAAAGATGCCTTCACCCAGCAAGGTCAACACCAGAGAGCCTTCAACAAGTGTCCTTGGTTGCCAGGACTCCATTTCCCAGAGTGCACAGGAACCTGAACTCCATCCCCCAGCATGCTCTTCGGACCCTACTTCTACACTGGTCCCAGCACTGGCAAAACTTATGCTGGACTCCATTCCCCAGCATGACGGTGGACAGAATTTCCCTTCTGCGCCAGCGCTGGGTGAGGGACTACACCCCCCAGCATGCCCCTCGGCAGCCGTTCCCCCTTCCCTCCCCCCCCCCCGCCCCCCAACCTGGGAAAGGTCCTTGCAGCTGCTGCAGGTTCCCGAGAATTTTCTGGCTCAGCAAGTGGATGAGGCGGGTCACAACCTGGAGACAGTGGAGCCCAGCGGGCCAGTCAGGAGGAGGAGCAAGTGCTCCCGCGTTTTCTACCACCTCCAGCAGGGGAGGCCCGGCCCCCAGGAGCCCCGTCCGCCCGGCCCCGCCCCCGGGCGCTGGCAGCTGCCCTCCCGCAGGGACGCACCTGCGGGTACCGCCGCTTGATGTGGCCCAGGGTGCCCTCGGGGAGCTTGGCCAGCTCCGTGTCCCGCACGGCGTGCACCGTGGTGGCCCGCGGCTGACGGGTCAGCGCCTCCACCTGTGGGGTCACGAACATGACAAGGCTGCGGGGCCAAGGGGGGGGGGCAGGTGTCCCAGAAAGGGGGGGCGGGCATGGGTGCGGAGGGAACCTCCCACACCCTGGGACCTCCCCACCCCAAAATAGGGATGCCCATTATCCATTTGATTTCCAGGAGGGAAGGGGGAGCCCTGAGCCACGGCCAGGTCCCCCACTGGGGCCCATTAGTGGGGTGCTGGAGGGGAGGGCTGGCTGCGGCCGCCCTTACCACACCGATGAGGTCCCCGCGGCCATACTCCCCCACCAGCTCCTTCTTGCCGCTGCCCCTCTGGATGACACTGCGCAGGCGCCCGTTGAGCACGATGTAGGTGCAGTCGGAGCGGTCGCCCTGCCTGGGGTGGAGGGTGGAGGGGGGGTAAGCAGGGCCGGCCTGGTCTCACACCCGTGGGAGCAGAAAGGGGGGAGGGCGGGGGCGGGGCGCAGCACCTGTACAGCGCCCGTCCGGCTTCCACTGCCGTCCAGTCGATGGCGAAGTCCATCTGGCGCACAAATGGCGACATCCTCGCGGCCACCGTGTGCGCCGCGCTCAGCACCACGCTGGGCTGAGCACGCATGATCCTGCAGGCCAAGAAGAGGGTGTGTGTGTGTGTGTGCATGGTCTAGGGATCGGCCCAGGACTCCCCAGAAATCAGGGGTAAAACAGAAGGGCTTCAAATGGCCCTTGAGGCAGGTGGGGGCGGAGCAAAATTGGGCTGGGTCCTCCAGCTGCTAAGACCCCACACCCCAGCCCCAGGCCAAGTCATACTCATAGAAGTCGGACTTGGAGATCCGCAGGAAGGTGCAGTCGCGCTGGGCACGCAGGGTGAAGATGAGGGGTTCCCCCGTGAGCACCGCCAGCTGCCCCACCAGCTCCCCGGGCTGAGACACGAAGAGGCACACGTCCTCTGCCTTGTCGATCATGCGCTGGTACACGTGCAGGCAGCCCCAGAGCACGAAGTGCAGGCTCACATCCTGTGATGACAGGAGGGAGTGATGAGCAAATGTGAGGACAGGAGCAGCGCCCCGGGTGCTCCCCAAACTCATCTCAAGGTGCCCCATAGGGAGGTTTATGATGAAAAAATAAGGCACTGCAAGGTGGCTCACACTTGTAATCCCAGCTTTAGTGGTGGAGATCTTGAGGATCACAGTTCTAGGCCAACCTACCCAAAGTTTGTTAAGCCCCCCCCCCCCCCCACACACACATCTACCAACAATCTGGGCATGGTGGTTCAAGCTTAGGAGGATCACAGTCCAAGACTAGCCCAGGCAAAAAAGTGTGAGACCCGATCTGATCAATAACTGAAAGCAAAATAGGGCTGGGGGGGGGCATGGCTCAAGTGGTAGAGCATTTGTCTAGCAAGCATGAGTTCATCATGATTAAAAATTTTGTACTTCAGAGCCAGGTGCCAGTGGCTCACGCCTGTAATCCTAGCTACTCAGAAGGCTGAGATCTGAGGATCATGGTTCAAAGCCAGTCCGGGCAGGAAAGTCCCTGAGATTCTTATCTCCAATAAACTGGAGACAAAAAAATAAAAATAAAAATTTTGTATTTCAGAATCACAGCAACAACAGCAACTTACACAGTGGGAGAAAATATTTGCAAGTCAATGATCTAATCTGGATTCTGTGTCTGACGCATAATTTCTAAAAGGTAGAAATAAGCTGGGTACCAGTGGCTCACACCTGTAATCCTATCTACACAGGAGGCTGAGATCTGAGGATCATAGTTCAAAGCCAGCCCAGGCAGGAAAGTCTATGAGACTGATCTCCAATTAACCACAGAAAAAGCAGGAAGTGGTGTTGTGGCTCAAAATGGTAAGAGTACTAGCCTTGAGGACAGCACCCAAGCCCTGAATTCAAGCCAAACAACACCCTCTCTTCCCCCCAATAAAAGGTGAAAACAAATGTCTGTCCACAGATCAGAGGATGAAAAAAATTCCATTCCATACTCACGTGGATTACATGTTTTAACATGTAACGTCTAAAATGACTATTTTTAGTGCTGGGGATCAAATTCAGGGCCTCACACATATGCAGCAAGCACGTTCACCACAGGACCTTTGCACAACCTGTTCTCTGCCTGGCATGACTTTTCCTCCAGCTATACCCAGTTAATTGCTCCCCCACCTTCCTCTTTGGCTGGAGGCCACATCTTCAGATGCTCTGCCCTGTTTACACCAGCCTTTGTAGTGCCAACAGGTCATATATTAAGCCTTTCTTATATTTCATTTGTGTGATCCTTTGAGTCATGTCTGTCAGAACTACTGGTCCTGTCCCAAAGGCTAACACCATGCCGGTTTTTCCTGCCTCTGGTCCAGCAGGCAGCACAAGGTCCAGGACTAAGACATCTCTCTTCTCCTATCAGCCTGACCAGTCAGACATATCCTCCTTCTGTTTCTTCATCAATGAAGAAATGAAACTTCCTCAAGACAGAAAGATCATTCTCCTTTCATTACCTCAACCTGTCTGCCACCAAAAAATAAAAAATAGCCAGATGCCAGTGGTTCACACCAGAGGCTGAGATCTGAGGATCACAAGACAGAAAGTCCCTGTGAGACTCTTACCTCCAATGAACCACCAGAGAACTAGAAGTGGTGCTGTGGCTCAAAGTGGTAGAGCACTAGCCTTGAGCAAAAGAGCTCAAGGACATCACCCAGGCTCTGAGTTCAACCCACGACTGACAATAAAATAAAATAAAATACTAATTTTAAAACTCCACAGCCAAAATAGTGCTGGGAATGGGAATGAGGGAGAAAGGGAGAGGACTCCAGGAGATAGACACACACACACACACACACACACACACACACACACACACACACACACACACACACACACACACACACACACACACACACACACACACACACACACACACACACACACACACACACACACACACACACACACACACACACGTACGTCCTGAAACCTTCTACAATGGAGAATTCCAGGCTGGGATTGAAATGAGCACAGTTTTTAACATGAGGTGGCCATTTGTCCTCAGATTAGAAAGCTTGTTTTAGTGCAGGACTTCTCAGAAACTTGAATATCGGTCATAGGGCCTGAACTCTGGGCCTGGGCGCTGTCCCTCAGCTCTTCAGCTCAAGGCAAGAGCTCTACCACTTGAACTACAGTGCCACTTCTGGCTTTTTTCTGCTTATGTGGTGCTAAGGAATCGAACACAGAGCCTCATGCATACGAGACAAGCACTCTACCAGTGAGCCACCTTCCCAGCCCCCAGAAACTTGAATATCTTAATGATGCTCACTGGGAATGAAAAAAATGCATCAAACAGCAATTCTCAAACCTGTTCAGTCATGACTGTGTTAAATATAGGTTTGAGTCTTCCTTATCCAAAAGGCTTTGGACCAGAAGTGTTTCAGGTTCTGGCTGGCTGTGTGTGTGTGTGTGTGTGTGTGTGTGTGTGTGTGTGTGTGTGTGTGTGTGTGTGTGTGTGTGTGTGTGTGTGTGTGTGTGTGTGTGTGTGTGTGTGTGTGTGTTTAAATAAGTTTTGTATTGTGAAAACACTGTACAGAGGGGTTACAGTTACATGAGCAAGGTAATGAGTCATTTCTTATCAAGCACTGTTGCCTCCTCCTTTGTTTTTCCCCTACCATCCCTACCCTTCCACCTCCTCAACTACACTCTTAACTCCCACTTTGGAATACTATATAAATATAACGAGAGGGCTAGGGATGTGGCTTAGTGGTAGAGTACATGCCTAGCATGCATGAAGCCCTGGGTTCGATTCCTCCACAGAAACAGAAAAAAAAAAAAGCTGGAAGTGGCATCGTAGCTCAAATGGTAGAGTGCTAACCTTGAGCAAAAGCAGTTTAAGACCCAGTACTGGAAAAGAAGTATACATATATACATATACATATGTGTGTGTGTGTGTATGTGTAAATAAATAAAATGAGATCTTGCTGCTCAGTCTGTCCCCAGGGGCCGAGCCCAGCTAGCTGGCACAGCCTCACTGGCCTTGCTATTGGAAAGGAGCCCCCCCTTCTGACAGCAGAACTCTGGCTGGCCCACAGGTGCACTGTGCCCCACTGCCCCCCACCTCTGCCCAGGTCCTTCTCCCAGGTTTCAGGGTGTCTGGGCTGCCGCCAACTTAAGCTGTCACCCTAGAGCTCTCCTAGGACTGTCACCTTGGTGCATCTCTGAGAAGTTTGTGTTTCTACTCGCTGTCTCCATCCCACAGACTCAGGAAGCTGAGAACTTTCTAGATCTTTTGCCCAAAGTCACACTGGGAGCTGTGACCGAGACCAGATTTAAACTCTGTTCTGCTCACTGCAGAACCTGAACTCCCTGCCTCCCAACTGTGGGGCTAAGGCCAGTGCTTCCCGGGAGAAGGGGGGTGCCTCAGTTTCCCCACATGGAACATGCAGAAGATGGATATGTCTGGCATGCTCCTGGGGATGCCTCTGAGTCCCAAAGTGGCTCATGGAGTCAGGGTTGTGATTATAATTCCTCTTTATGGAACCCCTATCTTACCACAGGCCAGAGTTGTAAGCAGGATGTTCCTAAGATCAGGAGGAGCGTGGTTCAAGGCCAGCCCCAGCAAAAAGCTTGTGAGACCCCCCCATCCCATCACAACCAATAAACCGGGCACAGGGTATGGGCCTACAGTCCCAGCCACATAGAAGGCTCTAGACTGGCAGAAAAAAAAAGAAAGAGAGACCCTACCTAAAAACATAATAATAGTCAGGCACCAGTGGCTCACGACTGTAATCCTAGGTACTCAGGAAGCTGAGATCTGTGGTTCGAAGCCAGCCTGGGCAGAAAAGTCCCTGTGAGACTCTTATCTCCAATTAGCCACCCCAAAACCGGAGTGGCTCTGTGGCTCGAGTGGTAGAGCACTAGCCTTGAGCACAAAGAGGCTCAGGGACAGGGCCCAGGCCCTGAGTTCAAGCCCCACACCACCACCGCCAACAAAATAAAACACCCCAAACATAATAATAATCACCTCACAAGCTACAAGGTGTGAAGGCACAACTCAAGCAGCAGAGTTCAAAACCCATAGTGCGGGCTGGGAAGGTGGCTCAGTGGTAGAGCGCTTGTCTTGCATGCATGAGGCCCTGGGTTCCATTCCTCAGCACCACATAAGCAGAAAAAAAAAAGTCGGAAGTGGTGCTGTGGCTCAAGTGGTAGAGTGCTAGCCTTGAGCTGAAGAGCTGAGGGACAGCGCCCAGGCCCAGAGTTCAGGCCCCACGACTGGACCAAAAAAAAAAAAAAAAGAACAAAACCCATAGTACCAAAAAGAAAAGAAAAAAGAAAAAAAAAGAAAATAGAGGCTACAGAAAGAAAGAGGACAAGTAAGAAAGATGTAGACTTTCAGCCCCCAGGAGAAGTTCAGAGGTGAGAGGTGAAGGGTTGTTAGGTGTCCAGAGGGACTTGGGGGGTAAGAGTGGGGGTAAAAAGATGAGAAGACACCCAGGTTAGAGGTTGGAAATGACATGAAAAACAAGAGGGGAGCCTAGTCCCAGAGGCCAAGGGTCAGAGATCAGACATACCTGGTCCCCTTGTCGAGCGATGATGGTGCCCGCTTTGGCGTGATGCAGGAAGACCCGGCTGTTGAGAAGGGAGGGGTCCTAAGAGGGAAGAGGGGTTGAGATGGGTGCAGCCAGGCCTCCTTCCCCCCCATCACTCCTTACTATCCCCCGTCCTCCCCTCCGCTGCCCACCTCAATCCGCATCAGTTTGGCCAACTCCCGCTTTGCCGCCTCAAAGATGCTGCTGGTTTGGCGGCCCTGGTAGGGCCCAAAGGGGCAGCTGCCAGTGGCGCTTTCGTCCTCACCATAGCTGTATTCACAGGCGCCCGCTGGCTGCTCCCGAGGCTCCTGACTGGGGGTCTGCAGGGGACAAGGACTGTGATCTGCTGGGCACCCCCAGCCCAAGCACCCACCCCGGGAGATACCACCATGGTCGAGGTGGGGATGCAACCCTGGAGGGGGGAGGGCTGAGGGTCTTACCCGAGCTGGGGCTGTCTGGGGCCCACCAGAGGCCTCTTCTTGCAGTGATACAGAAATCCGGCCACGCTCATAGGCCATGTCAAAGTCAGAGCGGGGGCCACCCTGCAAGCCTGTGGGTACAAAGAGGGACAATAAAATCAATGAAGATGAAGTTAGAGGTGCAGCTCAGTGCTACAGCGGCTTGCCTCAGCCTGTGTGAGGCCCCGGCTCCATTCAGTCAATAATCAAAGTAAATAAAGAGGTGAGGGACAGCGGCTGTAATCAATCACCAATCCTACCCCATGCAGGGTCTGGACCACAGCAGACATGATCAATCGATGACCACATTCTCCCTCTGCATGCTTCACAATCCAGCCAGGAAGATGCCAACTCAGTAAATACGCGCCACAAAAGTACCATCGAGGAAGTACCACTGGCACCCCTCATTTTGCAGGTAAGAAAAGAAATCAAGCCTGGTAGAGCCTAGATTCAAATGCATAGAAGCTGGGTGGCCCTTTCCCTATACCCGGCCCCCAAAAGGTTCCAAACCTGAGATATCCACTGGCATGGAGATACAGCGGCTCAGCAGAGGGGCTGGGGGGGCTTCCAGGGATGTGGGCTTCACAGGCTCCCCTGGGGGGGGAGGTCCAGAGCTAGGATTAGGGGAGGGGGGGTCCACTCCGAGTCCCTGGGGATGGAGGACTAGGAACAGCAATCTTTGGGGATTCCAGTGGGACAAGACTGGCGGTCTGGGAGCCAGATGGGGGTGACTCTAGATACCTGCAGGTCCAGGCAGCGGGGCCCCGGTGGGGTCAGGGGGCCGGCCGGGGGTCTCCCTGGGCTCCTCTGAAGCCGAGGTGCCAACCACCCTCTTGCAGCCACGCACAGGGCTGGTGCGGGCTGGGAGGCCTGGGCTGGGGAACAGGCGCAGGGGCTGGATCTCCTGGGGTAGAGGGACAGAGAGCGGTTTGTGGCACATCCAGGTGGTTTCCACCTGGTCCTCTAAGCGCCCCCACACCTGCCCCCAACTCACGTGGCTGAAGAGCTCATTAGTCAGACCCAGGTAGTTGTGCAGTGCCAGGAAGGTCACTCGCTGTAACCTCACCATGATGATCTACAAGGAAGGGGGCGGGGTTATGAGCAGGTCTGCCAAGGGGAGGGGCTAGATAGGTGGGCGGGGCCATCCCGGACCTGGGACAAGGGGCCAGGGCTGGCTGCTCAGAGCTGATAACCACCCCACGGGAACAGCAGCTCCAGCGCCTGCTGAGCTCTGGCTGGCAGAGATGGGTGGGGAGGAGACCTGGGTGGGGTGTGGCGCGCCCCCTGCCATGGGTGGAGGAAAAGACCGCTGACCTGCACCACCCGCACCAAGCTCTCGGGGTACTTGGTGAAGACAGCAGAGAAGGCCTCCACGGGAAGCCGAAGCACTGTGGAGTCACGTGCGGCCCGCGCAGACACGGTCCTCTGGGGGTGCTGGTGACCCTGGGGGAGAGGCAGACAAGGTCAAGGGCTATGGGGTCCCTCAGCAATGTCAGGGGCTAATCAGAGATGGGGTCTAGGGCCTCCTCACACCTCAGCGCCCCATCTCCAGCCTGTCCCTCGCTCCCTCACACGCGCCCGTCACTCACCGTGATGACATCCAGGATGCTTAGAAGGCTGTTGACACTGTCCCCGGGGACCACTTCTTTCACCACACACTCCTTCCCGTCCTAAGTCACAGGGGCCATTCACCCATGCTGGCCTCGTCCTGGAAACCCACATCCCACCCTCTGTCTATAACCCTGGTCCCCACCCTCACCCACCCTAGTGATCACCTCAGCCTATCTCTGAAGTTACCACTGAATGATCACACACTCCTTTTTTTTTTTTTTCTTGGCAGTCCTAGGGCTTAAACGCAGGGTCTGGGCACTGTCCTCAACCTTCTTTTGCTCAAGACCACTTCTATTTTATTTTATTTTTTTTGGGGGGGGGGGTTGGTGGTTAGTTTACTATAAGAGATAAGAGTCCCAGACTTCCCTGCCCAGGCTGGCTCCAACTGCAATCCTCAGATCTTAGCGTCCTGAGTGGCTAGGATTACGGGTGTCAGCCACTGGCTTCTGGCTTAACCTTGTGCCTTCTGAATATACATCCCAGGGGATGGCCCTCTCCTGTGCCTCTCCCCTCACAGCCCACTCACAGGCCCAGGTAGGCAAAGCTCCAGGAGCCCGTCCTGCACCACATAGATGCTGGCATCCGGCTGGCCAGGTCGGAAGACGTAGTCCCCCTGACCTAGACGCTGGAAGACCATGTGCCGGCACAGCTCCAGGAAGAGAGGTTTCTCAAAGTGGCCCAGGACCCTGTGGGATGGGTGGCAGAAGAGGGATGCGAGTCCAAACAGCCCTTCTCCCTCCAGCTCTGCAAGACCCCCTCACCCCAAACTGCCTATACCCCAAAACACTGACCGGACATTCTTGAGCATGTACAGCACCTCAGAGGGCAGGTGGGAGTTAGCCAGGTCACCCTCAGTCAGGTCAGCCTCCAGCACTGCAGGTGGAGGCTCTTTCCGCTGTAGTGTTGGGGTCTCCTTTGGGATGCGCAAAATCCTGGTGGAAAGGTAGGTGAGGATAGGGGAGAGCTCAGGCTGACTCTTAAGATTCCCCCAAACCTCCAACACACAAAGCAAACTCCCCACCATCCAAATCAGGCTACTTGGTTTTGTAAATAAAGTTTTACTGGCACATGGCCATGTTCATTCATTTGCATACCACGTAAAGGGGTTCTGGTACTATATCCACACAGCTGACTAGTCAAGACCGGAAATGCATGTGGACTACAAAGCCTAAATTATTTACTATCTAGCCCCTCTATCCCCACATACCCACTTTGCCATTTTTGTAGCAGAGGGTAGGATAAGGGCAGTAGTGGAGTTTGAATTCAAGGCCTGAAGCTTGCTAATACCATTTGAGCCAAACTTCCCAATCCTACCATGTGGCCACTTACAAAATATATTTATTAAAACTTATGATAGTCACTGAATTAAGAAATACTCAGCAGCCAAGCACTGATGGCTCAGGCCTGTACTGTTTTTTTGTTGTTTGTTTTTGTTTTTGCCAGTCCTGAGGCTTGAACTCAGGGCCTGAGCACTGCCCCTGAGATTCTACCATTTGAACCACCACACCACTGTGGCTTTTTCTGTTTATGTGGCACTGAGAAATCAAACCCAGGGCTTCATGCATGCTAGGCAAGCACTCTTCCACTAAGCCACACTCTTAGTCCCTGTACATTTTTTTTTTTTTTGGTCGGTTGTGGGGCCTGAACTCTGGGCCTGGGTGCTGTCCCTCAGCTCTTCAGCTCAAGGCTAGTACTCTACCACTTGAGCCACAGCACCACTTCCAGGTTTTTCTTCTTATGTGGTGCTGAGGAATCGAACCCAGGGCCTCATGCATGCAAGGCAAGCACTCTACCACTGAGCCACTTTCCCAGCCCCCTGTACATTTTTTTAAAGTAGCTTTTTCCAGCACATTTAGAAAGAAATTAAACAGTCCAAGTAAAGTAGACCTTCTATAAAACAAAATTAAAAAAAACCCACAGTAATTTTGGAAACAAAAAAAAAAAAAGGAAAGAAACATCTAATAATAGGGATGGTTACAGACCATAAGAGCTCAGGCCTAATAAATGGATAAATCATGATTCATAATGTGATGGCACTTTTGGGAGATAGTGAAAGGTAGAAGACAGGGATTCAATGGAAGAAATAGTCACTGAAGACATGTCCTAGGAGGCTCAATCTGCCCTAGCTCCTTCTTGTATTCCTCTCTCTACCACAAAGGGAACGCTCTGCTCTGCCAGGCCCTCCCTTCCTACCACGAAAGATGGACACCTCTTGAAAGTGTGTGTCAAAATAAATCCTTCCCTCCTTAGGTTGTGTGTTAGGTACTTGGTCACAGTGATGATAAAAGGTAACTAAGAGGGCTGGGAAGGTGGCTCAGTGATAGAGCGCTTGCCTTGCATGCATGAGGCCCTGGGTTCAATTCCTCAGCACCACATAAGCAGAAAAAGCTGGAAGTAGCTCTGTGGTTCAAGTGGTAGGGTGCTCACATTGAGCTGAAGAACTGAGGGACAGCGCTCAGGCCCAGAGTTCAGGCCCCACAACAGGCAAATAATAATAATAATAATAATAATAATAATAAAAGGTAACTAAGAAAGCAAGTCCTGAGGCTGGCACTCCACCAGTCATCCTAAATCTAGTAAACAGATGTTCTGGCTGTATTGACACACCCCAACATTAGTTCCAAGGTACGGGCAGACCCCAGAAAGTGCATTTTAGTCATGGGAGCCTCAGTCCCAGACTAAGTTCCTCAGATAGACTCTCTCTGACTTGGGCATGTCTTGGAAGTTGTTCTTGTTCTATGTGAACATCTCCAGATACAGGCTGCAGGCTATCTTTATAAAGATGCCTTAATTAAAAAAAAAAAAGCCAGGTGCTGGTGGCTCATATCTGTAATCCTACTCAGGAGGCTAAGATCTGGGGTTTGAAATCAGCCAGTCAGACATAAAAGTCCAAGAGACTCTTATCTCTAATAAACCAGGAAAAAGTTTGAAGTCGAAGTGTGGTAAGATGCCAGCTTTGAGTGAAAAAGCTCAGGTCCACCATCAGGTCCTGAATTCAAGCTCTAATACACACACACACACACACACACACACACACACACACACACACACACACACACACACACACACACAATCATCCTGTGGTACAGAAATAAGAGTCCTTAAAAGAGATAGAGACCCCAGAGGAGCCATATTTGGTATCAGAAAGATCTGACATAACTCCTCAGAGAAAAGAAAGTCTTGAGATGCCCTTCTGATAGGAAAGGCTTCCACACCAGCCCATGGGCTCAGAGCACCCCCCAGTTATGATTCTGCGCCCTAGTCCCATCCCAGTGCCAGAATCACCAGATACCAGCCTTACTTCTTGGCAATGTTGAGCATTTTAAGTTTCTTCTTCATTCGTGGCCTGGAAGTGGTGGAGACGGAGGAGTCTACCAGGGAGGAAGTGGACTGTGACACCTAGGAGATTTAAGGGGTGGAGCGAGGAATCAATAAGGAGAGAAAGGGGAGCCCTGCTGTAATCAATAAAAGGGGGAGAGGGAAGTGTCCACCAAAGAGATGTAAATCAGGAAGGGCAGGGCCGGCGTGGGGAGCGCTGAACACAGGAGGTCCCAGACTCACCTTCCGCATAATTTTCCGGCCATAGAAAAGCACTTTGTCCCTCTTCCGGAACCGGTACCGGGGCCCCTCCGGGGCTGGGGTTTCTAGGGGACGGGAGAGGGGAGCGAGGGGGGATACTGAGTTCCAGCAGATGTTCAGCCCTCAGCCTCCTCCCCTCCACCGGGGTCCCTCGGGGTCCTCACTCTGCACTCGCAGCCTCCGCACCACCAGGAGGATCAGCACCGCGGTGACCACCACAGCCACGCCGGCCCCGATCATCACGCCCAGCACCTGCGGGATGAACGGCACCGGATGCCCGCCGCAGGTCTGTCCCGCCGAACCCTCCTCGAGGGCCGGGACGTCCTGGGCCTCAGCCCCCGAGGAGGTCATAATCAGCCCAGGACTCGGTGTCCCCATCTGCTGAATGGGCCAGTGCGGCTTCCCCCTCTACCTCCTCCTCCTCCACCTCCTCCTCCTCCTCCTTCTCCTCCCCGGGGGGGAGGGGGGGACGCCACTCTTTCCCCACCCCCGACGGCTTGGGCCGCCCGTGGTGCGCGCCGGGAAACGTAGTTCCGTGAGAGCGTGCGAGAGCGCAGAGCACGCCGGGAGTTGTAGTCCCAAGCATCATGGGTCCTTACCATTCCGGTTTGCAGCGGGGCCTCCATTGGTTGCCTCAGGCTGGGTAGCAGGTCCGAGAGCCCGCAGTCCTGGCAAGCAGGTTGCAGGAGGAAGCAGCACCAAGACGTCATTCAGGGAGGGCCTGCTCGACCCCGGCCTCGCCCCTCACCGCAAGCCCCGCCTCCAACCACAAGCCCCGCCCCCTGGGTACCTTTGGCCCCGCGGGCTTCTCCATCGGCCAGCGGTGGGGTGGGGTGGGGTGGGGTGGGAGCCGCTAGAGGGGCGCTGTGGAGCAGATGGATGGGATGTCGACCTTCTGGCCCGGACCTGGGGGTTAGGAGAGTCCCCTGATCCCAGACATTTCCCCTCTCGGAGCTCTCTCCAGACTCCCTTTCCCTTCCTCCCAGGCCAGGTCAAAGGGAAGCCGTCGAGGCAATCAAAGCTGCTCGCGGGCGGGTTCTCCCAGGACCCGGCTCCTTCCGGCCAGGGGTCCCCTCCCGGGCCTCTGCCCCCTTTCATCCCTAAGCTTTGCCCTCCTACTCTCTGCGAAAAACTGGAATGTTCCGCTCCGGGAAAAGTGGGGACCCCGTGATTTGCTGGACAACTGGCTGCTGACCCAAGCCCGGCCCCTGGGAGCTGGGACGCGCGGGGTACCGCCCGGGGATCCCTTGGAAGGGGTCATGGGACCCTTGGGGTGAGGTGAACCCGCAAGGTGCTAACTGGATAATTTACTACCGCGCAGTAGTAGAGTTCCGGGGTCCCCGGCGGGGCTGGGCATCACCGGGCCTCGGTAACGACGACGCGGGCGCAGTTAAACCGAGAGGCGTAACCAGGGACGCGGGGATTACAGGTGGGCGCTGGAAAGTTACCGACAGAGCCTGAACTCGAGACCAGCAAGGAGGAAACCTGAGGCTGGCCGGGCACCTTGCTGGGGTCTGGGGAGGGCCTGGGGGAGGGTGTCGCTAAAGCTATCTCTGGATATTAATGGGAGTGAGACGCAATCACTCGGCCCTGAGACATAGTTACCTGGAATATTCCTGAGGTGCCTACTTCCCTTCCTCTCCACGGTGCACCTGGCTACCGTTGCGGAAACACCGGCAAGAAACAGGGGTAGGGGTGGGGGGATGGGGGCATCAGAAAGTCGGGACCTACCGGGAATCAGATTTGGGGGCAAGTTGAAGCTGGCTAACGAGCCCCGAAGGGGCGCCCCCACCGGGCCGATGGAAACTCAAGACTCACCCAGGGACTGCAGCCAGGGTCCTCCCTGCGCCAACACCGCTAGCTTTGCTTTCCGCCCGGCGCTGCGGACTCGGCCCCTTTAAATTATTCACGGCCGGGCGGCGCGCCTCAGCCCCGCCTCCGCCCCGCGCGCCTGCGCGCCCGGAAGGTCGCCGCCGGCCCGCCGAGCCGAGTGTGGCGGACACTTAAAGGGGCCGAGTTAGAAAAAGAGAGCGCTCCCAGTTTATGTTCCCATTTATTTAATTCCCTCCCCTCCCCTCCCTAGTGTCCGTCCGGATCAGCCCCGGCCCTCTCGGAGCGGGGGGGGGGGGGGGGGGCAGCGAGCTGATCCTTAAAAGCAAATTCTTGAAAATAAATAAGCTGGGGCCTCCCAGCAGTCCGCAGGATAAGGTCCATAGCCGTCCTCAATTCAATTCACAAGCAGCGAGTGGTCCTCCGGGGCGTCCCTGGACGAGGGGTGCGGGGGGAAGGCCGTCAGTTCTCTCGGTCTCCTCGCCACCGGCCCCCTCCATCCACACCTTAACCCCAGGGCTTCCCCCCCAGCCCGATCTCGGGTCGAACCTTGCGCAGCAGCAGAGCAGGCTGCAGGCCGAGCCGCTCCCGCGGCGGAACTTGCCAGAGGTGGGGCTGTCCTGGCACTGTGCGATGTAGGCCTGGAGCTCGCTCTTCTCTGCGCCTGCGCCTGGGTGCTGGGGAGACACGCACGGGGTCCCTCGACGTGAACGAGGGGCCTGATGAGGTCTAGCATGCTGCCCCCCTTCCTCCAGCCATGTGGATCTACCCGTCCCTCTCTCCCTCCTTCCCTCTGATGGCAGGAGGGCTCTACCCATGGCGTTCCCACTATGCCCTCCACACGTTCTCCATCTTGCCCAGAAAGACCCCACAACACATGCCACATAATGGGGCAGTTTGATGCCCTCTGAAGTAGGCCCAGCACCCATGATGGGGCTTGTCAGAGCCTGGGTTGGTACAGGTACCGGGCACTTGTGAGAACAAGGCCCAAATTTATGCAAAGATGCTGTGTGTGTGTGTTGTATGTGACATTAAGTGTTCAGTAAGCCAAGAGGTGGTTCCTAGGGCCTGAGTGACAGGAAGGCATTGTGAGTAGTGAGTAGTACCCCTTAGCAACTACCATCATTACTCTAAATCTGTTCTAGCTATACAGCTTTTGTTTTCCTTGTTCCCTCCCCCATATGCACTCTCCCTTGGACACTGTTCTCATCTGTCTAGAATCTTCCAAGATAATGAGAATGTTCAATTATCTAACAGGTCTAAATGGATTAGCCACTAGCCAGCCACATAGGCTTTTGGGCATTTGATGTGTGTGTTCTGTTTTTGTTTTGGGCCTTTTCAGACAGCCTCACTATGCTAGGCAGGCTGGCCTGGAATTCTCCAAAATTCATCCTGCCTCAGTTTCCCAAATGCTAGCATTACAAGCATATTCCATCATGCTTGGCTAAGGCACTTAAGATATGGATCGATCCTCTAAATGTAGAACTGAATTTGGAATTTCAATTCAAATCAAAATTTAAGTAATCATATCGCTAAGGAGCTAGTCATAGAACATTCTGGAAACCTTCCTGGAACCACCTTAATACCAGTGTTTAGCAGAGTCCTCTGTAACCTTCCACACTTCTTTCATACCTCTCACCAGCTGACCACTAATCATCCTTTCACATGCCCTCCGTACTCCCTGGAACCTATTGGCTGGAAGAATTTTGTCTTCCCCTGCTCTGCATCTCCCTGACATGCTGGTGTCTCTCCTCTGACTGCTACAACTTGCTGGAAAACCATGGCTTCTGGCCACTCCGTGAGACAGGGAGATTAAGAACCTGGCTTTTGGAATCACAAGGTCTTGGGTTGAGCCTGACAATCCATTCAGCCATTAACAGTGGCCAAAGTTCCTCAAACTCTGAAATCAGTTTCCCTGGAGGGTAAAAGCAACCTCTGGAACGTAGGCCCCACCTTGACAATGTTGGGACGGAATTAGCCATCTCTGTGCCCCACCCCCATGCCAAGGCACCCTCTCCGTGGGCTTTCCATTCCGTGGCAGGCAGCCCCAGGAGCGGGATGTGCGTGTGAGGGGGAGGCATGCGCATGCGCAGGAGGTCCCTGTGGGCCCAGCAGGTGCCGCTGACCTTAATGGTGTCATAGGCCCCAGTGATGAGCGCAATGAAGAGGCTGAGAACCATGTAGATGAAGAGGCTGATGAAGGAGTAGAGGTAGAGCTGGGAAAAGAGCCACACCAGGCTGCTGCGGCCCTGCTGAGCCTGCATGGCGGCGAATGTTACGAACATGTCATCCCCGTTGATGAGCGAGAACAGGCACTCGGACACCATGGACAGCGAGCGGAACTGTGGGCAGGAAGGTGAGGTGCAGTCAGCCTGGGTCACAGAGGTCAGTGGGCTCAGTGCCAGCAGTCAATGTCAGTGGATCAACAACAAAGCCACGAAGCCACAGGTCACACAGGGTGCCCGGTGGCTCACACCTATAATCCTACTCAGGAGGCTGAGATCTGAGGATCTGCCAGCCTAGGCAGGAAGGTCAGTGAGACCCTTTTCTCAATTAACTAGCAAAAAGATGCAAGTGTGGCAGTGACTCAAGTTGAAAAGCATTAGCCTTGAGCACAAAAGCTCAGGATCAGCACTAGCTTTGAGTTCAAGCCCCAAAACCAACACACACCACAGAGTCAATGTCAAGGCCACTTGGGATCATAAAAGATGCACAAGACTGTTATAGTCCGGGTCAGCTGGGGGTGGGGGATGGGGTAGAGGGCGTGTTATAGGGGTCTGTGTACCCGGTGACAGCGTATAAGATGGGCCCTGGGCTAGGAATGCAGCATGCATGGAGCCTAGGGTTCGATTCCTTAATACCACATACACAGAAAAAGCCTGGTAGGAAAAAAAAGAAAAGATGAACCCATCTGAATGTCAGTGTGTCAGTGACAAAACCCAGGGGTCCAGGTGGTCATTCAATGTCACTATATCAACAACCAGTGCTCAGAGGGCTCGGGGGAGGGGCCGGGACCCCTGGACGGACACTCAGAGCCACACTTACCTTCACATGGTAGGGCCCCAGCACGATCCAGCCGCAGAAGCAGTAGCCCAGGTAGATTACAGCCACACAGCAGCAGAAACGCATGACGCTGGGCAGTGCCACCCGCAGTGTAGCAATGAGAATCTGCAGGAGGATGAAGGGGCTAAGTGGGGGCCACATGAAGTGATGGCCATGACCCAGCCAGCTGTTAGGTGAGGGCAGGAAAGTAGGTTGAGACTCATGGGGCAGAAGCTGGAGAGGGCTTGGAGAAGGGGCGGGGCCATCAGGGGGAGGACGTGCCACAGGTGGACCCAACATGCACCAGTGCCCCTTCCCAAGTTCAGGGACAGGGATGTAGGGGTGTGTGTGTGTTGGGGCCAAAGTAAGAAGCCTGGGTAACAGAACTATGTGTCCTGTATTACTATGTATAGGTTTATTTGGGGAGCCAGGACAGGTCACCCAGAGAACCTGCCACGTCCCTGCATCAGCCAACTCAGGTGTGAGGCTCACGTTGTACTTGTGGAAGAAAGTCAGGTAGCGGATGACGCCAACCCAGACTAGCAGCGTGGAGGTGCCCAGAAGAATGCTACACACATCGTAGCTTGCCAGGTTCTGGGGATAGAGGAAGGTGTCAATCCACTGGGTCAGAATGTGGAGATAAGGTGACGTGGGCCCTGGAGCTGGACCCACCTTGGCCTCGATGCCAATCTTCATGATAGTGCCAGAGACAGTGAGCACATCACTGGTGACCAGTAAGATGTACCAGCCATTGACGAATTCCAGCCGCTCCCACAGGCTGATCTCCCGTCCCCGCTGCCGCCACATGAACCTCACAAACTCCTGCACGAGGAAGCTGGGTGAGGGTCTGTCAGGGCCCATCCCGGAAGCCCCTGGCCCTCGCACCACCCCCTCTAGGCTGGGCAAGACAGGCACTGGCGCTTGTGATGCTGGGGCCTCACGTTCTGCAGCAGGAAGCCACGCAGCAGCGAGCGGGCGCACAGCAGGAAGGACAGCGAGCAAGTGAGGATGACCACGACGTCAAACAGGAGCTGGAAGCTGTTGTCACCTGCAGGTGGCACAGCATCATGGGAAACTTTGGCTGGGGTCAGGCCAGGGCTGCAGACCTGGGGGCTGCATGGCTGGGTTGTTGGGGTTTCACTGTTTGGGGTTTTGTTTTTCTATGCTAGTCCTGGTACTGGAACTCAGGGCCAGGGTGCTGTCCTTCAGCTTTTGTTTCAAGGCTGGCACTCTGCCACTTGAGCCACAGCACCACTTACAGGTTTTTGGTAGTTACCTGGACATAAGAGGCTCTTGGACTTTTCTGCTTCAGCTGGTTTCGAACCATGATCCTTAGACCTTAGCTTCCTGAGTAGCTAGGATTACAGGCAGGAGCCACTGGTACCTGCCACATGGCTCCAGACATCAGGTCAACCAGGAAAGGGGAGCTCACCATGACTGGAGACACTGGGGTGCTTGCACTCCTGGATGTGGGCCTGGGTCTCTAGCCGGATGGGGATGCGTCCACTGTGAGCCTTGTTGTCAAACGTGATCTATAGGACAGGGATCAGGGAGAGGCAGGGTAAGCCTGGGTAACCCAAGCTCCCTGAGACCCACAGGCCAGATGCTTCCACTAGCCCTGGCCTCTCCTCTCCTTCATGGCCTTAAGCCAATGATCCGGAGGCCCTGAGCAGGCAAGATGGCAGCCAGAGGCCCAGCAGCACCCTCACCAGGACACTGAAGGTGTAGCAGTCGGGGATCTCATTATTAATGAGGCTCTGCAGGTTGATGGTCTTCAGCTGGAAGTAGATGGTGACGTTGATCAGCCTAGGGAAGGAGCTGAGGTGAGGCCCACGGGCCTAGCTAGCCCCTCTGAGCCTGGCACCAGTGCCCCACCTACGTCCACTCTGCAGCTAGCAGAGGAACCTCTCACCAGGCTGTGGTGAAAGCAAGGGCAGCCCTGCCCAGGCTGCTCCCAGCCCATAGGAAGTGGCTGCAGGCCCACAATGCCCGGCATCCCTCCACCTCCATCCCCACCCCCGGCCTAGACCTTGAGCCCTCGTGCAAGCAAGCCCGTGGGCAGTACTTGTGGAATTTGAGCGTGAGGTTCCTGTAACTGGAGCTGACGTCCAAGAGGGCCACATCGTCACTGGGGGCATCAGGGGGTCTCTCAGGGGGATCCACCTGGATGCAGTCTGAGGACAGGCAGTCAGGGAAGGCCCTCAGGGAGCAGGGAGGCCCAGGCTGGTCTCCATCCCAGCATCCCCAAGCGCCTTTTTCTTTTTCAGCCAGTCCTGGGCCTGAACTCAGCCCTGGTCCTGGCCTGGATGCTGCCCTTGACCTTTTTTGTTTTTTGTTTTTGCTCAAGGCTAGCACTCTACCACTTTGAGCCACTTCTAGCTTTTTCTGATGGTTAACTCAGCCTCCTGAGTAGCTAGGATGACAGGCATGAGCCACCATGGGCAGCTGGGGCCTTCTTTTGTGAAGTACTAGTGATCTAGCCCTGGGCCTGGGAAGCTGGGCATATCCTCTGCCACAGGGCTACAGTCATGGTCTGCCTTATTCTCAATAGAGACCCAAGGACCTGGCACTTGATTGGTCCCTAAAAAGTTTAGTGAATGAGGGGCTGAGAAGGTGGCTCAGTGGTAGAGTGCTTGCCTTGCATGCATGAGGCCCTGGGTTCAATTCCTTAGCACCACATAAGCAGAAAAAGCTGGAAGTGGTGCTGTGGCTCAAGTGGTAGAGCACTAGCCTTGAGCTGAAGAGCTGAGGGATAGTGGCCAGGCCCAGACTTCAAGCCCCACAATGGACAAAAAAAAAAAAGTTTAGTGAATGAATGCTTAAGTCATGCCAGGTTCTTTCTGTATGTCATACATTCCATTATGGGCATTGCATGTGTTAAATTAGTTACAGTCATGTCTATACCATCTCCCAGGAGAGCAAGGGAAGGATCAGGACATTGTGACTTTTTTTTTGTCCATCATGGGGCTTGAACTGTGGGCTTGGGTGCTGTCCCCGTGCTCTTCAGCTCAAGGCAAGCACTCTAGGGCTTGAGCCACAGCGCCACTTCCAGTTTTCTAGTGATTCATTGGAGATAAGAGTCTCATGGACTTTCCTGCCCAGGCTGGCTTTGAACTGGGATCCTCAGATCTCAGCCTCCTGAATCAGGATTACAGGCGTGAGCCACTGGTGCCTGGCTTTGTTGTGACTTTAGTGGACCACAGGACCACACCCAAACTAAGGAACATCCTACCACCAAGTTACACCCCAGCCCCTGTATCAGGATTCAAATCCCAGCAGTCAAATGCACCAGCGTGCCCCGCCCTGCCCACTCACCGGTGACCACCATTGGGTCAATGTCAAAGGTATCATTGGCAGGATCCACGTGGCCACGGTGGTAATATCGTTGGCACAGAGCCAGCGCTGAGCCATTGGTCCCGGGGCCACCCCCGTCCCGGACATAGGCATACCTGCCCAGTGACACCTCGGGCAGCATCAGGTACTGTGAGCAGAGAAGGGGAAGGGCTGTCAGTCCCACCTGCTCTTGGACATGGGACCACCTCCTGCCCCTGGCCACTGTACCTGGTCCACCGCATGGAAGATGGTCTGGTAGAGCTGCTCCCGTGTATATGCCGCGAAGGTGTCGTCCACCCCATCTGAGTAGCCGAGCAGGAAGAGATGTCGGAAAGCAATGGTGTTCTCTTCCCTGAATGTCACCACCAGCTGGTTACTGAGCCCAAACAGGATGAGCTGGGGAGGGGGCGGGCAGAGAAGGCTGGCCATGATGGACAGCTCCCTCTGGGCCTGGTCCATCTTTTGAGCTAGATTTGAAGAATAGTGTTCTTTCCTATCTCCCCCCCCCACTCCCCTCCCCACATCTAAGCTGCATGTCCCATTCATTGCCATGACCCCTGTGCGCACCCCAGTACAGACACTTGTATATCTCATGGGGCATACACGCGCAGATGGCACACTGGCTTCTCTGTCAAACACAAATGTCCAAGGGATGACCTGTGATTGGATCTCCTGACTGCTGGGGAAGGAGAGCACACAGGCCTAAAGTCACAGACTTAGAGGAACAGCAAGAATTTAGGGACTGGTTTGTTTGTTTTGTCAGTTGTGGGGCTTAAACTCTGGGCCTGGGCATTGTCCCTCTTTAGCTCAAGGCTAGTGCTCTGCCACTTGAGCCACAGCGCCACTTCCAGCTTTTTCTGCTTAGGTGGTGCTGAGGAATCGAACCCAGGGCCTCATGCATGTGAGGCAAGCATTCTACCACTGAGCTACCTTCCCAGCCCGAATTTAGGGACTGATGTGTAATTTATAATGGGGTCCTCATTGCTCAGCACAGTCTGGTTTGGGGGAGAGCATGGGGTTCAGCTACTACTGTCAATTCTCTTTGAGATCCACAGGGCACCAGATGGTCTAGGTTCAAATCCCACCTCCCAGTCAGTGCTTGGTGCTGCACTGGGACAAGCCCAGCGCTGTTTGGAGATGCCTGGTTGGCTGGTCTTACCTGGACAGTGACCACTAGGATCTTCACCACCTGTAGCACCAGCTTGCATGGCTTACGGCCCTTGGCCCGGAACTTGTCACAGGGACTCATGAAAAAGTACTTGAGTCGGCGACGGAGGTCTTCCTCTTCTGGGGAGGTGGGAGGGACTGGGGAAGCCCCCACATGAGTTCCATACCCAGGATTGGGGGTCAGGAGCCGCTCTGTCTCTAAGGCAATGGGAAAGGGCAGTGAGGATGAGGCCAGGGCAGCTCTGTGACAGGTGCAGCCCAAGGCCTGAGAGCACCTTTTGCCTCCTTCCCCAACAAGATACCTGTCACCCCCCCTCCCCCCCTCCCTGCCCAAGCTCATGCCAATGAAGAACTCTGAAAGGTTTAAGAAAAACTAAATCCTGTGCTGGTGGCTTATGCCTGTAATCCTAGCTACTTGAGAGGCTGAAATCTGAGAATCACTGTTCAAAGCCAGCCTGGGCAGGAAAGTCCGTGAGACTCTTATCTCCAATAAGCCACCAGGAAATTGGAAGCAGCGCTGTGGCTCAAAGTGGTAGAGTGCTAGCTTTGAGCAGAAGAGCTCAGGGACGATGTCCAGGCCCTGAGTTCAAGCTCCATGACCAACCAAAAAAACACAAAAAGAAAACAGAAAAAGAAAAACTAAGCCAGGCATGGTAGTGCAAACCTGCAACCACTCAGAATGTGAAGCAGGAGGATTAACAGTTAAAAGCCAGCCTGGAGGGCTGGGAATATGTGGTAGAATACTTGCCTAGTATGCATGAAGCCCTGGATTTGATTCCTTAGTACCACATAAGAGAAAAAGCCAGAAGTGGCACTGTGACTCAAGTGGTAGTATGCTAGCCTTGAGCAAAAGAAGCTCAGGGTCAGTGCCTAAGCCCTGAGTTCAAGCCTCAGGACTGGCAAAAAAAAAAAAAAAAAAAAAAAAAAAAGCCAGCCTAGAGTATGGAGAGAAAGAGAGAGAGAGAGAGAGAGAGAGAGAGAGAGAGAGAGAGAGAGAGAGAGAGAGAGAGAGAGAGAGAAGGGGGAGAAGGAGAGAGAAAATCCAGGCACTAGTGGCTCACATCTACAAATCCAAGCTACTTGGGAAGCTAAAATCTGGAGAACTGAGGTTTGAGACTAACCTGGAAATAAGCTTGAGACCTCCTTTCAATCAATACCTAAGTAAAGTGGTACGTGCCTGTATCCCAGCTATGATGGGATATTAAAAATAGGAGGATTAAGGCCCAGGAACATGCTCAGACAGGAAGCAAAATGCTGTCTAAAAAAAAATATGTCTCTATGGGATTGTAACCTTTTTGTACCACTTAACAATAATAATTTTAAAAAGACCTGTTTCAGCTGGGCACTGGTGGTTCAAGCCTATAATCCTACCTACTCAGGAGGCTAAGATCTGAGGATCATGATTTGAAGCCAGCCAGGCAGAAAAGACCATGCAACTCTTTTTTTTGGGGGTCCGGTTGTTGGGCCTGAACTCTGGGCCTGGGCGCTGTCCCTCAGCTCTTCAGCTCAAGGCTAGCGCTCTACCACTTGAGCCACAGCGCCACTTCCGGCTTTTTGCTTATGTGGTGCTGAGGAATCGAACCCAGGGCCTCATGCATGCAAGGCAAGCACTCTACCACTGGGCCACCTTCCCAGCCCCAAGACCATGCAACTCTTATCTCCAATAAACCACCACAAAACCAGAAGTGGTGCTGTGGCTCAAAGTAGTAGAACACTAGCCTTGAGCTGAAGCTCAGAGACTGTGTCCAAACCCTGAGTTCAAGCCCCAGGACTGACCAAAAACCAAACCAAAACAGTAGATCCACTACCTATCCAAATACAGGCCTTGAGTTCAAACCCAGTACTACACATGTGTCTGTGAATATACCTACTTTTTTTTTGAGAGGTCAAATCAGGAGACTATATAAGAAATCCAGCCGGGCGCTGGTGGCTCACGCCTGTAATCCTAGCTACTCAGGAGGCTGAGATCTGAGGATCTCGGTTCAAAGCCAGCCCGGGCAGGAGAGACCGTGAGACTCCTATCTCCAATAAACCACCAGAAAACCGAAAGTGGTGCTGTAGCTCAAGTGGTAGAGCGCTCGCCTTGAGCTGAAGAGCTGAGGGACAGCGCCCAGGCCCAGAGTTCAAGCCCCTAGACCGACAAAAAAAAAAAAAAAAAAAAAGAAATCCAGTGACTGCTGTTGGACACTTGTCCCCTGAAAACTTTCAGCCTTGAATACACTTAACGTTGTTAGAAAACTGACCCATGAGAGTAGAAAAGCAAAGAAAGAGCAGAAAAACAATACCAACAAACCAGATCAACTCCAATGGAGACTAAAGTGGAATGCCATGGTGACTAGAGGAGAGCTAGGACAGGAGGCGTGGCATTGGATACGCATGCTTAACATGCACAAGGCCCTGGGTTTGATCTTCAGTCTCACAAATAAAGGTTTTATTTTTTACATCTGGGACTTTAGGTCAAGACTTGGTCACTGTCCCTTAGCTTTTTCACCCAAGGCTGGTATTCTATAACTTGAGCCACAACTCCACTTCTGCCTTTTTTTGGTGTTTAACTGGAGTTATGAAAGCTCATGGACTTTTCCTGTCTGGGCTGGTTTTGAACTATGATCCTCAGGTCTCAACCTCCTGAGTAGCTAGGATCACAAATGTGAACCACCCCAGTTCCCAGCTGTCTTTATCTTCTTTTTTGTATTTCCAGTGGTGGGGATTGAACTCAGGGCCTGGGAGCTGTCCCTAAGCTTTTTTCCCCTCAAAGCTAGTGCTCTACCACTTTTAGCCACAGCTCTACCCCTGGTTTTCTGGTGATGAATTAAGAGATAAAGAGTCCAAACAACAATGGGTTCAAACCACAATCCTCAGATCTCAGCCTCCACAGTAGCTAGGATTACAGGTTTGAGCCACTGGCGCTTGTCCTGTCTTTATCTTCTCTATATCCACAAGTTGCTGAAAACTATACAGTTTTAGGGTGAAGTCCTGACTCAGGGCATTTCCCTCGCTAACTAAAAAGTAAGAGTGAAGTCAAATGGAGGGACAAAGGGTGAACAAATGCAGAAATGGTACTCACTGACACTATGTTGAAAATGAACTATACAACTTGTCTATGAGCAAGTTGTCAGGGCCTCTGAGGCCCCTTGTCTCAACTCAGGACAAACCCTCAGTCTCCATTTTATTTTATTTTATTTATTTATTTATTTTTTTGGTCCGGTTGTGGGGCCTGAACTCTGGGCCTGAGCACTGTCCCTCAGCTCTTCAGCTCAAGGCCAGTGCTCTACCACTTGAGCCACAGCGCCACTTTCGGCTTTTTTCTTTTTGCTTATGTGGTGCTGAGGAATCGAACCCAGGGCCTCAGGCATGCAAGGCAAGCGCTCTACCACTGAGCCAACTTCCCAGCCCCTCAGTCTCCATTTTAAAGCACAAATATAAACACTATCCCAAGATGAAAGAATTGTACATGTTCCCAACACTCAAAGAAATGACCAATGTTTGAGCTGATGGATATGCCAGTTACCTTATATACATTGTATGTATAGAAGGGCCAACCTGTACTCCATAAACATGTAAAATCCCTATATCAATGAGAAATAAAAACTATTTTTGAAGGTTACACAAGCCAGGTGCTGGGGGCTCATGCCTGTAATCCTAGCTACTCAGGATGCTGAGATCTGAGGATCCCAGGTCAAAGCCAGCCTGGGCAGGAAAGTCCGTAATCTCCAATAACCACCAGAAAACTGAAAGTGGCACAGTGGCTCAAGACCCATGACCAAAAAAAAAAAAAAAAGGAAAGAAAGAAAAGAAATGTACTCTTTGGGCTGATGTAGCTGAATGGTAGAGTGCTTGCCTAACATGCATGAAGCCCTGGGTTCCATTCCTCAGTACCACATACACAGAAAAAGCTGGGAAGTGGTGCCGTGGCTTAAGTGGTAGAGTGCTAGCCTTGAGCAAAAGAAGCTCAGGGACAGTGACCAGGCCCAGAGTTCAAGCCCCAGGACTAACCAAAAAAAGGAAAAAGAAAGAAAAGAAATATACCCTTGCTGTGGACCACATTATTAGAGTAACTTCAGAGAACAGAAAGGTTCACCATGCCAATCACTAGTTCATCTGAGCCTAAGCAGAGGAGCCAAGACTTCAGCCACAGATGGGATCAGAGCCAGCAATGGCAACCCAGAACTGTCCCAAGACCCCAGCATCTCCACTTCACTAAGGGAACCCTGCCTTTTCCCCTTCTTTCCTTCTTGGATGGCTATCAATTGTGGGAGGGGGAGGGTGCTGAGGATGAAATTAGGACCTTGTACAAACTGGCCAAGCACTCTACCACGGTGCCACACCCCTAATCCAAAAAAACCTTCCTGGGTTAATTATGGGCGCTGTGGTTTCCACGCCAGGCTCCTCCCTTTGGATGCTCTTGTTTACAAACCCGAACGAAGGGAAGGAAGCAGATAGGCTCAACCTCCTTCCCTACCTAGGGTCAAATGTGGCTCATCCCAAACTCCCACCAGCCAGGGACACCTAGGAGGTATCTCCAGCCAACTCCCAAGGCACCATTAACCCATCAGATCTTCCTTCAGATTTCTGGGGAAGAGAGCTGGTTAGCTGGGGGTGAAGTCATTCCACGACTCCAGCTAACAGAAAGGAACTCAAAAATGGCTGGAAACTGGGCACCCATAGTCTTAAGTTTTAGGAACGAGGAGATTCCACGCTGGGTTCAAGTAACCGGGAGCTGCTCGCCAGTGAACTTTAGAGTCGCTGGTTTCAGAAAGGAACTCCCGAGTGGGGCTCACGTGCGGGTTTACAGAAGCTGGAGCCCGCTGCCCGAGTTCCAGCCAAGTGGAGCAATCCGAACTCACTCAGGCTCCGAATGCGGCCCGAGAAGCAGAGGGACAGCCCCGCCGGCGGCGCCGGACTGGAGGATCCGCGAGCAGGGCCCGAGTTCGGGAGTCCCTACCACCGGGGCCGCGGCGATGTCCGCACTGGACTGGGGGAACAGAGCGGATGGAGAGGCTGGCCGTCCCCGCCCCAGCCCCGCGCCGCCCGCGTTCGGCCCCCGCGGTGTTCCCCCGCGCCCTCACCTGATCCACGCCGGCCCATCGAGGCCGCCATGGCGCCGGAGCGCGGGGAAGCGGGCGGGCGGGGAGGGCGCGGCGGCGCAGCCGGGCTCCGAGCCCCCCGCCGCTGTCAACCGCGGGCCTCGTTCCCTCGCTTCGCCGCGCCGCTTCAAAACCCGGCCCTGTCAGCTGACCCGAGCCGCGGTCACGTGACCGGAGAACTGGCTGGACGTCACCACGTGAGTCGCTCTGACCCCGCCCACTGCGCCAGCGAAGGTTTTTTCCTCTCCCTTCCCGGGGCGGTGCGCATGCGTGGCCCGGCCAGCGGTTCCGGCGACCGGACGCGGTCGCGTGGTCCTAGCGCCGACTTGGGCGCAGAATTTGGCTGGCTCGAAGCGCTAGCAGCGACTGGCTCTGCCCCCTCCCCCGCACCCCCCTCCTGGCTCTCCATCAGGCCCCTTGTTCCTTGCCAACCTCGTGATTCCAGTGTCTAGGGCTTGATCTTTTACCCTCTGCGGCGTCCGCTCTCAGTGCTGCCCTCCTTCCCAGAAAATCCTCTATGCCTTGCATTCAGCAAACCCTATCTCCTAAGCTAAATAGGGCCGCACCCCCAAGCTTCCTAGCCTGGACCTAGCCTTTGTAGCCTCCCCCTTTGATCTATCCATTCCTCAGGCAGCCAGAAACCCTTGGAAGAAAAAACAAAAACTATATATATTATATATGTAATATTTAATATATAATATATATATTTAATATAAATATATATATATCCACCATCCAAACCGGCTCATGGCGTCACTAGCACACTTCTCACCTCTTGTATAACCCAAACTTAATGTGGTCATCACTCAGTGACCCCAGGACCTTTGCATACTCTTGCTCTGGAATACAGGCTCTCCAGAGAAAACACAGGCACTGTCATTCATTACGTCTATATTTTCTAGGGTCTATAGTTCAGACTCAGTGTTCCTGTTTCTTCATTTTCAAGGGACCTGTCTCCTGGTAGAAGTTTTCTGTTTTTTTGTTTGTTTGTTTGGTTGGGTTTTTTTTGTTTTTGTTTTTTTTGTCAGTCGTGGGGCCTGAACTCTAGTCCTGGGTGCTGTCCCTCAGCTCTTCAGCTCAAAGCTAGCACTTTACCAATTGAGCCACAGTGCCACTTTGGGCATTTTCTGCTTGTGTGATGCTGAGGAATCGAACCCAGGGCCTCATGCATGCAAGGCAAGCACTCTACCACTGAGCCACCGTCCCAGCCCTCCTGGTAGAAGTTTAAATGAGAATATGCTGGACCATCACATAAGCTGATTATTAAGTTCATGGTACTAGGATTATAAAACCCTTCCTCAAAAGCCATGCTACTGGGAAGATTGAGAGGTTTGGAATGTAGTGAGATTCTGTCTCTAAACAAGCAAACCCAGCCAGTGCCAATGGCTCATGCCTGTAATCCCAGCCACTCTGCAGGCTGAGATCTGAGGATCATGGTAGCCCTGGAGGAAAATCAATGAGACTGTAATCTCTAATTAACTGGCAAAAAGCAGACAGCAGAACTATGGCTCGAGCGATAGAGCCATAATCTTGAGCCAAAAAAAAAGAAAAAATGCAGGGACAATGCCTAGGCTCTGACTTAGTACTGGTGCCTGCGCAAACACACACACACACACACACACAGAGGAATCCACTATTAGCCTCTACTATCAGTCTTCTAGAGTATCCACATGCCAGAAATTCCAACCATGAAGAAAAAGCCAGAAAGATGTTTTTAGTCAGCTGCAGACCCAGCCTCCTGCAGACTGGAGTGGCCAGAAGTGGGGGAGTGAGTGGTACCATTGGTTTGGAGCAGTGTAAAGCTTTGTAAGGAAGTTAGGAAGCCCAGAGGGTGGGGCTCCAGAGGTCCAGTGGGCCCTAGCCACACCTCGCTATCTCTGGAAGCTGCATGGGGCATCCCAGGAGAAAGAAAGCACTCAAGGCCAATCACAACACAGAACCAGGAGGCAGTGGAAGAATTTTACTAAGTGCACGACAGACAACCTTCCCCAGGACACCATGATGCCACGTCCCCTTCAACCATCGGGCGCCAGCAGTGCCCCCTGCTCCTTTACCCACTCTGGGCCCTCACTGGCAGGGAGGGCTGGGCTGGCAGTGTCATGGGTGGGAGAGCAGAGGTCAAGGTTGGGGTCAGGATCAGAATCAGGTCTGGGATCAGACTGGTGATCAGGGCTGGGCACAACATCGGGATCAACATTGTGACCAAGCTTAGGGTCAAAAGACTCAGCAGGATCTGGGCTGGGGGTAGATGGAGAGCCAGAGAGGACTTGGGAGCTGGGCTTGGGGAAAGGATCCAGCGCGACGGCAGGATCAGAGGTGGTGCGGGTGGAGGTGGACCCAGAGCTGAGGTCTAGGCCTGAGTGGAGCACTGAGACATCATCAGGACCTAGGAAGGAGACCTGTCCGGGTCTCATCATGGATGCAGGACTCAAGCCAGGCCCCAGGCCTAGCCCGGCTGCAGTGGCAGCCGCCGCAGCCGCAGCCGCCGCCCCTTCGTGGACCCGCTTGTGCTTGGTGAGGCTGGAGGCTTGGCCGAACGCTTTGCCACAAAGCTGACAGCGGTAGGGGCGCTCTCCGGAGTGCACGTGCAGGTGTTGGAGCAGCGCCGAGCTCTGCCCGAAGGCCTTGGAGCAGTGGGGACAGGCGTAGGGCCGCTCGCCCGTGTGGATCCGGAGGTGGTGTTGGAGGTTGGAGCTCTGGCCGAAGGCTTTGCCACAATGGGGGCAGCGGTAGGGCCGCTCGGACGTGTGGGTGCGCTGGTGCTGCAGCAAAGCCGAGCTCTGCCCGAACGCCTTGCCACACTGCGGGCACGGGTAGGGCCGCTCGCCCGTGTGGGTGCGCAGATGCTTCAGCAGCGCCGAGCCCTGGCCGAAGCCCTTGGCACACACCGGACACTTGTGGGGCCGTGGACCCCCGTGCGTGCGCAGGTGCTGGGCCAGCAGCGATCCGTGGCCGAAAGCTTTGCCGCACACGGGGCAGTGGTGTGGCTTCTCGCCGCTGTGGCTGCTGCGGTGTTTCAGGAGCGTGGAGCGCCAGCCGAAAGCTTTCCCACAGGCTGCGCACTGGTAAGGCCGCGCCCCGGTGTGGATGCCACGGTGCTGGGCCAGCGTGGCACCGTGGCTGAAGGATTTGCCACAATCGGGACAGCGGTAGGGCTTCTCACCGCTGTGGGTGCGACGGTGCTGGCTGAGGCCGGAGCTGCGGCGGAAGGCTCGCCCGCAATCCGGGCAGGAGAAGGGCCGGGGTGGGCTGGCTGGGGCTGGGCGCACGGCAGCGGGGCTGGTGGGCAGGGCCTGCGGGGTGGCATGGAGATTGGAAGAAAGGGGGTTCACGTCTGGAGCGGCGGGGCTGAGGGTCTCGCTGTTGGGGTCGAGAACCAGAGGCACAGGGCCAATGACGTCTGGATCCAGGTCATCACTCGAAGAAGCGGGGTCCAGATCTGGAGGACCTGAGTCTTGGTTCCCCAAGACACAGCCGGAACCTTTCACCTCCCCGTCTAGATCCTCAGAGATGGACCCTCGATCTTCAAAGCTGGGGTCCACGTCTTCTGAGACAGTATTTAGGTCTTCAGGATCCGGCTCTGGGGCTTCAGAAATACGATCCACATCTTCAGGTTTGGGGTTCAGCCCCTTGTGGCCAGGGTTCCTGACCAAGACTGAACGTCTCATGGCCCCGGTGGAACTGCTGGATGTTTCAGGGACAGGATCTACAAAAAAAGGGGGGGCAAAGAGTGGTTAGGGGAATGTGGGGGAAAAGGTTCTGGGGAACAGGGAGTCTCCTGGAGTCTAGCAGGGATGGGAGAAGGAACCCCACTGTGTCATACACACACACACACACACACACACACACACACACACACACATACCATTCACTGCTGGACACACACATACACACATCTTTCGTTTCTCTCATCATAAGAGGTCTTTGGCCACACTGAAAAGGGGGGAGGAGTCATGATGGAGCATGGTGGAGACCCTCTCCCCTCTCAGCCCCCAACCTGAACAGCAGCCTCTGGCCCGGGAATTAGAAGTCTCTGATGCCCAATTCCATGGTTGAGCCCCTCTGTCCATCCTGTGTTCTTCTAGTTGGAAACCTGGGAAGAGAAAGTCTCACTTAAGCTCTGACCCTCATGACTCTGGGATCTCTCCTGGAGAAGAAGGCAGGTATCTCAAGGTCCTGTGTTCCTGGGCCCATGTCTGGAAGTGGAAGATTTGGGGGAACTTTGAGGGCAGCCCAGGGCGGGGTGCTTGTGGCTTGGTTTCTACACAAGTGGTATCCTGGCCTCAGGAATTTACAGAGTCGGGGAGAGGAAGATGATATCTGTGTCATTGTGGGAAGGATGGACAGGGACCCCCCTGCCCTCCCTCCTGAGGGGGAGATGACTGAATTCTAGATCTTTCAGCTAGGCCTATTCCCTAAGCTACAAGATAAAGGTGGAACACTGGGGGTTGCTAGAATCCCTAGAGAGGGCATTTCCTGGGAAAGTGGGGGGCAGGGGGAATCTTGATCTCAAGAAGCAGGGTATGGAGGCTGTGTTAGCACACTCTTCAACAGAGGGAAAGATCCTAAACCTGATCCAGTACCCGACTTGCTGGGAGCAGTGGTGGGGAGACAAGTGGGGAGATAGAACAGCATAGCTGAACCTTTTCTAGAAACAGAGTGATCAAGATGACTTGGGGAGAGATCTTAGCTGGATTCTTTCTGGGGGTGGGGAGGGGAGCAGGGACCTCTGATCCTCTTCTGGGAAGGGGGTGTACCGCCACAGCTTCATCGTGAGGAGGAGTGGGCATACCAAAGGGGTTGAGCTCCTGGATGGCCTCAACAAGACTCCATAGCTGGAGGCTGAAGGAAACAATAGCTAGAGCTCTCTCCAGAGTTCCTGGGGGGCAGGGGAACCCTAGATTGCCTCCAGGGGAAGCAGCTGGGCACAGCATGGGGTTCCCCCCACTGACTTGGGGGTGGGCAGGTGGACTCTGTAATTCACCAATTAGAAAGGGGCTTCTAGATCTCTAACCACCACCCTCCATGCTAAAGAGGAAAACAATAGATGAATAGCTGGCCCTTTTCCTGAGATCTTGGAAGGGGATCCTTCTAAGCGAGGGGGGGAAAAAGCCCTCTTTAATCCCCCACCCCAAGCTGGAGAGAACAATAACCGGATCCTTTTTGGGTTCGCACGAAAGGGGACCTTGGATGGCCTCCTAGGAAGGTGGGCATCCTGAGCTGTGGACCCCAAAGCTACCAGGCGCTCCAGCCCTTCCCGATTGCTAGCTCGTAGCTTAGCGGGTCCCCCACTCACCCACAGCAGCCCCCCAGAAGCAGGATGGGGGCGTTAGGCCAAGGGGCCACAGGACCTCCCCCACCCCATCCCGGCCACCGCGCCCACGACCCCACTCGCTCCAGAGCGCGCGCGCGTGCGCGAGCGAGGGGCGAATAGAGGTCGCCCCAGGCCGTGCGCCCCGCTTTGGGGACACCCCCTCCCCCGGCCCCCGATCTTGTCCCCCAGCCCCGGCTCCGGCCCGATCGCGGGGACACTCACCCGGCGCCCCTCGCCCCTGCCCGGCCCGCCGCGCCAGCCGCCGGCGCCCCCCCTCCACGATCCCGCAGGAAGCCCCCCTCCCACCCCGCCCGCCCGCCCGCCCGCCAGCCAGCCCCGCCGGCGGCCCCCTCGGCCCAGCGGCCCCGCCAGGCGCTCCCGGGGAGCGAGAGGGGCCGGCCGAGGGCCGCAGCGGGAGCTGCTGGGACTTGTAGTCCGCCCGTGCGCCCGCCGCGGACGGCGCCATCGCTGCCCCCGCCCCCCCGGGCCAGCCTTTGTCCCGGCCGGGCCACCCTGGCAGCGCGCCCGCGCCTTTGTCTGCGCTGGGGCCGCGCCCGCGCCAACTGGGTCCCAGCTCGCCGAGCGTCATCGGGGCCTCTCTCAACCCCTCTGTGGTCCTGCCTGCCTCGCCATCGCTGTCCCCGGGTCTGTCCCTGCCATCGTCCGTCGCTGTCCCATTTGCCTTCTCTCTTCCCAGGTCTCTTTGGTCTCTCCCTTTTTGTCTCTAGCTCTGTTTTGCACTCAGGTCTATGTCCCTTTGTTAATGTGCCTGGCGGCCCCCGGTGACTCACACTTGTAGTCATAGCTACACAGGAGGCTGAGATCTAAGGAGTCTAGGTTCAGCCAGTCCCTCAGACTCGAATTTCCAACGAATCACCAAAAAGCTGGACGGGGATGTGTGGCTCAAATGGTAGAGCACCAGCTTTAAGGGAAAAAACTAAGGGACAGAGGCCAGGCCCTAAGTTCAAGCCCTAATACAGGCATGAACACACACACATGTGTACACACATGCACAAATACAGCTACTTGTATAAATAGGCATGTAAGAGTTTATGCACATAAAAGCAGAGTCAAATCATTTTTATTTATTTATTTATTTTTGGGTCTGGTCGTGGGGCTTGAACTTTGGGCCTGGGCGCTGTCCCTCAGCTCTTCAGCTCAAGGCTAGCGCTCTACCACTTGAGCCACAGTGCCACTTCCTGCTTTTTTCTTTTTGCTTATGTGATGCTGAGGAATCGAACCCAGAGCCTCATGCATGCAAGGTGAGTCAAATCATTTTTATTTTGGTTAAACCTGGGGCTTGAAGTCTGGGCCTGGGTGCTGTCCTGACCTTTTCTAAGCAAGGCTAGTGCCCTACTGCTTTGAGCCACAGCACCACTTCCATTTTTTCTGTGGTGAATTGGAGATAAGATTCTCACAGACTTTCCTGCCCAGGCTGGCTTGCTTTGAACCACAATCCTCAGACCTCAGCTTCCTGAGTATCTAGGATTACAAGTATGAGCCACCAGCTCCTGACCTGAATTAGTTATTTTGTCCATTTTTGCTTAATGCAGCATTTCTCCCTTAAAAAAAAAGGTATACTATTTCTAGGACACCATACACACACACACACACACAATTTTCACACACAAGGAGCAGACATAGGGTATAGGAATAAGATAGTCCACTGTTCCTCTGCCCCCCACATTCCTCCTCCCTCCTTTTAAGCTCCCCCCCCCCAGGTGATGGATTGTATTGTCTCTGGGAGAGCTCCAGGTGCCTGTCTTGCCTGGAACAGCCATAACTAGTGAGGGTTCTGGATTAACTTTACCTGGAAGCACAGGAGAGATGCACAAACCAGCCCACCAACTGCTGGTAGCTGGGCCTTGAGGTTCTCTACTAAACATAAACAATGTTTATAGAATATAAACAGCAATCAGACAAGGCCATTCTGTGACCATATCTGACCCAAGATAGACACAAGGACAGGCTGCTACACAGAAAGGAATACAAACCCTTCTGCTGCTGGCCAATCACGCCTCCCTCTCTACGTCCAATCCTCCCACCTTGGAGATAAGAGTTGCCAAAACTCAAGCCTGGCACTGGTAGCTCACTCATGTCATCTCAGTCACTCAGGAGGCTGAGCTCTGAGGATCTGTGTCTGAAGCCAGCCTGGGCAGGAAAGTCTGTGTTACTCTGATATGCAATTAAACATTTAAAACAAAGTCAGAAGTAGAGCTCTGACTCAAGTGGTAGAGTGCTAGTCTTCTCACCCCACCCCCAGTCTCCTCTTGTCCTCTTTTTTTGGGGGGGGGGTCGGTTGTAGGGCTTGAATTCAGGGTCTGGGTGCTGCCCTCCAGAACTTTTTTTGCCCAAGGCTAGCACTCCACCACTTAGAGCCACAGCTCCACTTCTGGTTTTTCTGGTAGTTAGTTGGAGATAAGAATCTCATTGATTTTACTGCCTGAGCTGGCTTCAAATTGGGATTATTAGACCTCCACCTCCTAAGTAGCTAGGATTTTAGGCAAGAGCCACTAGTACCCTGCTTCTCTTGTCTTCATTTATCTGGACACTGATGAGTGCGATTCAGCTTCTAATCAGTTATAACAACCTAGTTACTATTTTGGTCCTTTATTTTGGCCTAGACCCTGTCCCTTAGCTTTTTCCACTCAAGGCTGGTGCTCTACCACTTGAGCTACACTTTTACTTCTGGCTTTTTGCTGACTAGCTGGAGATAGTCTCACAGACTTCCCTGCCCAGGCTGGCTTCAAACTATGATTCTCAGATCTCATCCTCTTGAGTAGCTAGGATGATAGGCTGGAGACACCAGCATTTGGCTTACTTCTCTCCATTTTACAGATGACCAAACCAAGACTGACAAGAGGCCTTCTGTCAAGGAGATTATTTATTGCAGACTGGGACATGGGTTCATAGAGATCTGGGGGGCCCGAGGGTCTACCTTCCTGCCCCAGCAGCCCCACCATTTAGGGGAACCTAGGGGCAAATGGCTCTCATTTGTAACATTCGGTTTCAGCACCAGTGGACCATTGTACTTGAAAGGAAATTCATCTTTGTAGGTGGTTGACAAGAAGCGTTGATCACCCAGCGGGGGCTCCAGGTGGCTGTATTTGCACTGCAGAAGTGGGGTGACAGTGGGGGTGGGGTTGCCTGGGGGATGGCCGATCCACTCTAGCCATCCAATGATTTCCAGACCACCCTGAGGACATAAAGAAAAGAGCAGAGGCCCACCCAACTTTGCCTGGTGATTGGGGAGTGGGTTAGAGGGGTTCCAGTCTGGCTTGACAGAGACTGAGGGTCTCCCAGGAGTACCTCCAGCACTTGGGTTGACCCTAAGGGATTTGGCACGAATTCAGTTTAATCGTCTTGATTTGGGGGTGGAAGCGGGGGGGCTGTGGCCTGGTAATTGATCCTTTTCCCTCCTCTTACCCGCCATAGCAAATCTTGCATCATGGCGGCTGGGGCTACTCCATGAGGCTTAAAAGAACTCTGGTTCTCCGTTGAAAACTGTAATTCTGGAGATTTGGATTGGGGTTGCCGAGTTGAGGGGCAAGAAGAGAGATGGGGAGGACAGGGGATGTGAAAGACTTGAGGGTGTCTGAGAATTGAAGGATGGTTAGGATGGAGTGGGGCGGGGCTAGCCCAGAGGAGTTAAGGGGCGGGGCCAAATAGCTCATGGGGTGGAGCCAGCCACTTCGTAAGGGCGGGGGACCAACCAGCTTGTGGGGGCGGAGCCGGTACTTGGCAGACGAGGAGGGGTTAGGATTGGGTAAAGGTGGATAGAGAAAGGGGCGGGAGTATGGCTGGCCTAAGTGGGAGTGGCCATGTGAAGGTAGGTGCAGGGTTCCAGGGTGGCATTGGGATCTTGGACAATTCAGAGTGGGAGTCAATCCGGGAGGCTGGGGCCAGAGGAGGTGTGGCCAGGGCAGTCAGCAGCACGGTCAGGGGCGTGGCCAGATCCACATGGGCGTGGTCAGAGCCTGAGGGGCGCGGTTTCTAGGCAGGGGCTGGGCTTTCCGGGTTGGGGCCGGACCATGCTCACCGCCCGTGCCCAGTGGCAGTGTGCTGGGCAACAAATGAAGGCTGGGGGCAATCTGTGTAGGCTGGGGTTCTAAGTGGCCGTAGGTTGAGCGCGTGGTAGTGTGGAAGAATTCTCTGAGCAGCTTTGTGTCTCCTAGGGCCACGTGATCCTTCTGTTTCTCTAGAGGTAAGTGGCGGCTGGGTGGCTGGGTTGCAGGCGGGGTCTGTAAGGATCACAGGACGGAGATCTGGGAAGCTCCCATGGCCCCAGCCCATTGGAAGGGTGGTGGTGAGTCCTGTGTGACCTTGGACAGCTCCCTGGTGCTGGGAATGGAGCCTGCGGTCTCATTTTACAGACCGAGTCACTGAGGCTGGCAGGTTGTACTCATCCTCCATCACTCAAATGGATTCAGGATATTCTCCCTTATGAGCTCACGCCCACCTCAGGACCTTTGTACTTGCTATTTACTCTACCTTGGATACCTCTTTCCCTGAGGGAAATTTGTTCCCCTTCTTGCTGACCTGGCCGAAGAAATACTGCATAGAAGTATCAAGGTTGCCTGGGCCGGGCTGCCAATTTCCTTTCAAAATGTGGGAATCCGGAGTCTCATCGTGGGAGGAAGTAAAAGGCTCTGCCAATGGCAGAGTAGATGTTAAGTAATTTTCAAGGAGCTGTCCAAGGAGTCAGGGACAGGGCAGACATCCCAGCAATCTCCCACCTGGCTCCCGGGGATAGAAATGATCATTCATAGTTGTCCTGTGGTAAAAGTGTCCATCTCCAGGATTAATGTTTGCTTGGAAGAGCTGGGCTGAAGCCTGGGCTTTGTCGTACCTTGGGTAAGAGAAAGAAGATCAGTTGTGGTTCCTTGCAACTCTCAGGAAAGGGGACAAGAACAGAATGGCCCAGTCAGGGGTGGCTACTGTGGGCAATTTGACAGGGTTAGTGTGATTTCCCTGCCAGGGGATGGAAACTTCAAAGATAAGAGTATTGGTTCCTGTTGGGTGTTGGTGGCTCATGCCTGTAATCCTAGCTACTCAGGAGGTTGAGATCTGAGGATCCAGGTTCAAAGTCAGTCTGGGCAAGAAAGTCTGTGAGATTCTGATCTCCAATTAACCAGCATAAAGCCAGAAGTAGAGCTGTACTTCAAGTGGTAGAGCACCAGCCTTGATTGAAAAAACTCAGGGACAGCTCCCAGACCCTGAGTTTAGGCCTCAGCATGCATGTGCGTGTGCGTGCACGCACATGTACATAAACACACACACAGTATTGGCTTCTGAGAACTCTAAGCAACTACTACTGAAAGCCAGTTGTCCCTTTGTACCTGTCTGGGGACAGCTCCTGGGGCGTGTGCATCTGCTTCAGGTCTGAATGCATGTGGGTATAGTTAATATTGCGGTCTCCCAGTTGCACAGAGGAGGAGGCCTGTGGGTACAGAGGGATTGCAAAACCACACTCACCCAGCAAGCCTGGCTTACCTTGCCCCCTCCCCCCCAAGAGGCCACTGCGGCAGCCCCTACTTACCCTCTTATACATGGGAGCAGGTGGGCCTGGAAGGGCCCTGAACTGTCTTGAGTTGGAGGTCTCTATGGGGCCCTTGTAGTTCCACCGGAGAGGGTTGGGACCCCCTGAAGATTGAAGTGGGTGGGGAGGAGAGGAAGGACTGAATGAAAACAGGTGCTGGTGGCTCTTGCCTGTCAACCTGGCTACTCAGGAAGCTGAGATCTGAGGATTGTGGTTTGAAGCCAGCCCTAGTAGGAAAGTCCAGGAGACTTGACCACCAGAAAACTAGAAGTGGCGCTGTGGCTCAAAGTGACAGAGTGCTAGCCTTAAGCAAAAGAGCTCAGAGGCAGGGCCTAGGCCCTGAGATCAATCCCCACCACCGACCAACACCAATAAAGGATTGAAGGAATGGAATTTGATTCCCCGAGGAAAGGGATTTGAGTTGATCAGTCTAGACTTAGGGCCAAACTGAAAAACACCAACATAAGCTGGAGTTAGGAGTCGGATTTTCCTGCTTGGTCTGGCCTTGAACTGGGGGACCTTAGATCTCAGTCTCCTGAGTAGCTGAGATTACAGGTGTGAGCCATCACACCCCTCCTGTTTCCATACTTTGCTACACGTCCCCGGGAGGAGGGGAGTTGGGAGTGTGTTTTGCTTCTGCAAAAGAAAAAAGGAGGAAACCCCCCCCCCAAAAAAAACTCGGATATTTGGGATCTGGGACTGGAGCACCCTCCCCCAACTCCTCGCAGGCGTCCCTGGGGTGCGCTCACCCAGGTGGTAGGAGGGCGCGCGGGGCGGCGGGTCCTCGGAGTAGGGCTGGAAGTGCGCTTTGTGCGTGGTGTGCGGGATGCCCAGTTTGTCCTTGTCGCCGGCTGGCACCGAGTCTCGGTCGAAGATGAGGCGCGCGCCCCGGATCTGCTCCCGGGCAGCGAGCGGCGGCATCCCGTGCCAGCCGTAGGCGGCGTGCGCCAGGGACAGGCCGATGCCGGCGTGCGCGCCCGCGTGCAGGGGCAGGTGGCTGGCCTGCAGGGTCCGCGCGCGCTCCCGCCGCTGCTCCGGCGTGTCCCCCGGCGGCGCGCTGGTCAAGGCGAACGCGCGGCGCATCTCGGGCAAGTACCCGTCGTCCTTCCAGCGCCGGTTGTAGTGGAAGAGCTGCGAGGGCGACGGCGGCCGGTCCGGCGGCGCCGCCGCGGTGACCGGGTAGGCCGGGAAGTCCGCGTGCGCCTTGGAGCGCCTGGCATCCTGGTGCAGACGCGGGTCGAGCGCCAGCGAGAAGTGCGAGGCCTTGAGGTAGTCCCGCAGCGTCGCCGGGTCCGCCGCGCACAGCCGACGGCCGTCGGGGCCCAGCATGGCCATGGGGCCACCTGCGAGGGGATGGGACCGGGGACTGAGCTGGGGACCGCTGGGGACGTGTGTGTGTGTGTGTGTGTGTGTGTGTGTGTGTGTCCGTCCTGGGCCTGGGGGCTGTCCCTGAGCCTCTTTATGCTCAAGGCTGGTGCTCTACCACTTGAGCCACAGTCCCATTTCTGGCTTTTCCCCCCCTGTGATTAATTGGATAGTAAGAGTCTCCTGGACTTTCCTGCCTGGGCTGGCTTCAAACCACAAGGCTCAGATATCAGCCTCCAGAGTAGCTGGGATTACAGATGGGAGCCACCACCACCACCAGCGCCTAGCTACATTTCTAGCTTTTTTGCTGCTTAATTGGAGATAAGAATCTCACCGGCTGGCTTTGAATCTCCGATCTCAGCTTCCTGAGTAGCTAGGATTTATAGGCCTAGGCCAGGGTGCACAACTTTTTCGTGTGTGTGTGTGTTTGTGTGTGTGTGTCAGGGGTGTTCATGGGAACCCAGAGGAGGACTGGGTTTGATCCTTACAAATCTCTGCTACTCCAGTGGCTAGGATTACAGGCCTGAGCCACCACTACCCGCCAAATAAAAGACCTTTTTGAAGTGTACACGCTTCTTCTTGCTGTTGTTTTGATCATTTTGCAACCTGAAATAGCTGAAAGTTGAGGAGACTCTGAAATAGTTGCTAGGAGAATCTGAACCGTGAGCTTCCTTAGTCAGGTAACCGGGGAGTAAAGTAACTGAACTCTGGTGGGCGCCAGCTTCCTTCTCCATGCCAACAGGAACAGGGTCAGAAACCTACCTGTCAGGATGAAGAGAAGCTTATGACTCTTGAACCTGGCAGCAGGAGCATGTATGAGGTTGAGCTAATTCAGACTAATTAGTGGTTCCACTGGGCATCTCAGTGTGGAAAGCAAGGGACTGATAGAAAGCACTGGGAGATGGGTTTATAACTGTAATCTCCGAGACCTAGGGGGCAGAGATTGGGAAGATCATGATTCAAGGCCAGACTGGGTATAAAGTCCAAGACATCTCATCTGAACCAACAAAAAGCTGGATTTAGTGACACATCCATGACATCACATAAACTTTTTTTTTGTCTGTCATGGGGCTTGAACTCTGGGCCTGGGGAACTGTCCCTCAGCTCTTCAGCTCAAGGCTAGCACTATACCACTTGAGCCACAGCACCACTTGCGGCTTTTTCTGTTTATGTGGTGCAAAGGAATCGAATCCAGGGCCTCATGCATGGGAGGCATGCACTCTACCACTGAGCCACCTTCCCAGCCCTCATCACATACACTTAAGCAAGAGGATGGTGGTCCAGAATGGCACAAATATAAATGTGAGCCCCCCCCCCCAATTTGAAAAATGCCTAGGAGGCTGGGCCATGTGGCTTAGTGGTAGAGTGCTTGCCTAGCATGCATGAAGCTCTGGGTTTGATTCCTTAGTCCCACATACACAGAAAAAGCCAGAAGTGGCACTGTGGCTCAAGTGGTAGAGTGCTAGCCTTGAGCAAAAAAAGAAGCTCAGAGACAGTGTCTAAACTCTGAGTTCAAGCCTCAGTACTGGCAGAAAAAGAAAAAAAGGAAGAAAAAAAAAAGAAAAATGCCTAAAGCAAAAGAAAGCTGGAGTATTAAACAGAAAGCTCCAGTATTTGGGGGTGTGTTTCAGTAATAGGGTTGTGTCTCGGGTAGGTTTCTAAGCAGGGGGCTTGTCTCAGTGGTGAGGGCTCAGTGATAGGGGCTGTCTCAGTAGCTGGCGAGTGTCTCAGCGGTGGGGTCAATGGCTTAGTAGCCGGGCCACGGATCACTGGTGGCGGGTCCTAGGAGTGTGATTCAACTGTAGGTATGTGGTTCAGTGTTAGGGGCGTGGCTCAGAGCTAGGGGCGTGGTCGGTAGTGGTGGGTGTGTCTCAGAGGTAGGGGCTTGTCCCAGTGGTAAAGTATCCTGGTGGTGGGGGCGTGTCTCAGTAGTAGGGGCGTGTCTTAGAATAGGGGTGTGTCTCAGCAGTGGGGGCGTTCCCAGCAGAAGGAGCAGTGGAGGGCGTGTCTCAGTGGTGGGGGGCGTGTCTCAGCTGTGGAGGTGTGTCTCAAGTGGCAGGGGGCGTGTCTTAAGAGGTAGGGATAATAGTTTAAGTGGTAGAGAGCCTGCCTAGCAAGTGCAAGGCTGTGAGTTCAAACCTCAATACTGCCAAAAATAAAGAGCAGGACTAAAGCTGTGCTGGTGAAAGGGAGGTTATGAGTCATTCCTGTTGGGCAGGAGACTGCTCTGTCTCCTTTGTATTCATGTTTTGCCTGTGCTCAGAAGTGAGTAGGAGAAAGCTTGTTTTGTCTTTTCCCTGCCAATCACACGGTGGCCTTGTCTGATGTTGGCGTCCAGTGGAATTGTTTACATCCAGCCAGAGGACATTGGCTGGGGCCCAGCTGTCGCTGCCAAACCAGAGGCCTAGCAACATCAAGGCCAGCTGTGAAAGCCAGACCAGCTCAAGTCTCTTTCTCAAAGGTCAAGTTTGGCTCTGGGGAAAAATGGGTGCTGGTTGGGGCAGGGCTTGCACAGCTCCTTTTTGTGTCTCTGGGCCTGGAAAAGATCCTAGCATTATGGTGTGTGTGTGGCGGGTGTCTTTCAGCAGGACAACATGGACTCAAGAGAGGGATCCTCTTTCTTTCACAGAAGTCTGCAACTGGGGAGGCTCCTCCCCTTGGTTCACCTTGATCATGGCTCAGGGCTTTGTTTTTGTTTTTGTTTTTTTCTGATGTAAACTCAGCAACCCCAATTGGACATGGAAGAGGCACACAGAATTCCTGAACCGAAGTCTGAGCTGAGCATTGGTGTCTCATGCCTAAAATCCTAGTTATTCAAGAGGCTGAGATCTGGTGGATCAGGGTTCTGAGCCAGCTGGGGCAGAAAAGTTCACTAGACTCCATCTCCAAAAACAACAGCAAAAAATAAAACAGCCAAAATTTGAGCTGGTGGCATGATTCAAATGGTAGAGTGCCAGCTGGGCAGGCAAGATGGGCAAGTATGAGGCCCGGTATTCAAGTCCTGATACAAAAAAACCTTTTTAAGGGGGTATATACTGATGTTGGTTGTGGTGTGGGGATTAAGAAGTCACTTGGAAACCAGGTGCTAGTGGCTCACATCTGTAATTCAAGCCACTTATGAGATTGAGATCTGAGGATTGCAGTTTGAAGCCAGCCTGGGCAGGAGAGTTAATAAGATTCTGATCTCCAATTAGCCACCTCAAAACAGGAAATGGAGCTGTGGTTCAAGTGGTTGAGTAGCAGCCTCAAGCTAAAAAGCTAAGGGACAGTGCCTAGGCCTTGAGTTCAAGCTCCAGTGTCAGCACACACACATACACGTATATGCACATACACACGCACATGCACAGATTACTTAGGATATTGTAGGCAGGGGAGGCTCAGGACTCAGGTGAGAATGAGACTGTAGGCTGAGGAGAAGTGGATGGAGAGTCTGGAGAGTTTGGTGACACTCTTGGTTGAGAGTCTGTGTGTGTGTGTGTGTGTGTGTGTGTGTGTGTGTGTGTGTGTGTGTGTGTGTGTGTTTGTGTGTGTCCTGCAGGCAGATAACTGTGTAGGGTGACTGATGTACCTGACTTAGGTTCTGACCAAACACTCCCTGGATTGACCCTGAAGTTGTTCCAGGTCCCCGCTGTGCTCAGCCATGATGAACACTAGTCAAATCCCCTGTAGTTGGATGTGTACATATTTCTCCCCAGATAGTGTGGAGCATAGAAGAGCTTTGAACAGGGAGTGGCACTTAATTGAAAACTTACTTTATGCCAGACTATGGCAACATAGCTGGGCAAATCAAGAGGAGGTAGAGCTGGGTGCCAGTGGCTCACACCTCTAATCCTAACTACTCAGGAGGCTGAGATCTGAGGATCGCAGTTTGAAGCTAGCCCAGGCAGAAAAGTCCCCAGGAGACTCTTTTTTTTTTTTTTTTTTTTTGTCAGAGGTGGGGCTTGAACTCTGGCCTGGGTGCTGTCCTTTAGCATTCCAGCTCAAGTCAAGCACTCTACCACTTGAGCAATATCACCACTTCCGGTTTTCTGGTGGTCAATTAGAGATGAGTCTCACAGACTTTTTCTGCCTGAGTTGGCTTTTAACCATGATCCTCAGATCTCCACCTGCTGAGTAGCTAGGATTATAGGTGAGAGCCACTAACACACAGCCTGTGAGATTCTTATCTCCAATAAACCACTCAAAAACTGAAACTGGCATTGTGGTTCAAGTGGTAGAGTGCTAGCTTTGAGCAGAAAGAGGCTCAGGGACAGTGCCCAGGCCCTGAGTTCAAGCCCTACAACCAACAAGAAAAAAAAAAAGAGGAGGCAGAGCTAAGAGCCAAGCAGGTAACTGGAAGGAGAAAGTGTTTTTGGAAGAGAAAAGGGCAGTGCAAATGTCCTGAGGCAGAAACGTGTTGTCACTTCAAGGAGCAGGAGGAAAGCAATGTGCTGGGATGGAGGTAGGGGTGAGTGGGTGGGTATGGGAAATTAATGGACTGAAATGGAAAGAAAATATCAGCAGAAGGATACCAATCAATGCTATTCATCATCGGGGAAATGCAAAAGAAAACCACAGTGGTATGGCATATTCCATCCTCAACCTGGTGGCTATTGAGAAGTGGAGACCCTTGGATATTGCAGGTAGAAATGTTAGCTGGTGCACCCACTGTGGAAGACATTTGGTAGTTTCTTGAAAAATGAAACAAAGTCAGGCACCCATGGCTTATGCCTGTAATCCTAGGTACTCAAGGGGCTGAGATGTGAGGATGGAGGATAAAAGCCAGCTTGGGAAGAAAGGTCTGTAAGACTCATCTCCAAATAATCATGAAAAAAGCCCAAAGTAGAGGTGTGACTCAAGTGGTAGAGCACCAGCCTTAAGCAAAGAAGCTAAGAGACAGCACCCAGGCCCTGAGTTCAAGCCCTAGTACTGGCACGCACACACACACGTACACACACACACACATACACACACACACACACACACACACACACACACAGTGAAGCATAGGGCTGAGGATACAACTCAGTGGTTCAGCTGTTATCTAGTACGTGCAAGATCATGAGTTCTATCACTGACACTTAAAACGGTAAACAGAATTCTCATACAGTTCAGCCTTTCTGCTCTTAGGCATATATCCAAAATAATTGAAAACAAGGACTTGAACAAGTATATATACCCACATGTCCATAGCGGCTCTAATAGAAATATCTCAAAAGTAGAAATAATCTGCACATATCAGTGGATGAAACAATTCAAAGAAAAAAGTGAGCTGAGCACTAGTGGCTCATGCTTGTGAGCCTAGCTACTCAGAAGACTGAGATCTGAGGATCATGGTTCAAAGCCCACCCAAGCAGAAAAGTCTGTCAGACTCTTACCTCCAATTAACCACTAAAAAGCCAAAGGTGGAGCTATGGCTCAAGTGTTAGAGCAAAAAATCTCAGGGTCAGCACCTATGTCTGAGTTCAAGCCCTAAGACTGGCACAGAAAGAAAGGAAGAAAGAAAGAAAGAAAGAAAGAAAGAAAGAAAGAAAGAAAGAAAGAAAGAAAGAAAGAAAGAAAGAAAGAAAGAAAGAAAGGAAGGAAAGAAGGAAGGAAGGAAGAAAGGAAGAAAGGAAGGAAGGAAAGAAAAAGAAAAGAAAAAGAAAGAAAGAAAGAAAGGAAGGAAGGAAAGGAGAAAGAAAGAAAGAAAGAAAGAAAGGAAGAAAGGAAGGAAGGAAGGAAAGAAAAAGAAAAGAAAAAAAGTGATATAGCCAGCCAATGGAATATTATTCAGCCACCAAAATGGAACCGAATTCTGGTGCAGGCTACAAAGTAGATGAGCCTTGAGATCATTATATTTGCTAAAGGAACCACATACAAATTGTCAGTGTGATGGACAACTTTCTAATACCAGAACAAAATGCTTGGGACAATCAGCTTATACAAAAGAAAAACAATAACAATGAAAGAGTTACTTTGGCTTGTGAGTTCAGAGGTTTTGATCCGTGGTCACTTGGCCCCATTGCTTTGGGCCTGTGGTGGCACAACAGATTAGGAACAGAGCATGTGGCAGAGTGAGACTTGTTTACCTCTTGGAAGCCAGGAAGCAGAGAGAGAAAGAGAGAGAGACAGGAAGGGGTGGGATCTCAATACCCCACTTCAGGGCACACCCTAATGACATCACATCCATTTATGAGGCTTCTCTTAAAGGTTCCACTGTGTCCTAACAGCACCTTAGGCTGGTAGCCTTTGGGGACATTTCTCTAACCATAAGCAGGCATATAGTGTTTGCCTCCATTTACACAAAACTTCAGGAATAAGTAAATATATAGTAGAGTCAAGTAGCTAGAAGGATTAGTAGTTGCCAGGAATTGATGTGGTGGGGGGTAATGGGGAGAGTATCCCCATACTCTCTGATGGGAGTGTAGAGAAACTCTTCCACTTTGAATTCTTGGCTAGGATGGATCCTTGTAACAGAAGAATTAATAAAGCCGGGCTACTGCTGGCTACTCAGAACTGATAAAGTCTGTGAGACTCTTATCTCCAGTAAACTACTCAGAAAAACACCGGAAGTGGCACTGTGGCTCAAGTGGTAGAGCGCTAGCCTTGAGCACAGAGAGGTCCAGGGACAGCTACTAGGCCCTGAGTTCAAGACCCAGGACTGGCCAAAAGAAAAAAGAAAAAACAAGCACTCATGAACAAGTATAACTCAGTGTATGTGGGCAATGCCCATGTTACAATTTCTGCTTATCTAATATCTTCCACCAGGAATGGTGCAGGGGCAGGGACTGGACAAAGAGAAGGATTTTAAGTCTCTGATGGTAAGCAATTATGTGTAGGAAGATAAAGGATAGATACAAGGTGTCTCTGGCAATCAACCTTTGTCCTTCCTGATAGAAGACACTTCTGTAAACTTACATCTCCATTTTGGGCAAATAGTAGGAAATACCTTTAGCTCAAAATAAGCCTTATACCAAGGTATGGGATTGGGAGTGGGGAAAGTACTAGGGTTTTTAATTCAGGACCTCTCACTTGCTAAGCAGAAATGTGATCACTTGACCCCACTCTGCCAGTCCCTTTGTGTTGTGCTAGTTATTTTCTAATCAGCTGCCCTTTGTATGTCCAGGCTGGCCTAGAACATAGAATCATTCCATTTGTGCCTCCCTTTGTTGTTAGGTTAATAATATGCTCTATTGTAATCAGCAATTTGTTAAGATGGGGCTCTGAGTCGACCTGGAACTGCAATCCTCCTTTATCTGCCTCCCAAATAGGAAGGATTACAGGTTTGAATGGCTAAGGTGGACTATTTTGTGGTCTCTTTTGGGGGCTGACACAAATACTTTGAAACTAGCAAGGGGGCTATGGGTGTAGGATATGTGACTTACTGAATGCCACTGGCTCATGCGTCTTTAAATGGTGAAGTTAATGTGATATACATTTTACCTTGCTAAGAGCAAAAGGAGGAAACGGAAGTTTACTTTCAGAAAATTCTTGACCTGTTTTGATGAGATAAAGCATAGCTACTGCGCAAAAATCCAAAGCTCCAAAACACGACACAGGTGAGCAGTTAATCTTGGGCCCAGTCACCCCTCCCTGGAAGAGCACCCCAGTCTCTTTAGCAGATTCTCCTCTGTTCTTTTCCAATGATCTCTGCATTTCCTTAATTCACATCTAATCACGCTTCACGATTTTACAAAGATCACAGGAGCTCACACGCTGGCTTAAGCAGAAACTACAGGGAGGGAACAGCCAGAGGATTTTTTATTTTTAAGAAACGAATATTTTGAGCCACTGGTTGGTACTTTTGCTTGAAATATTTTTTTTGAATTTTTTTAATTCTTTGCGTGTGGGTAGCTAGTTCATTTTGCAATATTTTTGAGTAAATACTTGATCAATTTGTCGGGCACCCTGATTGCAGCAAGACTGGGAGATCATTCTGGGGGGGAACCTACGTGGCCACCTCACTGTTGCAAGCTCGGTTGGTTTGTTTTGCTTGCAGATTAAAAAAAAAAAAAAAAAAGCTCAGGATCTGGAACAAAGGGCAGTCGCCGCGCCTGCGCAGAACGCACCTGCGCGCCTTTTCCCTGGGAACAGGCTGGATCACGTCTGGCCCCGCCCCCTGGCGCGACACGCCCACGGCGTGGTGACGTCACGGCGGAGTTGCCATGGCGGCGCTGAGCGGTCTGGCGTCTGCGCTGGAGTCGTACAGGGGTCGGGACCGCCTGGTGAGGCTGGAGTGGATTCCGAGCTCAGCGAGGGGGAAACTGAGGCCAGTGAGAGGGGCGCTGTCGCTCAGGATCGCCGGTCCTAGTGACGACCGGACGCTGTTCCCTAGCGTGGGAACCCGATGGCACCAGCCCGACCTGCTTGTTACCAACCACATTTCCGGGTTTGGACATTTGGAATCGGCCTGGGCCAGTGTAGTTGCTCCAAAAGTTAGGATTTTGGAGGCTACCCCTGTGTCTGATCCCCTCCGGCTGTCCAATTACTGAACGTAGACTCCTTTTTTTTTTTTTTTTAAAGTTTCTTTTTGTAGTCCTAGAACTTGAACTCCAAGCCTGGGCTCTGCCCCTGAGCCTTTTCACTCAAGGCTGGCGCTGTACCACTTGAGCCCACAGCTCGATTTCTGTCTTTCTGCTGCCTAATTGGACATTAAAAATGTCTCACAGGCTTTCCTGTCTGGGCTGGCTTTGAACCTTGATCTTCAGATCTCTGCCTCCTTCAAGTAGCTGAGATTACAGGCATGAGCCACAGGTGCTTGGCTAGATTCAGTTTAGTCCCATACAGGTAGCCGTTTGGGTTGTACCAGTGGGTGAATTGGCGTCCAGGCATTTAGATTCCAGCCTAAGTGATTGCATTTCAGGTTTTAATCCCCCCCACTCTCTCCCAGTTATAGTGTCTGGCCATTATAGCAAGGCTGGAAGGAATTCCTAGTAAAATACATCATAGGAACCAGCTATTATTTTTTTTGAGTGAAAAACTGAGTCTATAGACCAGGTTGGTCTTGAACTACTTGTGATTGTTAGGAAAATGGAGGAGAACGGAAAAGGAATAGGCCAGACTCGATCATCAACAGTCGAGGACTGTTTATTGGGGAACAGCTAGGGGCACAGACCTTCCTGCGGGCTTGGAGGTTGTCCCTTCGAGTTGGGACAGGAACTGGCCTTTTATAGGAGGTCCAAGCAAGGAGGCAGAGGTTAATGAAAAAGCCACTAGGGCAAGGAAGGTAGAGGCCTTTCAGTTAGGGGTCACTATGGGATGTTTACAGCTGGGTTTAGGTGGATTGCCCTGCCTGCACTTCAAACAAGTTCACACATACCTGGGATTTTGCCTGGCATCCTTATGGGCCTGGGACAATAGGGTGGGGGGCAATCCTTCAGAGATCCTCCTGTTTCTACTTCCTGAGTGCTGGGATTACAGGTGTGCACCACTGTGCTGGGCTTGGAATGAGCAAATTCAGGAAAGTAAAGGATAGAAAGGCAATGAGCCTCATCTATTTCACAAGGTTCCAGATCATTTCTAGAGTGGGCTTTCTTCTCCTCTTCTCCTTTAAAGTAATTCAAGCAAGCTCTTTTTTTTTTTTTTTTTTTTTGGCGGTGGGACTTGTAACTCTTGGCCTGGGCGCTGTCTCTGAGCTCTTCAGTTCAAAGCAAGCGTGCTCTAGCACTTGAGCCACAGTGCCACTTCTGGTGGTTTATTGGAGGTAAGAGTCTCACGGACTTTTCCCACCAGGCTGTCTTTGAATCGTGATCCTCAGATCTCAGCCTCCTGAGTAGCGAGGATTACAGGCATGAGCCACCAGTGCCCAGCTCAGCAAGTTCTTATTTTTGTGTCTTGTGTGGGGGCTGAATGATACCATGCCAGCTAAAGGGCTTTGGTCAAACCAGGTACATACAAATATACATTTCAGCCTTGTCCTCCTGTCTGCTTGTCTCACGAACAAGAACCTCTTTTGTGTGAGGTTTGTTGGTGTAGAATTGCCTTTGGGTTCAATCCTGCATGGCCAATGACCAGGCCAGGGGTTCTGTAGCTCTGCCCAGGGGCAGGACATAGGGCTGACTGCTTCTGTTTTCTCCTAGATCCGAACACTGGGGTACTGCTGTCAGCTGCTTGGTGGGGTCCTGGTTGAACAATGTCCCTCCAGGTCAGAATTGGGGACACGGCTGCTGGCGATGTCTGCCCAGCTCAGTCACTGCAGGACTGTCCTGAGACTCTTCGATGACTTGGCTATGTTTGTCTACACTAAGCAATATGGCCTGGGGACAGAGGTAAAAGGCGATTGTGTGGCTGTGAGGAGAGTTGGGGATCCTTCAGTTTGGGTCTCAAAAGCTCTTTATGGATTTGTCCCACACATGTTCCTGATGAACACTTTATGAAAATAATTCTTTTCATTATTTGGTACTACTGGGGATTGAACTCACATCCTTGAATTTGCTAAGCTGGTGTTCTATCATCTGATCCAGACCTTTTCCTACCAACTGAGAATTGTGATCCTCTTTTTTGTTTTGTTTTTTTTTTTTTTTTTGGTCGGTCGTGGGGCTTGAACTCTGGGCCTGGGCACTGTCCCTCAGCTCTTCAGCTCAAGGTGAGCACTCTACCACTTGAACCACAGGGCCACTTCTGGTTTTCTGGTGGTTTACTGGAGATTAAGAGTCTCATGGACTTTTCTACTCAGGCTGGCTTTGAACCTCGATCCTCAGACTCAGCCTCCTGAATAGCTAGGATGACAAGCATGAACCACTGATGCCTGGCTTTATTTTTTAAATTTATTATTCTTTCTTGCCAGTCTTGGGGCTTGAACTCAGGGCCTGGGCCCTGTCCCTGTGCTTCATTTGCTCAAGGCTAGCACTTTAACACTTAAGCCATAGCACCACTCCCTGCTTTTTCTGTTTATGTGGTACGGAGGAATGGAACCCAGGGCTTCATGCATGCTAGGCAAGCACTCTACCACTGAGCCACATTCTCAGCCTGGGGTACAGGTTTTTAAGTCCTCTCCCAAAAGTATAAGAAACACAAGTCTGGTCTTTGTGGCACACTCTAGCTCACAGTCTTTGCTTTTTGTAGAGGTCCGAAATGAGAGGTGGCTGGATCCAGTGCCACAGGCTGTTGGAGAGAAATCTCACCACCACCTACCTGCTGTGGCCACAGGCTTAGACTGGGCAGTGGGTGACTCTCACCTGTCATCCTAGCTACTCAGGAGGTTGAGATCTGAGGCTCACTGTTCAAAGCCAGCCTGGGAAGTGAAGCTGTGGCTCAAAGTGGTAGAGTGCTAGAGTGAAAGAACTCAGTGACAGTGCCCAGGCCATGAGTTCAAACCCCACGTCTAACACCCCCCCCCCCAAAAAAAAAAAAGGCAGTGGGTATTTTAACCTCAGGCTCCTCCCCTCCCCTGACCCTGCAGGAGGAGGATGTTTTTGTTCGTTCCCTGTCTGTCTTGAGTAATGTAGCTGACCAGCTGTACTACCCGTGTGAGCACGTGGCCTGGGCAGCCGATGCCAAGGTCCTCCCTGTGGACTCTGCCCGGTGGTGGATACTAAGCACAGCCCTCTGGGGCCTGTCCCTGCTCCTGGGGGTTGCCAGGTGAGTGACATCAGCCAGAGTCGGCCGGTCCCCAGGTGCTGTCTCCTCAGCAAGGCTGTAGGGGCACCAGCCCTCGCAGCTTGCTTCGTACAGGGAGGGAATGGATTTTTCACTTTTTGGGGGGTCATTTTCCTTTACCATATTTTGTTCTCTTCTGAGAATTGATGTAACAAATCAGCACGAACCAATCCCAAATTTGTTTTCCTCACATTCTTGGAGGTCAGAAGCCTGAAATCAGTCTCTTCAGGTTAATGTCTGGCTGTGGGGGCCACGGAAGACCTGAATCTTTTTCCCTTCTCGACTCCTTCCCTCTTTTCATTTTTTGTGCCAGTACTGGGGCTTGAACTCAGGGCTTAAGTGCTACCCTTTAGCTTTTCCCCTTCAGGCTGGTGCTTTACTACTTGCACCATGCTCCACTTCCATTTTTTTTTTTTGCTGGTTCATTGGAGGTGAGAGGCTTAATAGATTTTCCTGCCCAGGCTGGCTTTGAATCGCGATCTTTGCATCTCAGCCTCCTGAGCTGCTAAGATTACAGGCATAAGCCACCAGCACCCTGCTGTGGTTCCTTCTTGAATCTTCCAGGCCCTGTCTTGTCATTGGCACCTGCCTCATCTCTCCATGTCCAGCATCTGTCTTCCTCCAGTGCTCAGAGCCTCCAGGGTGGGCACCTGGGCGGGTCTCTGAATGCACCTGGGGCTGTGGCTCCCGCCCTCGTGTCCATCAGCAGGCAGGTCCCAGATGTGGCCTGGGTAGGCTCCATCGGGGAGGGCCTAGGACTGTCCACTGGGGGCAGGGGAAGGTCCTTTTGTCACAGCTGCAGGTTTTGTGAAAACCGATGGTAGTGGTCTCACGTGGCCCCGCGGAGCTAAGCCCTCTGCTGCTCTGGTGGCGTGTCATGGCCTTTGTGTGTTGCAGGTCGCTGTGGACGGTGTTGAGACTGAGGCAGAAGCTGCGGAGCCCCACAGCCAACCTCTCCAGGTATGGTGTCCAGGCTTCAGCAGGGAGGCCCCCAGGGCTGCCCATGAGCTGAGCTCCTGATAGCTCTGCACAGCTGGATGGGCACAAGGTCGCAGGGCCTTACCACGACTGTGTGTGTGTGTGTGTGTGTGCGTGTGCGCGTGTGTGTCACTGGGACTTGAACTCAGGGCATAGGTACTGTCCCTGGTATTTTTTCTCTTGAGGCCAGCGTTCTACTACTTGAGCAGCAGCTCCACTTTCAGCTTTTTGCTGGTTAATTGGAGATAACACTATCTCCTGCCTGGGCTGGCTTTGAACCATGATCCTTGCATTTCAGCCTCGTTACTTTTTCATCTTATGTGAAAACCCTACACATACACACCACCTTCCTGCACACACACACACACACACACACACACACACACACACACACACACACACACACACACACACACACACACACACACACACACACACACACACACACACACACACACACACACACACACACACACACCCCCTTCCTGCCTGGGTGCAAGGCATTTGAGAGGATGGAGGCATGGGTGTGAGGCTGCATCAGAAGACCCTTGTACATTCTCCAATTAATTTTTTTTCTTTTTCTTTTTGTCAGTGTTGGGGCATGGATTCTGGCCTGGGTGTTGACTCTGAGCTACTATTGCTCAAGGCTAGCGCTTACCACTTGAGCCACAGCACCACTTCCGGTTTTCTGGTGGTTAATTGGAGTTAAGAGTCTCACTGACTTTCCTGCCTAGACTGGCTTTGAACTGCGATTCTCAGATCTCAGCCTCCTGAGTAGCTAGGATCACAGGCGTGAGCCACCAACGCCCGACTCATTTAAAAAAATTTTCCATTATTGTGATTTCTTTTTGGTCAATCATTGGTCTTGAACTTGTGACTTGGGTGCTGTCCCTGTGCTTCTTTTGCTCAAGGGTAGCGCTCTACTACTTGAGCCCCAGCTCCACTTTTGGCTTTATTGGGGTTGAGTATGGACTCAACTTTATTGGAGTCTGTATTGGAGATGAGTCTTCATGGACTTTCCTGCCTGGGCTGGCTTTGACCATGATCCGCAGCTCTCAGCCTCCTCAGTAGCTAGGATTACAAGTGTGAGCCATTGTACTTGTCCTTCCAAATTTGAGGAAGGATGCACATGTTTGTGTGTGTGTGTGTGTTGTGTGCGTGCGCATGTGTGTGCATGCAGGGGATCCAGGTGACCACCTCTGAGGCACCCCCCCCCCCCCCGCAGGCCTTCCCCTTCACAGGCAATCTCTGTCATGGCTCCCTGGCTTCTACCTAAGCGCTTTGGGGTGCCAAAGCCTTGGGTAGGACAGGTGGTGAGCGGCTCCCCTCTGCACCCACAGCCCACTGTCCTGGAGCAAGCGGAGGGCCGCGCGCGCCCGGATGCGATCCGAGGTCCTGACTCTCCTCAGCAACCTGGCTGACTTGGCCAACGCCATCCACTGGCTGCCCCAGGGCGTGCTGTGGGCTGGCCGCTTCCCCCCGTGGCTGGTGGGCCTCATGGGCACCATCTCTTCCCTGCTCAGCGTCTACCAGGCAGTCTGCACTGACAGTCAGGCTGAGGCTGGCAGCCCCTGACGTGGGCAGAGGGGCAGTAGACATGGCCAGGTCCCCACCCAGGGCTCCAGGGCAGCGTCTTTGATTGAGCAGCCTGGCACGGCCTGTGGGATGAGGGGCTGCTGTGAGGGTCCCCCAAGGCCCAGCCAGGGGTGCTGTGGTGGGAACTTCTCTCTAGGGACCACAGTGGGGAGGACCCCAAGACTCCCCAGTGGAGGCAGAGCTTGAAGAAGGCAGGTAGCTCCTCAGCCTCCCACCCACCCGCTGGCCAGAGGCCTTGTATCCAAAAATACGAAGGGGAGCAAGAGACTGATCAGGCCCCAAGAGGGGTCTTGGGGAGCTGCAGAGACAATCAGTTATTTTTTGGGAAAGCAGGAGAGACAGCTGATTAAACAATCTGGTGCTGGCGCTGTCTGTGGTGACGTCATTAGACTCCCGTAGCGCCTGGTTCCTTGCTGCCCCGGTCACACAGCCCCTCACACAACGGATGGAGCTGACTGTACCCCTAGCCTGCCTTCTGAGTGTCCTTACCCCTCCCACCCCCCACAAGGACAAAGGAACTCAGAAAACATGGACAGATCCTTCGGGAAAAAGGCTCAGCACCCAAGGCCTCACCATGCTAGGCAAATCCTAGGCCATGGAGCCACACCCCAGCCCTCCTTGTGGGACCAGGGCCTGTGGCCCTAAGCAGGTGTTTGACCACTGAGCCCTCTGCCCCGCTTTAGTTTTACTGGAATGTAACCCATAGCTGTCCAACTTGCCAGTGTGCAATTCAGTGGTGTGTAACTATTCAAGGGGTCACTTTAGGGTTTTTTTTTTTTTTATCATGGCCTGGGCGCCGTCCCTGAGCTCTTTTTGCTCAAGGCTAGTACTCTACCACTTTGACCCACAGCGCCACATCTGGTTTTCTGGTGGTTCACTGGAGATGAGCCTCACACTTTCCTGCCTGGGCTGGCTTTGAACTGTGATCCTCAGATCTCACCTCCTTGAGTTGTTAGGATGACAGATGTGAGCCACCGGTGCCTGGCTTGGGGTTCCTTCTTGCACACACCCTTAATGACCCGTCATGTGAGCATATTCCATTTTGGGGTGTCCTCTGATATCACTGGGGGCCAATAGTCAAGCCAAGGAAGGCTAAGGGGATGGCTGGGGAAGAGGCTAGACTAGGACAGCCTGACACAGGCCCAGGCTGACATCTCTGTGGCGTGGCCTGGCCTGGCGCCAGCGGCTGTGGGCTCCAGCATGAGGCGGTACCAGGGTAAGGCAGCACTGGTGGTCTCAGCTGGCCATATCTGTCCTGCCCTATGGGTGTACGTACCACCTGTCCCCTTCCTGCATCCCAGTATTCCCCACCTGTGGCCAAAGTTTGGGCACCAGACAATCTCTAGCCCTGAAGAATGCTTCTATCAGAAGTCCGCTCAAGACACTTTTATTGCTAGAATCTGGTCCCGAAACATCACACGCAGTTAGGTGTCACAAATAACTGTCAGGAATGATCGTGTCTGCAATGGGTGGAGACCGCGTGCACAGATCTCACCCCCACCTGCGTGCTACTTGGCCACCACCTTTGCAAACAGAATGGGCTCTCCCCTACGAATGACTGAAGGGTGCTAGGAGAGATGGCCCCATGGATGGGGCCCTTCTGTGCAGAGTGGGACCTGGTCCCCACCACGTGGCTTCTCTGGCTAGGACTGGAACATGCCAGCTTGGGGGACAGGTGTGTGGCCACTGGGCGGGGGGGGGGGGCAGTGGGAAGGGGATTGCCACTGGTGCTAGGCAGGGTTCTAAAACAGCAGGGAGTTAGTCTGCTCTTCTAAAGTGCTTGGATAAATCTCAGTACAAAAGTACAAAACACTGGAACATGGCACAGGTGTGCTGGGGGAGGGGCGCTCTGGACACAGGAGAGACAGTTACGAACGGAAGAGGACCAGCATGCGCAAAGTTGAGGTTCTAAGACACTTGGGGGGGACAAAGTCAGGGGATACCACGCCACCTGCTGTGCTCTCAAGTCCTGTCACCACCACTGGCTGGACCCCAGCTACTGTCTGCGCCTGCCTGGTCCCCAGGGCACTGGTAACCTTGCCTGGTCTCCAGGGCACCGGTAACCTTGCCTTACAGGGGTTGCTGCCTAGGAGGGCACTTCCTCATGGCTTCCAGTCCTCTGCGCCTGCCCAGTGTTGGGGATGGCCCGGTGGGGCACTGGCAAGACAAGTCCTCACTGGGGCCCAGGAAGCTCATTTGGCCCTGGTTGGGGTCCAAGAACCCATGAGAACTAGAGTGAGCAGCTTGGGACCTGGTCTTATTGCCAAGTCCTACTGTAGGCAGCCAGGATTGAACTCTGAGCAGCCGGGCTGGGCCTGGGCATTGGAAATTGGCCCGTTTTCCTCTGTGTGGTTCACCCACAGCCTGAGTGGCTCAATGCAAGGTTGGAGGCACCAACACAAGCCACCTGTGTCACTAGCCCTACACCTTTCCTCCACATGCCTGTGTGGCGGGGACACCAGTCCCTGGAGGGCCTGGGGGGAAACCTATCCATTTCATGGGGACTGAGGACCCTTCCACTTAGGGGGTGTCTGCTCTGGCTGGAACCTGAGGGCTCAGCCTCCCAGACAGGCTGAGGGGTGGAGTGAATGGGTGTTCTTGAGACGCAGTGTTTGGAAAAAAATCTATGTCAGGTTACACAAGGCGACAGGTGGTAGCTCCCTTTAAGCTGAGCTCCATGGTCCGCCATAGCCCACGGCCTCCCTCACGTGTTGGCTGAGGATCTGTCACTGCTGGGGGGGGGGGTCTCTGCCCTGCAGGGGAAACTGCCTGGCTTTGAACATCTACCCCTACGGTTGCCCTGATGATGCCCAAGCTTCATGGTGGCCTCCTGACATGGAGGCCTTGTCTCTTCTGGCTCCTGGGGGAACCCACACTTCTTGCTGCCCAGAAAACCACTTCTCCCTACATAACAGGGTGCTCTGGTTCAAGCAGCTCCTTGGCTGAGCGTGGGTTCAGGCTCCCACACAGATCTGGGGGCATCCCTGGGGGGAGTCCCCCATCCCTTACAAAGAACCCAAAGACTGCAGTACCTGGCCAGGCGGGCATCAGAGAGGGGGGTGCTTAGGCAGGAAAGGGGGTCAGCTGATCAGGCATAGTCACCCCATGTTGGGGGGGGGTTACCAGAGATACAGAGGCTGTGCAGGACAGAGCAGGGCCTGCACTTGGGGTCTCCACCCCTCAGAAGAAGATGACATCTTCCTTGCTGGCTTCCTCTTTGCTGGCCAGGGGTGTGGCCGGCAGTGGTGAGGGGGATGGGGGCACGGGGGCACCCCCAGGCAGGGCCGGGAAGCAGAGATCTGAAAGAGAGGGGGTGGGGGTGTGAGGCGCGGTCAGATGGGGCGGATGGCAGCTCTGCTCTGTGGCCGGGCGGGGCTCACCTGGGGTGGGCACAGAACCGTGGCTGCCAGGCAGGACGGGGCTGAGCGAGCGCCGGTTCCTCGATGTGTTCTCGTCCTTCCCCAGGAGCTTGTTGAGGAGCAGCTGCTGCTTCAGGTCGAATGATGCTGCAAGAGGGTGGGGGAGGTGCTCAGGCCTGGCCCCAGGCCACCCCCAGCCTGACCCACCCTCCACAGGCAACCAGAGGGGACCACAAGAGTTGCTGGATGTTGGAATAAGAGGGCACAACTCCCCAGCATATGTCCTTTGCTTGTGATCCACAGCATCCATGCTCTCTCGGCAAGAGAACATTCTAGAATGCCCTGAGCTTGCTCTGATTGTGTGGAGTGGTGGAGGCAGCAAGGGACCATAGTGCCTCTGGGCTTACTGTCCCTCTCTTTGGACAGGTGTCCATGCTGCGGGGTCCTGTGTGAACACTTCTCATCCACATCCCAGTCAGACCCCCCCCTTTCCCAGCCCCCCCACTTTAGGTTGGAGACAGGGCCAGGACTTAAGTTCCGTCATTTCCAGTTGGCCACTCTGGTTCCTTCTGGCTGTCTCTGGGTGCCCTGTTGGGCCGGGGGCAGCTTACCTGAGCTCTCCCAGCGCTGGGAGCCTCTGTTCTTGCTGCCCTTGTCCTTGCTGCCCTTGGTGGACGCGGCCAGCTTGGTGGGGATCTGCTGCTGCACAGCTGCCTGCCTCTGGGTCTGGTTGGTGGTGCTCAGCAGCTGGATGGGCACATCGCTCTTGGCTGGGGCACTGTCCCGGCGAGCCACCTCCGGGCGCTCCACACAATCAGGCCCGGCCCCCGACAGGAGCATGCTCATCCGGGTCCCTTTGGTGGGGGCTGATGGCCCCTCCAGCCCTTCCCCATTGAAGCTGGGGGTGTGGCTTGGGGGCTGGGCCTGAGAGGGTGACAGAAAGCATGTCCCAATGGGGTTGGGCCTGGTGTGTCCCCAAGCTGTTAAATAGTTCTAACTTGGGCACGCATGCTCCCTGCTCCCGCATCTGCTTTTATTATTGGCAGTACTGGGGACTGAACTCAGGGCTTTGTGTTTGCCAGGCAGGCACTCAACCACTTGAGCCACACCTCCAGTCCCCCTGGTTTTATTTTCAGACAGGGTCTTGCACTTTTACCTCAGGTGTCTCAGACACTTAACAGCTGAGATTATAGCTGTGTATTACCACAACCAGCTTGTTTGTTGAGGTAGGGTCTTGCTAACTTGTTTTTACCTAGGCTGATCTAGAACTCCTGGGTTCAGCTGGTTTTCCTGTCTCCTGTTGTAGGCAAGTTCTCTACACCTGAATATTCATCCATTCCTCTTTGTGCCAATACTAGGACATGAACTCAGGCAGAGCCTGGGTGCTGCCCCTTAGCTTTTTCACTCAAGGTTGGTGCTCTACCACTTGTGCCATGCCTCCAGAATTGCCTTTTGGTGGGTAATTGGAGATATGATTCTGCCTTGACTAGCTTCGAAGCGCAATGCTCACATCTTAGCCTCCTGAGTGGCTAGGATTACAGGCATGTAAGCCTAGTCCGGGACCTTAATATGGACACCTGGGAGCATGTGCTTGCCCTCGGCCAGGCCCGGCTGGCCCCAGCTCACCTCGGCCAGCGCCTCTGGTGGCAGTGCCCCGGGCGCCGTGTTCTGCTTCTTGAGTTTGCGCAGTAGGTCCTGGCGCTCCAGTCGCTCGCGCTCGCGCTCGTTGGCGCGCATGGCCTCGCGCAGCCGCTCTAGGTCCTGCTGGTAGGCCTGGCGGTGCAGCTCCAGATCTGAGCGCTCCTGGTCCAAGCGCAGGCGCAGCTGCCGTGCCTCGTCCTCGCGCTCCTGCAGGCGCGCGCCCGCCAGTTCCAGCTCTTGCTGCTGGCGCATGCGCTCACGCTCCCAGCGCTGCTGCTCCTGCCGCAGCTGGCTCTGCAGCCGCTCCACGCCCGCGCGCTCCTCCCGCTGCTTCTCGAAGTTGCGCTGCCGCTCCTGCTCCAGCAGCAGGTTCCCGCGCGTGGACTGCAGCCGGAACTGCTTCTCCCGCTCCTGGATGGCTGCCCGCTGCATCTCTACGTAGCTGTCCTGCTGTGCGATGACAGCCTGTGGGGCGGGGCCAAGGCGGGGCGGTGAGAGACACGCCCCCAGCACCAGCCAATTGGGAATGGGCACACGTGGCTAGTCCCTCCCACATGTCCCCACCTCCACCTATACCTGCAGGCCTAAGAGCAGCTGCGACAGCGTCTGGACTCGCTGGACAAGCTAAGGGGAAAGACAGACTCGGGTTGCCATCAAGACGCCACGGGGAGTGCATGCCGGTCCCTGGGGAGGCGGGAGGAACCCCACCTACCTCGGACTCCAGGATAGTGGGCAGACGGGGGCCAGTCTCTGCCTTGAGCACCTCACCCTGCAAAGTGGACAAACCCACATCAGTGTCCAAGGAGGCCATTTACATCCAGACATGCCTTGAAGTTAGGGGATCGAGAGAAGCCCAGGGGAACAGGCCCTGTAGTCAGCCCACTTTGGGAAGTGTGGAGAATGAAGGGATGGAGTGGTAAGTTCTCCAACAGGGGGGTGCTTGGGTATAAAGTTTGTTGATTGGCTTCCACCTTTCTGGGTCAAAGGGGAGGAAAGTACCAAAAAGACATGGACCCCAGTTGGTTACACCTGCGCTGACTGAAGTCCTGGGGCCCCAGGGTGGGGCTCCTGACCTGGGATGAGCCACAGCCCTGGCTCTGGGCTGTTCCCCACTGCCTCCCTCCCAGGTGTCTCCTGTCATTTCTGGGGATGAAATCAGCTGCTTGCCAGGAGCCTGGGCAGAGAGGGACACCACTAAACCAGAATAGCACACTCACGGTCATGCTCCAAGGACAGGGAAGCAGATGACTCTTTCTCCCTCCCCCGGTCCCCCCCCCCCCCCCCCCCCCCGGTTTCCCAAGAAACCACGCACCGCTTGCCGTGACTCTTTGCTGCCTCCTGGCACATCACCATCTCCGAGTTTCATGTCCGGGCTGCTGGCAGGCCCCCTCCAATCTCGGGGCCTGGGGTCATTGCTATAGACCTTCTTCTTAAAACTGCCATCTGGGAACCCCAAGTGGGGCACATGAGGACACTGGGGATCTGGAAGCTTCTTCCTTTACTCCTCCCTTCCCCCCGCCCCTGCCCAGGTGGGAAAGGCAGGCCCAGGGGCTCTCTGTGGCATCTTGGCAGAGCAACCGGCTAGGGCTGAGTGCTGGTGTCATCCCACTTGGATTTTGGGGAGCTGGAAGAGGGGGTGACATACTTACTCCTGCTGGGGCTGCCAGTGCTGTCGTAACCCCCAAAGGTCTCTGCCCTCCGGGGGAGGCCCGAGGGGCCGCCTCCCTCCTCCACCTGGCCATTGGCACTGCCCAGCCGCCTGCAGATTAAGCTCTGGATGCCCTCAACTGTGGAGGAGATGGGAGAATGGGCACCCTGTGGAGGCAGGCTGGGACAGCCATCCCCCACCTCCCTCCCCCATCCCTGTACCACAACCAGAACCTACTAATCTAAGTTAGAGGTCAGGGCCACAGGGCAGCCATGGGGAGGGACCCCTCCCCCCTCCAGCCCTCCCAGGGGCCTCCTGTGTCCAGGCCTTTGCCCAAGGGCTTAGTGAGACTGCCCAGGCTTCATCCAGTCTGGTAGCAAACAGAAGGGTGAGCACTCCTTGTGGAATGCCAGCCATGCCTCAGGGTGACCCTTTGGGGACCCACATGGCCCTCTAAGGGCAAAAGTGTTTGGCCAATGAAGAGGTGGGAGAACATTCCAGGCCTAGGGGCAAAATACACAAATGTCCTGGGGACCAAGAACAATGGCCCTAGGAGAAATGGGTGGAAGGACAACACAGATGTGGCCAGAACTGGTGGCTCATGCCTGTAATCCCAGCAACTTGGGAGACTGCTAAGGGGAGGATCATGCTTCAAGGCCAGCCTGAGCAGAAAAGTTGGCAAGACCCATTTTCAATCTTTATCTGGGCACAGTAGACACATGCCTGTTACCCTAGCAATCGTGGGAACCTTAAAATAGGTGGATCACAGTTCAAGTACATGCTGAAGCAGGAAGTGAGGCACTATCTTAAAAAACAACAACAAAAAAATAGAGCTGGAGGCATGGCTCAGTGGTAGAGGCCCTGACCATGAAAAAGAAGGGAAGAAGGAAAAGAACCTACACTGGGGCCATGAGGGCTCAAGGAAAGTACTGCTGATTCCAGAAAAAGTGCTTTAGGGAGCTGGCTCACGCTTGTAATCCTACTCAGGAGGCTGAGATCTTAGGATCGTGGTTCAAAGCTAGCCCAGGCAGGAAAGTCTGTGAGACTCTTATCTCTAAGAATAAACTACCAGGGCTGGGAAGGTGGCTCAGTGGTGGAGCGCTTGCCTTGCACGCATGAGGCCCTGGGTTCGATTCCTCAGCACCACATAAGCAAAAAAGAAAAAAGCCGGAAGTGGCATTGTGGCTCAAGTGGTAGAGTGCTAGCCTTGAGCTGAAGAGCAGATGGACAGCGCCCAGGCCTAGAGTTCAGACCTCACCACCGGACTCCCCCACCCCCAAAAGAAAAAGAATAAACTACCAAAAAAAAAAAAAAAAAGCCAGTAAGTGGAGCTGTGGCTCAAGTGGTAAAGTGCTAGCCTAGAGCAAAGGAAGCTTCAGGGACAGTGCCCAGTTCCAGAGGTCAAGCACCTGGAATGGCAAAACTAACAAACAAAAAAAAAGTGCTTTAGGGCTGGCAAAGGGGTGGCGAGAGGTTGCCTAGCACGTACTAGGCCTTTGATCCAGCATCAAGGTCTAAACATGTAGCTGGAGGTTAGTGCTGGGCCTTGCCCTGCCAGCCAATGCAGGGTGGCATGCGGACCTGGCCTGGCAGGATGGAGTGCTGACTTACTCTCATTCATGGCCGACTTAAGGAGCTGTTCCCCCTGCAGTGTCTCTGCGGGGTCACCCCCACGGAAGAGCCCGAGGGAGTGGGACTGGCCGGGATCTTGGAGCCCACTCATCTCTGCCATCTCCATGTAGATCTGCTGCTTCTCCAGGAGGCTCTGAGTGATCAACTGGTCCTTCAGGCTTAGCCGTTCTGCAAAGGAACATGGCGGTGGTGTTCAGCCCAGCCAGCCCTCCCCAGAATCCCCTGTGCCTGGCACCGGGTGGCAGGCTATGGGGATAGGCATCTGGCTGACCTTGAACTCCAGGAGGGGGAATCTGGGTCCTGGGGCCAGTGGCCCTGTCCTGGTGATCCCTCCCACCTGCACTGTGAACACCATACCATCTTAGAAGATGGGACTCTGTCCCACTTACCCCCCTCCACATCCTGAGTGAGGGGTGGAACTGGTTCTGGGACTTGAGCTCAGGGCTTAGGTGCTGATCCTGAGCTGCTTTTGCTCAAGGACAGAGCTCTACCACTTGACAGAACTCTACTTCTGGCTTCTTGGTAATTTATTGGAGATAAGGAGTTGTGTGGACTTTCCTGTTCAGGATGGCTTTGAACTCTGATTCTCAGATCTTAGTCTCCTGAGCTAGGATTACAGGTGTGAGCCACCAAGACCTGGCAAGATAGGACTTTTAACATGAAAGAACCCTGAGGCCACCATGCTCAGTGAGAGAAGTAGACACAAAATGCCCCACATAGTGTGTGGCTCTATCAATAAGAAACTTCCAGAACAGGTGGATCTACAGCCAGGGAATGGATTTATGGGGGACCACTGGGATGGGTGATGGCTGTATATTGCTAACACTCAAAAAGTCACAGACTAGCTGGGTACCTGGGGCTCACACCTGTAATCCTGCTATTCATGAGGCTGAGATCTAAGGATCATAGTTCAAAGCCAGCCCACCAGGCAGGAAAGTCTGTGAGACTCTTTTGCAATGAACTACTCAGAAAAAGTCAGAAAAGGTGCTGTGGCTTAAGTGGTAGAGCGCTAAGCCTCAAGCAAAAGAAGTTCAGGGACAGTGCCTAGGCTTAGATTCAAGAGTGGCAAAAAATAAAATTAAAAAACCCCACAGATCCTACGTCCTGAAGTGAGTAGAATATGATTACATGATTATACCTTAATAAAAGGGTTAAGAAGCACCCAGAGAGGAGAGTCCTTGATTTTCCAATTACTGAGCCAGGCTCTGTAGGTGTGCATGTGAGTACCAGGTGTGCTGGTGGGCACACCTGGTAGTGAGCAGGGGACACACACAAGATGGGCGTGTGGCATTTGGATCTTACGTCACCATCCTGCCATACAGCTCTGCCCCAGAGGCTCCCCAGAGCAGCAGGACATGGGGCACAACTAGGCTAAGTGGCTGGTCACTGGGTGATCCCTTCCACATCTAGCCCTAACAGGTCAGGACAGAGAGACTGAGGGGCTGGGAACCACACGAGGGGCCTGCCCGCATGCCAACTCCTTACCTTGGAAGTCCCTGAGTCTCATGGCTCGTGCCTCTACTGCCTTTCTCTCCTCCTCGGCCTCACTGAAGGGTCCCTCCTCCTCATCAGGACAGCTGCAGAGAGGGGACAGATGGCATCAGCTCCCTGGAAGGCTGGCTCAGACATGGATGCTGGTAGTTAACTGAAGAGTCTCATGGACTTTCCTGCTTGGGCTGGCTTTGAATGGTGATCCTCAGATCTGAACCTCCTGAATAGCTAGGATTACAGGTGTGAGCCACCAGTGCCTGGCATAGCCTGGGTGGTTTTGAGAGGGATTTTACTTGGAAGAAGAGAGGGGAAGAGAAAAGAGCCAGTAACATGTATTTGGCTGAAAGCACCAAAATGTCTTCAGGCAAAAGTTTTCTTTTGGAAAACTCTGTCAGCCACACTCGTCTAGAACTTAGATCTTCCTGCCTTAGCTTCTTCCCCAGGGCTAGAATTACAGGCATGTGCTACCACGCCCAACTTCAAGTACAGGTTTGAGGCTCTTCAAGCCACAATCTTCATAACTCAGCCTCCTAAGTAGGTAGGATTATAGGCCTTGAGCCATGGGCAGCTGGCTTTCTACCCCTTTTTGTTTGTTTGTTGGTAGTGGCATTTGAACCCAGGGTCTTATGCTAGACAGGTACTCTACCATAGAGCCATGCCTTCTAGCCCTGTTTTGTCATTGGTTATTTTAAAGACAGTGTCTTGTTTCCTGCCTGGATGTGTGCCTGAACCTTGATCTTCTTCAGCTGCTGGGATGACACTGTATCTAGCTGTCCACTGAGATGATGTAGCACAGTCTCTTCTATCTCAAAGTCAGCCTGCACTGACTTTGTATTATGATTCTTCTGTCACTAGCCTCCCAAGTAGCTGGGATTACAAGCATGAGCCACTGGAGCCCAGTTTCCTTCTGTTCTTTAAAAAAAAAATTTCCCCCCTACTGATCCTGGGGCTTGAACTCAGGGCCTAGAGGCATTGTCCTTGAGCTTTTTTCGCTCAAGCTAGCACTCCCATATGAGCCACAGCTCCACTTCCAGCTTTTTTAGTGGTTAATTGGAGATAAGAGTTTCATGGAAGCCGGGCACCGGTGGCTCACACCTGTCATCTTAGATACTCAGGAGGTTGAGATCTGAGAACTAGTTCGAAGCCAGCCTGGGCAGGAAAGTCCATGAGACTTTTATCACCAATCAGCCACCAGAAAACCAGAAGTGGTGCTGTGGCTCAGAGTCAGGGATGGTGCCCAGGCCCAGAGTTCAGCCCCACAACTGACAAAAGAAAAAAAAAAAAATCCCATGGACTTTTTCTGCCTTGGGTGGTCTTGAACCATGATCTTCAGATCTCAGCCTCCTGAGTAGCTACGATAAGAAGTGTGAGCCACTGGGCCCAGCCTCTGTATAATTTAAGAAGTGGATAGACAGGGCCTGTAGGCGGATGAGAGGAAAAGCATTCGGGTGGAACTCTAGATCACAGCGGGCTGGCTGAGGGCAGGAGCCCAGGCCCATCTCACCTCTCCACTGCCCTCCGGATGTGGGCCATCCAGGTGTTCCTGTCCTCTTTGGAGGTGGTGTAGATTTCATACATTTCAGGCCCTTGCAGGGAGGCGCTGATCAGAAACATAGCTTTCTCTTCATTGGCCACCTCCCTCACAATGAGTTTTTGTAGAGAGATGACAGGTGGCTTGGAGTCCTGCAGGGAAGAAGGCAGACAGGGAGAGGCTCATGCATTTAGCAGCATTGGAATCACCAGTCTCAGGGCAGGTGAAGGTATGGGGGAATCAGGAAGTGAATTAGTAGTGGGTGCTGGTAGTTCAGGCCTATAGCTATTCAGGAGGCTGAGATCTGAGGATTGAGGTTTGAAGCCAGCCCAGGCAGGAAAGTGTCTGTCCCCACGTGACCTCCATGTCTCTGTATGAACACACCAGCTGGGTGCTGGTGGCTCATGCCTGTCATCCTAGCTAAGGATCTAAGGATCATATTTAAAAGCCAGCCTGGGCAGGATAGTCCATGAGACTCTTATTTCCAATGAACCACCGAAAAGCTGCAAGTGGAGGCTCTCTAGTCCCTAGCAAATTCTCCAGCCTGGTAAGAATCTTCCAGAAAGGTCTGGCTTTTACAAGGTTAACTCAGTATGCCTTCTTCCCAGGGTTGTGCTTGTGTTCCCTTATTGATGTTATTCCCCACCCCACATATACCCTACTAGCTATCTCTTCTATGGGGCCACCCCACAAAGTGCCAGAAAAATCCCCTTTGATGGGGACTCTGGGTACATACCACAGATGCAAAGACATATTTCTGATCTTTTTCTTGCAGTAGTAAAAGCACATCAGTGAGCAGGACGGCAAGGATGTCTGAGGAGACAGCACATAAAGACATCTTAGCGGAAGTAGAGCTGGGGCTTAAGTGGTCTTGCTGCCACACAGGATCTCCATGGGTAGCAGGGTAGTCATCTGACCCCAGGGAGCCTTTAGGCACTGACTACCCACTCAGCCTTTAAGTTTTCTGTCTGATCTACCTTTTCCCCTGTGTATTGGTCCCCGTTTAGATGCCCCTTTGGTGGCTGTGGTATAACAGGCTCAGAGGCAAGGCCAGGTTCCTACCCTGTGCAAGGCTACTATGCCAGATGGTTCTCTTTGTCATAGTGCCCTAGCTTCCCATGCTCTCACTCTGATTTCTCAAGGAACACTTGTTCTCTCTGCCCTCAGCCACTGGATGCTCACACCCTGCCTTTTATGACAGTGAGCAGCGAGGGCCGGTGTCTGTCCCACATACCTCCAACCTGGCTTGGAGCCATGTCTCTGTATGAACACACCAGCGCATCTTGTTGGGTGCTGGTGGCTCACGCCAGTCATCCTAGCTAAGGATCTAAGGACTACAGTTAAAAGCCAGCCCGGGCAGGATAGTCCATGAGACTCTTATCTCCAGTGAACTAACAAAAAAGTCTCAAGTGGCAGAGCGCCAGCCTTAAGCATGAACACTTTCATGGAAGCCTGATGGTTCCTTCAAAGCATTTACAGCACCTTTTACTCTGTGCATGTGTGTGTGTCTTTTTTTTTTTTTTTTTGGTCATGGGGCTTGAAGTGTGGGCCTGGGCATTGTCCCTGAGCTCTTTAGCTCAAGGTGAGTTCTCTACTACTTGAGCCACAGCACTACTTCCAGTTTTCTGAGTGGTTGATTGGAGATAAGAGTCTCACGGACTTTTCCTGCCTGGACTGGCTTTGAACCGCGATCCTCAGATCTCAGCCTCCTGAGTAGCTAGGATTATAGGCATAAGCCACTGGCTCCCATCGTGTGTGTGTGTGTGTGTGTGTGTGTGTGTGTGTGTGTGTGTGTGTGTGTGTGTGTGTGTGTGTGTGTGTGTGTGTGTGTGTGTGTGTGTGTGTGTGTGTGTGTGTGTGTGTGTGTGTGTGTGTGTGTGTGTGTGTGTCTTTGTTTCTTCTTTCTGCCCTACTGTTTGGCTGTGTTCCACTGCCAATCTAAGATGGCATGTATCACACCCAAGGTGGTATTTCTGTTCCAAGATGGCAACTTCCTCTCCCCCCATTTCCAGAAGATGTCCTACCCACCTCCTCCCCATGTGCCCAGGGCCCCACCTCACCTTTCAGGCGTCCAGATGTGGTCTTGCAGCAGAGGGCGCCCTCCAGGTACAGCTGCCTGTGCAGCATGTCCTCCTTGCGGAAGGCGAGCCCATTCTTGAGTTTGCTGGAGGACTTTAAGTCCATCTTCCCAGCGATCTCCCGGAGGCGCTGGCCCTTCTCGCACTCGCTCACCTTGGCGTCCACTTGGGAGATGATGTCTCTGATGAGGTTCAGGGCGTGGGTGAGGTCTTCATGATCCTCTGTGCCAGCTGCCACACACAGCGTAGTTAGTGCTTTCTCTGGGCTGACTCATGAGTACACGGGCATGCATTCACTATGGGTGGCTGAGATCTGTGAGCTGTGTTCTGGGGGGGGAGGGGTCGTGGGGGTCACTGCTCAGGATTCCCTGACCAAGATCATCTCCCAACTGTAATTCCTGAGACACAAATGGCTCTCTCCAAAATAATTAACAGCCCAGAGGTTTAGTTTTGTATCTAGGGAGAATTTCCACGGGACACAGAAGCTAAAAGATAACATGAATGACAAAAGCTGCCTTCTATCTCCTGTTGGGACACTGATGAGCAACTCCTACTTCAAAGGCCCGGAGGAGGAACAGCCTGAATCCACGGGAGATAGGGCTGCTCACCACGCCTGGCCCAGGACCTCCTGGGTGATCCTTTTCTGCCATCTGCAGGAGCATCCTTGGCTTGGCATGGTCACCATACACAAACAAATCTTTGGGCTGGGTGACTATGGCTCATGGTTGTCACCCTAGCTACTGAGGAGGCTGATATCTAAAGACTGTGGTTCTAAGTCAGCTTGGGTAGACTCTGATCTCTAGTTAACAGCAAAAATTCAGAAGTAGAACTGTGCCTCAAGTGCTAGAGTGCTACCTTGAGTAAAAAAGCTGAGGAACAATGCCTAGGCCCCTGAGTTCAAGCCCCAGGACCAGCACAAACATGAACAAACAAACAACCGGTGCTGGTGGCTCACGCCTGTAATCCTAGCTACTCAGGACGCTAAGTTCTGAGGATCATGGTTCAAAGCCAAAGCCAGTCTAAGCAGTCCGTGAGACTCATATGTCCCATGAACTACCAGAGAATTGGAAGTGGTGCTGTGGCTCAAAGTTGTAGAGCACTAGCCTTGAGCAAAAGAGCTCAGGGACAGTGCCTAGGCGAGAGTTCAAGCCCCACGACCAACAAAAACTTAAGTAAAAATAAACAAAGGTGTCTTTGGCCATTCTGGCTAAGCAAGCATGATCTTACTCCATCCACTCACCTAGCACACAGAAGGGCCCCAGGATCTGGGAGATCAAGCTTGGGTTAGGGTCAGGGTCATGATGAACAAAGGAGACCCAGCCCTTGACCTCACATGCTGACTGTCCCATTTTGCCTGGATTGGAAAGCCCAGCTCCCAGCACAGAGGATTCCAGGGAGAATTGCATAACCTATTGCTAAAAGGTGCAGCTGGTGGCATGAGACCCCTGTGCATCATAGCCCTGGCAGGCAAGGTAGTGGGGAGCGTGCCTACCTTCTGTGTTCTGAATAATGCGCTCCACCAGCACCGGGTATTTGGTTATGCGCTGGGTTACCAGGAGAATACACTCCTGCACGCCAAGCCGCCGTACAATGGAAAAGTTGCCAATTTTCTATGAAACAGGAAAAAACCATTCAGTGTGAATGTCTTAATCAGTTACAATCAGTTTCCAAGGCCTGGGCTCCTTCGATCTCAGCTTGCTGGGACATTTTCTTTTCTTTCTTTTTGGTCTGGTCTTGGGGCCTGAACTCGGCCTGGGCACTGTCCCTCAGCTCTTCAGCTCAAGGCTAGCGCTCTACCACTTGAGCCACAGCGCCACTTCTGGCTTTTTTCTTTTTTGCTTATGTGGTGCTGAGGAGGGCCTCAGGCATGCAAGGCAAGCACTCTACCACTGAGCCACCTTCCCAGCCCCATGGGACATTTTCTTTGCTGTTCTGTTGGGGATGCATGCTGGATACCTAGATATACATAAAGACCATCCAGAGTCAGGTGCTGGTGTCTCATGCCTATAATCCTACTACTCAGGAGGTTGAGATCTGAGGATCGAGGTTCAAAGCCAGCCCAGGCAGGAAAGTCCATAAGACTCTTATCTCTGATGAACCACTAGAAACTAGAAGTCGAACAGTGGCTCAAAATGGTAGGGTGCTAGCCTTGAGCAAAAAAGCTCAGGGACAACACCCAGGCCCTAAATTCAAGCCCATGACCGACAAAAAAATAAAATAAAAATAAATAAAGGCCATCCACCTTCTCAGAAAACCAAGCTCCTCCAAAACTCATTAAAGAACAAGGTATGGTTGTCTATGCTTGAAATCCCAACAGCTGGGAGGCTGAACCAGCAGGATCATGAGTCCCAGGTTACAAATGGGGACAGTAAGGGGATAGTGACTTCAAGAATTATTCATGTGTCCCTGGATGTGGTGGCCCTGGAGGGTGTTCCCTGGGCAGGCCAGCTGTTTCAAGGACCCCTGTAGCCAGATCTGGTAGTGCACATCTGTCATCTCAGCACTTAGGAGGCTGAGGCAAGAGGATCCCAGGCAAACCTGGCCACATAGCAGTACTATCACTCAATGCCACCTATGAGAAAATGAAAAAAGGAAAGCCTCTTATCTATCCCAAGAACGTGCAGGGATATCTCAGGCTGCACAGGTAGCAAGGAAAGTACCCTGAATATACTTGGGTTGTTTTCTTTTTCTTTTCCTCCTTCCCTCCCTCTCTTCATCTCCCCCCTTCCCCTGCCTTTCATCAGTTGTAGGGCTTGAACTTGGGGCTTGGGTGCTGTCCCTAAGCTCTTTTTTTTTTTTTTTTTTTTTGGCTGGTCATAGGGCTTCAACTCTGGGCCTGGGCCCTATCCCTGGGCTTCTTTTGCTCAAGGATGGCAGTTTACCACTTGAACCACAACACCATTTCTAGCTTTTTCTGTGATTAATTGGAGATAAGATTCTCATAGACTTTCCTGCCCAGGCTGGCTTTGAATTGAGATTCTTGAATCTCAGCCTCCTGAATAGCTAGGATTACAGGTTGGTGCCATCTCTGGGGGCTTAAGCTCAGGGTCTAGTCACTGTCATTGAGCTTTCTTTCTTTCTTATTTTTTTTGGGTCAGTTGTGGGGCTTGAATTCTGGGCTTGGGCACTGTCCCTCTTCAGTTCAAGGCTAGAGCTCTACCACTTAAGCCACAGCACCACTTCTGGTTTTCTGGTGGTTTATTAGAGATAGAGATTCACTGACTTTCCTGGCCGGGCTGGCTTTGAACCGCAGTCCTCAGATCTCAGCCTCCTGAATAGGTAGGATTACTGGCGTGAGCCACTGGCACCCAGCCCCTGAGTTTCTTTTGCTCAAGGCTAGTACTCTATCACTTGAGCTACAGCTTTTTGGTGGTTAACTGGACTTTTCTGTTTTGTTTTGTTTTTTTTTAAGGTTTCACTGAATACAAAAGCAGGGCTGGGGCATGGCTCAAATTGTGGGGGGCATGGCTAATAAAAGAGGCCAAGTTCAATGGCCAGTACAGCCAAAACCCCTCTAAAACACACATATACAAATGCACCACACTTTTTTTTGGCTGGTTCTGGGGCTTGAACTCTGGGCCTGGGCACTGTCTCTGAACCTCTCTGTGCTCAAAGCTAGCACTCTACCACTTGAACCACAGCGCTGTTTCTGGCTTTTTCTGTTTATGTGTGCTGAGGAATGGAACACAGGACTTCACTCATGCTAGGCAAGCACTCTACTGCTAAGCCACATTCCCAGTCCAAAGGTTAGTCTCTCCCTACCCCCACCTCCCTGCATTCCTGGGGCTTGAACTGGGCCTGGGAACTGTCCTTGAGTCTCTTTGTGCTCAAGGCTCACACTCTACCACTTGAGCCCAGCTCCACTTCCTCGCACCATTGCTTTTTATTTGTTTTTGTTTTTTATTTTTTGTCGGTTGTGGGGCTTGAACTCTGGGCCTGAGCGCTGTCCCTCAGCTCTTCAGCTCAAAGCGAGCACTCTACCACTTGAGCTACAGCGCCACTTCCAGCATCATTGCTTTTTAAACTTTACAACTCTCCAATCTCAAGATACAGTGATTTTGTGGACAAAATGTACAGTGAAGAAAAGATTGTAATTAAATGACATTTTTTTTTTTTACCTTGATCAAGTTTTGAAATTTCTTATTTTGTTGCAGCAGTAACTTGTAATGACTGACGGCTTCATTGTGTCCGCTACAGAACACCCCGTATTTTTCTTTCATTCTCTCCCCACTTTCACCGGAAAACTGATAGGGAAGATGAAGAAAAAGAAGAAGAGGGAGGGAAAGATCACTGTCATGGAGCTGGAAGACTGAAGGTCCATTTCTTCTGAGTTCAGCTGAGGGTGCTAAGGTAAATAAGTATCTTCAACTAGGAACTATCATCACCTCAGAGCAAGGTACCCTGAAAAAGTTGGACAGCTCTCCACTGGGGGCCTGGAGAGCTTCCTGAGATCCAAAAGGAAAGAAATAAATTTCAGCCAAAAAATGTTAGACAAAAAGAAAAAGCTGGCAGGTGCAGGTACTCAGGAGGCTGAGATCTGAGGACCAGGTTTCAAAGCCGGCCCAGGCAAGAAAGTCCATGAGACTCTTACCTCCAACTAACCATCAAAAAACTGGAAGCAGAGCTACGGTCCAAGTGGTAGAGTGCCAGCCTTGGGGAAAAAAGCTTAGCGACAACATCCAAGTCTTAGAATCAGTGGAGGAACACTCACACACATATGAAGAAAAGAAAAGCAAAATACAAAACAAGACAAAAAATAGAACATGCCAAAGGGTTATTTTTTTTTCTATTAATTACCTTTCTTCCCTCCCTCCCTCCCCCTTTCTGTTGATGTGGTACCGGGAGCTGAACCAAGGCCTCAAGTATGCTAGGCAAGCAATCTACCACTAAGTCACATTCCCAGTCCAGGGCTATGCTTCTTTAAGGCAATAATAAATTTATTATTTCTCTCTCTCTCTCTCTCTCTCTGGTTGGTTGTGGGGCTTGAACTCTGGGCCTGGGCACTGTCCCTCAGCTCTTCAGCTCAAGGCGAGCACTCTACCACTTGAGCCACAGTGCCATTTCTGGTTTTCTGGTAGTTGATGGGAGATAAGAGTCTCACAGATTTTCCTACCTGGGCTGGCTTTCAACCATAATCCTCAGATCTCAGCCTCCCCAGTAGCTAGGATTACAGGCATGAGCCACCAGTGCCCAGCTATTATTTCTCTCAGGGTGCTGGGGATAGAACTCAGAGTTTTGTGCATGCCAGACAAGTGTCCTGATCCCTCCCAGTCCCAAGACCAAGCTCCTTAAGTCATCCTGACTGATCTAGGATGCTTTGGGCATTGGTGTGAGATTAAGCAAGGGTACTTCAAGACTCTTGTCTTTTTCTATACCAACACTGAGGTGACTACCTGCATGGAACACACTTCTAACCATCACATACAACAGCTAGCACCCCCAAATCACAATCAAACAAACAAAAGCACAGCCATGCTGCAATGGGAAGGAAGGGTTCAGGACTGTGGGATCCTGATGAGCTAGAGCTATGGTCTTTTCCTGATTGGAAGGAATGGAGAAAGGTTGGTGTGTCTGCCCCACCATAGGCCATGCCCACCCCACCATAGGCTACATCCACCCATCACAGGCCACACCCACCCATCACAGGCCACACCACCTGCTGCACCAGGAGGTCCCCGATCTTCTGGATGACATAGTTGTGCTCGCTGCCCTCCTCCAGGGCCTCCAGGCGGCGCTCCTTGAGCCGGGCCAGGAAGTGGCCATGCATGTCCAGCAGGTCATCAGCGCAGGGGAAGAGGCGGCTGATGGCCCGGCTGCTGAACTGCAGCTCTTCCTGCAGGGCCCGGGAATACACCCTCAGCATGATTTTCAGCGTCCGCACATGGTGTGCCTCTGTCTGCATCAGCTCTGTGGGGACACATGGAGATGCTCAGCAGGACTTACTCAAGCTAGCCCCAAGGGCCCACTGGGCCTTTGTGTGTTGCCAAGTGCTACCTGTCTATTCTGGCCTCTGCAAACTCTCCACCTAAGGCATTGCCTTTGTAGGGTGATGAAGTTTCTTCCTTTTTTTTTTTTAATTAGTTAACAAATGTTTTTATTTTTGTGCCAGTACTGAGTTTGAACTCACGGCTTGGGTGCTGTCCCTGAGATTTTTTGCTCAAGGCTAGTGCTCTACCTCTTGAGACACAGCTCAACTTCTGGTTTTCTGATGATTAACAATAGTCTCACGGACTTTCCTGCTAGTGCTGGCTTTGAACTGTGATCTTCAGCTCTCAGCCTCCTGAGCAATTAAGATTACAGGTATGAGCCACTGGTACCCAACTCTTTTTTTGTTTTTGTTTTTTTAAAACACAAAATGTCTTGTTCTGTTGCACGGGGTCAGCCTATGACCACCATCCTCCTAAACTTTGCTTCCTGAGTAGCTGAGAGTATAGCCATATACCACCATACCTACCTTCTTTGGCTATTCTTTTTTTTGTCGGTCGTGGGGCTTGAACTCTGGGCCTGGGCGCTGTCCCTCAGCTCTTCAGCTCAAGGCGAGTGCTCTACCACTTGAGCTATAGCGCCACTTCTGGTTTTCTGGTGGTTTATTGGAGATAGGAGTCTCACGGTCTCTTCTGCCCGGGCTGGCTTTGAACCACGATCCTCAGATCTCAGCCTCCTGAGTAGCTAGGATTACAGGCGTGAGCCACCAGCGCCCGGCTTTCTTTGGCTATTCTTATTGTCTAGTTTTCCATCTTCTGCAGCCTGGTTTTGTGAGTTCCAGGCCAAAAAAAAAAGAGTGTGCTTGGGCTGGGGGCATGACTCAAGCAGTAGAACATTAGCAAGCACAGAGCCCTGAGTTCAAACCCAAGTACTGCAATAAACACCACAAAATAAAAAAAAAAAAACATTTAACAGAATCAAAGCCCCGGTTTCATGTCTAAAGCCATGAAAGCTATCTCAAGATTGTTTCTAGTAAGAGGTTCGTGCTAAGGAACCCCATGTTTGTGGGCAACAAACTTGCACATCTGTAGAGCTGTGGCTCAAGTGGTAAGAGTGCTAGCCTTGAGCACAAAAAGCTCAGGGACAGTGCCGGGCGCTGGTGGCTCACGCCTGTAATCCTAGCTACTCAGGAGGCTGAGATCTGAGGATTGCGGTTCAAAGCCAGCCCGGGCAGGAGAGACAGTGAGACTCCTATCTCCAATAAACCACCAGAAAACTGGAAGTGGCGCTATAGCTCAAGTGGTAGAGCGCTCGCCTTGAGCTGAAGAGCTGAGGGACAGCGCCCAGGCCCAGAGTTCAAGCCCCATGACCGACCAAAAAAAAAAAAGCTCAGGGACAGTGCCTAGGCCCTGAGCTCAAGTCCTAAGACTGGCACCAAAAAAGAGAACCCAGATATCTCTGCCACTTTTCCCCATTGTGGGGACACAGGAAGAAGAGGTTGCCATCAGTAGGCCTGTTGATCTAGGACACCCCAGTTTCTAGAACCTACTGAGCAGCAATAAATAAATGTGTGTGTTTTGGGCTACCCTGTGGATAGGATTGCCTGGGAGAAACTCAAATCCAAGAGGCAACCACCACTCAGGTGAGAGAGAGTCGAACCTGGGCACCAGGCCAGGCTTGTCCTCAGGGCCTGGTGCTAATGGAGTCCTTCCCTAACTACATCTAGGATGCTGGACTACCCTGGGGTGGGAGAGGCAGAGGACAAAGGTGACAGGGTTTCAAGGGAGGTTAGTCATTAAATTAGGGAAATAAAATAGGCAAGCGAAGACACAGGCAGAGCCTCATGGAGGCACCTTACCATAAAGGACATCTTGCCTCTTCACCACCTCTTTCTTTTGTTTTTTGGCATATGCCAAGTCTACTGCCAGGCTCCAGGACTCAGCCTCGAACTCGTGGGCATCAGCTTCTATCTCGCTCCTCAGTGAGGCAGTGTAGGGATCTAGGGGAAGGACAGGAGATGCTGGTGAGGGCCTGGAACCTAGCTGGCCACCCCCAGAGTTTCAACTCTAGGTTTCCCCTATGTACCCATTGAAGTGGGTCTGGAGCTTCCCAGCATGCACTGGGTCTGGGAGCATTCCTAGGAGATAGCTGAGCATACCTTCCAGGAAAACTGAGTCTGCATTGGAGGGTGTAAGTGACAGAGAGTCGTCGGCTGCCTGCTTCAGTTTTAGGAACACAGAGTCAGCTTCATCCATCTCTCCTGTGGCTGGTCTAAGTGGAAATGATCAGCAGCAATAAGTCAAAGGATGTAACACACACACGGACACACGGACACACGGACACACGGACACACGGACACACGGACACACACACACACACACACACACACACACACACACACACACACACACACACACACACACACACACACACACACACAAATGGCCAGGTGCTGGTGGCTCATATCTGTGATCCTAGCTGCTCAGGAGGCTAAGATCTGAGGTTCTTGGCTCAAGGCCAGCCTGGACAGACAAATCTGAGACTCTTACCTTTAATCAACTAGTAAAAATCCAAAAGTAGAGTGTGGCTCAAGTAGTAGAGTGTTAGCCTTGAACAAAAAAGCTAAGATATAGTGCCCCAGGTCCTGAGTTCAAACTCCAGCATCAAAGTATGAATAAGGTAAGTGAAAAATAAACACACACACACACACACACAACCTTGTGTATAAAAGCAAATCAGGTATGACTCCATCTGATTAGATATGATCAGAGAACTTTCTGGATTACAGTAGCAGTCTTAACTTTGTTATAGATCACTTTTAGGAGACCAGCCAGGCACTGGTGGCTCATGCCTGTAATCCTATTCAGGAGGCTGAGATCTGGGGATCATGGTTCAAAGCCAGCCCCTGAGACTCTTATCTCTGATTAACAACCAGAAAACCAGAAGTAGAGCTGTGGCTCCAAGTGGTAAAGTGCTAACCTTGAGCAAAAGAGCTCAAGGACAGCACCTAGGCCCTTAGTTCAAGCCCCAGTACTGGCACCAAAATTAAATAAGATAAAATAAAGTAGGAGATGATTAGGCTGGGATTGCTGCTTAGTGGGAGAACACTTGCTTGAGCAGGTGTAGAAGGCCCTCAGTTCCATCTCCAGTATGGAAACAAACAAGCCTAAAAAATTAAAATTAAAAAAATAAACCTAAGGGACTTATATTCTATAACACAGGGACATCTTCCATTAGGACTAATTTTAGTGTCCAGTGGATACTGGGGTGCATGGAATTTTTTGTACACAATCTGGGGTGAGGGCACAGCTTCATCAAGGGAAGGGTGGGAGGAGAGAATGTCACAGAGAAAAATACTCAGTGGCTTTCTCAACATCCAGGAAGTATCCAGAAGTGATGAATGATCCAAGCCATGGTGATGCTGAACTCAGGGAACCCCGGGGGGAAAGCCAGGGAGTAACAGAAACCAGGGTGCTGGACCCCAACATCCTCCTCCCAGCTCTCCCAGTGTAACCTAGTACCCCGGGAACCCTTTCTAAAGATCTAAGAGCACAGACAGGGCACAGCAAGTGTTAATAGGAATTACCCAGGAATGGGGAGTCCACCCCCGCCCCCTTAGGCCCAAGTCCTGGGGAGACAGAGAGAGAGAAGAGAAGAGAAGGGAGGAGTCTCCATGTGGAGAGGTAGGTAACAGTGTTACCCACTTCTCCAAGCATGGCTGTAGGGGTGGTGGTGATGGTGGGGGAATCCTCTGGCTTACCCGAATCGTACCCCAGTTCCGGCTGGGCTTGATGTTGTCTGGGGTCCCCCTTTCTGAGCGACCGTCATGCCGACATTCCTGGCGGGGACCGGGCTGCCATGGGACAGAAGGGTGGCCCGCGGAGGCTGCTCCTTCAGCGATGCTGTGACAGAAGCAAGCAGAGAGTTGGAGCTGAGGAAGTGCGCCGGGTAGCGCAGCGGGCCGGGCCGGAGGCTGCGCTCGGCCCCTGGCCGCAGCACCGACAGGATCTTGGAGGTCAGCAGCTCGTTATCCAAGAAGACATTGTCGTTCCATTTCCTGGAAAAAGAGCTGTAAAATGACAGCTCGGGGGGTCCGGGCAGCGCCCCGGGCCGATCACCACCCTTGGAGTGTGCGCCGCCCATGTTGGGGCGCTTCGGGGGCTCCAGGACCCTGTGCCCGCTCTGCCAGGCTGCACTGCACCCCACTTATTGACTTTTAATGCCTCTGGGATCCTTCTGGAAGAAGCCACAGCCTTCCTTTGCGGTATTGGCTGGAGCCGTGGGGTTGGAGCGCAGGGAAATCATTGGTCCCCACTGTGACCGTCTAGGGTGGAAATGGCACACAGGTGTTTTTTTTTCTCTCCCTCCTTTGATAAAAAAATCGTAAAATAAAAATAAATAAAATGAAAGAAATCTTCCTTGCTCCTGGCAGGGGGCACAGAGAGAAGAGTAGTGTGTGCTGGCTGTAAATCATCTGTGCTCTTGCGAACAGGAGCTGTGAGCCTGGCCTGCTTTGGGGGACTCCCCCCCCTCCCCACAGCCAAGCATAGGGTAATTACTATGACATTGATCGTCAGGATGCCACCAAGACCAGGGGAACAAGAGGCAGGTGCCCACCGAGCTACTTATTCTGCTCCAACACATTTCTACCATCAGCTGCTCCCATTCTGATTTTTTTTTGGGGGGGGGCAGAACTAGGATTTAAACTTAGGGCCCTGCATTTGCTAGGCTGATATTCTATAGCTTGAGCCATACCTCAGCTTATTCTGATTTGGTGACGAGTATCACCACACCTAAATACTGGTTAAACTTTTTTGCCCAGACTAGCCTCAAACTGCCACCTTCCTATCTTCCTGAGTAACTATGATTATAGGTATATACCACCAGTGCCCAGCCAGCCTGTTTCTGTTTGTTTGTTGTTGTTTTTCCCAATCCTGGGGCTTGAACTCGGGACCAGGGCTGTCCCTGAACCTTTTTGTGTTCAAGGCTAGTGGCACTTGAGCCATAGTACCAATTCTGACTTTTTCTGAGTAGTTTATTGGAGATAATAAGAGTCTCATGGACTCTCCTTACTGGGTTGGCTTTGAATCCTGATCCTCATATCTCAGCCTCCCGACTAGCTAGGATTACAGGTATGAGCCACCAGCACCTGGCTTTTTTTTTTGGTTGGTTGTGGGACTTGAACTCTGGGCCTGGGCACTGTCCCTCTGCTCTTCGGCTCAAAGCTAGCGCTCTACCACTTGAGCCACAGCACCACTTCCAGTTTTCTGAGTGGTTTACTGGAGATAAGAGTCTCACGGAGTTTCTTGCCCAGGCTGGCTTTGTACTGGGATCCTCAGATCCCAGCCTCTTGAGTAGGATTACAGGCATGAGCCACTGCTGGTGCCCGGATTTGTATTTTTTTGCTTTTTGTTTTTAGTGCCAGTCCTGGGACTTTAACTCAAGACCTGGGCACTGTCTTCAAGGCTCCTTGGGTTCAGGGTGAATGCTCCACCACTTGAGCCACAGGGCCACTTCAGGCTCTTTCTGAGTAGTTTACTGGAGATAAGAGTCTCTTGGACTTACCTGCCCAGGCTAGCTTCAAATCGTGATCCTCAGGTCTCAACTTTCTAGGCATGATTATAAGTATGAGCCACACCAGTGCTCAGCTAGCCATTTGTTTTTGAAGACAGGGTCTTACTAGGTAGACTAGACTGGCTTCAAACACTTGATCCACCTGCTCAGCCTCCTGGATGCTGAGATTACAGGTGCAGGGTGGGGGAAATGACATTTTTTTCCAGTGACTGCAAATGAATGGCTAACAGAGATTATTAGTATAGTAGTGGGTGAGGATGATGAAGGTGTCACTCATCTACAAAAGCCTATGCATAAGAACAAAAGGTTCCCAAGTGGAAGTCCACAGGGTCTGGGGCAGGCACTTCCTGCCAATCTGTATAGCACCTGAAACTCCACCCTGGCAATTATGAGCTAAAAGTACAAATATGCAACAAATCCTGAAATGCTACCTCTGCCCAGCCGCCTGGCCTGGTGACATATTGTTCCTGGGAACCAGGCTCTGACCCAAGGGAAGTGGAGTCTGCTTTAGTCATAGTCACTACAAACTCATGACAAACTCAGGTTTTGAACTCATGACCTTGGCTTGCTAGTCAGGTGCTTTACTGCTTGAGTCAAGCCTGGACCACCTGAGCCATGCCCCCAGCCCTCCAAAAATCTTTTTTTTTTTTGGGTCCGGTTGTGGGGCCTGAACTCTGGGCCTGCGAGCTGTCCCTCAGCTCTTCAGCTCAAGGCTAGCGCTCTACCACTTGAGCCACAGCGCCACTTCTGGCTTTTTTCTTTTTGCTTATGTGGTGCTGAGGAATCGAACCCAGGGCCTCAGGCATGCAAGGCAAGCACTCTACCACTGAGCCACCTTCCCAGCCCCCTTAAATCTTCCTTATATGATTCAGAAAACAAGTTTTCATGTCAAAGGATGGTGTGTCATGAACCCATTCTCTCTGTAACTTGTCAGTTTGAATTAATTATGCTTTTTGGGGGGCCAGTTCTGGGCCTTGAACTCAGGGCCTGGGTGTGCTGTCCCTGAGCTTTTCCATTCAAGGCTAGTGTTCTGTCACTTTGAGCCACAGCCCCACTTCCAGTTTTCTGGTGGTTCATTGGAGATAAAAGTCTCCTGGGATTTTCTTGCCCAGGCTACTTTGAACTGTGAGCCTCAGATCTCAGCCTCCCGAGTAGCTAGGATTACAGGCATGAGCCACTGGCACCCAGCCTGCAAGGGTCTTTTTTATAGAGCCCAGTCTGGCCTCAAACTTGCCATCTTCCTGCACCGGTCTCCAGAGTGCTGGGATTATAGCTATGCACCACTATGCTTAACCTCAACAACTTCACACAGCAGATCATGGTCCACCTGCTCACATTACCTTAAGCCCTAGAATCAGGGCAAGCCCCTATGTCCTGAGGCCTGCTGAAAGGATCTGAACTACCCCATCTCCAATCTGCTTACTCCGTCTCACCCATTCTTTCCTGCAGAAATCAACATAAAAGCTCAGGCCTGCGGGGTGCGATAGTGTACACCTGCAATCCCAGTTTCTTGGGAGGCAGAGACGGGAGGTCAATTGGAGGACAGCCAGGCCAACTTAGCATAAATCCTTATCTGGAAAACAAAACCAGCAAAAGGACTAGGGTTGGAGACAAGTGGCTCAAGTGGTAGAACACTATGCCTAGCAGGTGCCTGACTTGAACCCCCAGTAATACAAAAATAAACAACTTGCTCTCATCGGCCTTCTCCTTTTCTCTCTGCCTGCAACTAACCCTGGTCAGTAGGCAACCATGGGTTTAAACATCTTCCTTCATGATGACCATTTCCGTGTTTGCATGTTTCTAATCATACCTTGTTAAAACAAACCACAGTCATCCTGAGTACAGCAGCTACTCAGGATCCCTAAAATCTGTCTGTCAGGCCAATGAAAGCCATAAATGTTCCTGGGCTGCAAGTTTCCTGGGTAGAATGAAAAGTTACTATCCTGCAAATCACTCAGGCTGCAGTGTGGTGCTTCACAGTTAAAAACTGTTACCAGGCCTCTGGGAAGTGTCCACATGTTTCCAAAGATACTGTTGGATATGCCTATCTATTGATGATCAGTGGGCCGATACATCCATATAATAAAAAGTATTACTCAGCCATGAAGAAAATGTAGGATAAGCTGGGTATGGTGGCTCACACCTGTAATCCTAACTATTCAGGAAGCTGAGATCAGAAGCATCACTGCCCAAGGTCAGCCCAGAAAAGTCTAAGAGACTCCACTTCCACGACAGAGGTTGGGCATGGTGGAATCATGCTGTCACCCCAGCAGCAGGGGGAAGCCTAAAATGGGCAGATGGTGGTCCAACCGCACACTAAACCTGGGCAAGAAGTGAGATCCTACCTCAAAAATAACCAGTGCAAAAACTGGACTAGAAGCCTGGATTGGTGGTACAGCACCCTGCCTATGAAGCACAAGGTCCTGAGTTCAAAACTCGGTTTTGCCCTTTCCTTTGAAGCTCCCCAAAATAGATGAAGTAGACATACATGCTACAAAGTGGGTAAACCCTGAATTCAGGAGAAGAAATCAGACACAAAATAGTGAATTGTTATGATGTCATTTGATAAATACATTTAAAGTCATTGGATTGTACACATAAGTGTCTGGTGTGGAAACTGTATCTCCATGAAACTGTTCTACGCGCACGTGCACACACCCACACCCACACCCCACACCCACACACAGCTGTGTGTAGCCAGAACCATCTGTCTTTCTTTCAGGGGACAGTCCTGGTTTGAGATCAGAATACACACTTATCTCTTGGTGGGTTAGGTGGGTGGGTGAGGCTCTGTGTTCGGATCTGCTTTGCAGGGCTAGGGGGCAGCTCAGTGGGTAGAGTGCTGCTGGGCAAGCTGCACATAAGAACCAGGGTTTGATCTTTAGCCCTAAAGAGAAAAAGGCCACTGTGGCACTCAATTAGCACGTCTGTTCCCTGCTGAGTGGCGTGATTGATCTGTGCGCACCTGGCTGCCTGCAGCATTTGCCTGCACTGCTCTAAGCTGCTTCTGAAAGCGACCAGGAGAGGAGGCAGGGAGAAAATAAGAAGAAAATTGGGAAAATGGAAAGAAAGGTTTTTGACCAGAGTGAGGGGTACTACATATTCTCTGGGAAAGACAGTGGCCAGCTCCCAAGATTTTTTTTTTTCTTGCCAGTCCTGGGGCTTGAACTCAGGGCCTGGATACTGTCTTTGAGCTTCTTTTGCTCAAGGCTAGCACTCTACCACTTGAGCCACAGAGCCACTTCCAGCTTTTTCTGTGTATGTGGTACTAAAGAATGAACCCAGGGCTTCATGGATGTTAGGCAAGCATTCTACCACTAAGCCATCATCTCAGCCCAGCTCTCAAGATTTTTAAAACTGGTCTTAGGTTATTTGAATTCTACTTTTCTTTCTTTCTTTTTTTTTTTTTTGGTGCCACTCCTGGAAATTGAACTCAGGACCTAGGAACTTGTTCCTGTGCTTTTTACTCAGGGCAAATGCTTTACCACCTGAACCACAGCTCCATTTCCAGCTTTTTGGTGGTTCATTGGACATAAGTCTCATGGATTTTCCTGCTTAAGCTGACTTTGAACTGTGATCCTCAGATCTTAGCCTCTTAAGTAGCTAGGCTTACAGGAGTGAGCCACTGGCGTATTCTTTTTTCTTTTCCTTCCTTTATTACCTTGTCCTTCCTTCCTCCTTTCCTCCCTGTATGGGGACTACATTCAGGGCCAAGTGCTCTGCACTGAAGCCATATTCCCAGCCCTTTGTTTATCTTTCAGACAGGGTCTTTATTTTCATCTGGGTGCTTTGGATAGTGATTCTCTGACCTCTCCCTCCCAAGTAGGTGGAATTACAGGTGTGCACCATCATGTCTGATGGTCTCCACAGTTGTGGGGCTTGAACTCAGGGTCTGGGAGCTGTCCCTGAGCTCTTTTTCTCAAGGCTAGTGCTCTACCACTTTGAGCCACAGGCTAGTTCTGGTTTTCTGGTGTTACATTGGAGATAAGAGTCTCTTGGACTTTCCTGCCTGGGCTGGCTTTGAACTGCCATTCTCATACCTCAGCCTCCTGAATAGCTGGGATTACAGATGTGAGGCACCAGCACCCATTCATTTCTTAGATTTAATGGCAGTCTCTGGGAGCGAGTTAGAGGACTAAGCTTCTAGGACATGTGTCATGATCCCACCTCTGTAACTTGACCTGGGCAGAAGGCCTGACATGATGAAGTTCAGATTCTCATAAATCCTTCGGAACCATGGGCTTTCCCCTCATTCATGCCACAGGCTCATTAGCTCCTGCAGAGATCAGGGGATCCACAAAGCAATGATGTGAATAAGACTGAAGCATGATCACCTGGGAAATTAGTTTTCAAGCAAGCCCCATAGGACATGCTCACTGTTTGAATCAATTTTTTTTAATGCATAATTGAGACACACAATGGCTTCTGGAAAATCACCTTTTTAAAAAAAAATGTGTGCCAGTACTAGAGTTTGAACTCAGGACCTGGGTGCTATCCCTTAGCTTTTTTTGCAAAGCTGACACTCTAACTTGAGCCAAACTGACTTCCAGCTTTCTGCTGGTTAACTGGAGATAAGAGTCTCAATCAGTCTAGGCTGGCTTTGAACCATGCATGATCTTTGGACCACTTGTATAACAAGGATGACAGGCATGAGCCACCAGTGAATGGCTTTTTTTTGGGGGGGGGTTGTATAAGGATGGGGATGGAATCCAGGGTCTCTTGAATGCTAGGCAAGTACTCCCAGTCCTAGAAATGACAAGTTTTAAATTGCAGATCCCTTCCTTCCTTCCTTCCTTCCTTCCTTCCTTCCTTCCTTCCTTCCTTCCTTCCTTCCTTCCTTCCTTCCTTCCTTCCTTCCTTCCTTCCTTCCTTCCTTCCTTCCTGTTGGCTGTGGTTTGCTCAGGGCCTGAGCTCTTTGGCTCAAATCTAGCACTCTACCACTTTGAGCCACAGCTCTACTTCTGGTGTTTCAGGGCTCCAAAAACTTCACTGGAGATAAGAGTCTCACAGAGACTTTTTTAAAAAATAATTTTTTATTGAGATTAACTGATTACATAAATTTCACAGTGTTATGAGATAGTGATACTCAGTTAAAGTCACAAACACATTTTAACCTTCACAAGGCAAAGTGTTATTATCATGGTCTATAAAGTTTGTGAATTCTATGAGCTTTGGCAATACAACTATTTCTACCAAATCAGGTGATATGTACATTTCTTTCCTTTTGCTTAGTTAGTATAAAGTGTTCCCTCTTTCCCTCTCATTCCCTCCCTTCCATCGCTGCCCTTGAGTTGCTTAGTTTGTTTTCATCAATGTCCAGTGCAGCTGTTAGGCCCCTGTCACAGAAACTTTTTTGTCTGGGCTGCCTTCGAACCATAATCCTCAGATCTCAGCCTCCTGAGTCCTACAGGAGGGAGGAAGCTTCCTGACTATACAGTGAAGAAAGAAGCTGCTGCCCTTTTTCTGGAATGTACTGAGTGTTTGAGCCCCTGCCCAGCCAGTAAACTCCGGGTCAGAGAAGACTTTGGTTGCAGGGTGAAAATGCTGCCTGGCTCTGGAGGGTTCTAGAAGCCAGAGTGTCTAGCAAAGGTTCGAGAGACAATTAAGAGAAAAATCAGACATGAAGTTGAGGTTCTCAGTTCACAGTTCTCAGCTTTTCTGCCACCTGAGGATGGATTCAATCGATGAGAAGGGAACTCATTGATTTTTTTCTCCCTGGCCTGTCTCATTTTGGTGTTACAGAAGCAAACCAGTAGGAAAAAGAATGAAAATACAGGAGGGAGATTAAAAAAAAAAAAAGCCTAACTTTGCACCTCAGGGGACCAAGAAAAATTAAAGAAGGTGGATGAGTCACAAAGAACATTCTCCTTAAGTCTCGTACAGTCAAACTGCCTTCTCCACCTATCCCACATCCAGATCCTACTGGCCTTGGATGAGAAATATGAGGGAAAATGGCATCTGTAATAAAGTGTGTACAGACTAATATTGATTTTTTTTTTGCTTCTTCTTATTTCTTTATGACGGGGAACAATTGTGGACATAACACTGACATTATATCAGGTGTTTAAGTCCACTCAAGGCTGGTGTTCTACCACTTGAACAACTCCATGTCTAGCTTTTCGGTGGTTTGGTGGAGATAAAAGAATCTCATGGACTTTCCTGCCCAGGGCTGGCTTTGAACTGCAATCCTCAGATCTTAACCTCCAAATAAGATAGGATTATGGGAGGGAGCCACTGGCACTGGGCTAATGCCAAATTCTTACCAAGCTGACCTCTAGCCGGATAGGGGAGTCTTGGTGGAATGACTTGGGGCTCTGCCTACACTTCTACCTTAACAATCTGGATGGGGACATAGGAGGTTTGCTTCTTAGCAAATTTACAGATAGCATCAAGCTGGTGGCACTGCCTTCGCTTCAGGTTGAGAGTTGGGAACAGGGAGAGAGAGCAAGAAGGGGGGAGGGAGGAGAGGAATTACCAAGATGACCATAACAGGCACAGATATGTGGGGTATCTCCCTACCTGCACCCCTACCCCCCAGCCCAGGAGCAGCAAAACAGGAGAAAACAGGAAAGGGATGGCTAGGAGCTGCTGACAGGCTGGAGAAGTTAATGGAGTCACTTTAGGTCCTGTCAGGTATTATGCAATGAAAACATGGAGGTCAGAAGGGTCAGCTGGCCACGCCCATCCCACATGTGATCTCAGGTCAGGGCCAAGTTCAGGGAGAAGGTCACTTTGAAAGTTGGAATCTCACAAGCAACCCCAAGGTAAGATGCCCTGGGCCGGGAGGGGGAGGGGGGTAGAGGAAGAAACAAAGCAATCCATATTGCAAATCAACAGGAAGGGTAGGAAAAGGCAGTGGGGCTTGGAGACAAGGTAGCCTCATGGCTGTCAGGCAACTGGACCTTCTAGAGGCTTCATGTCACAAGGAGTGACCGGCGTCTAGGTTTGTGCAGTCAGTCCAGTAAGTACTAAATAGCAACTGTCCAAACTGGTCACAACCCACAAAGCTCCGTGACTTTAGCAGGTGCCACTGGTTCACACTTGTAATCCTAGCTACTCAGAAGGCTGAGATCTGAGGACCATGGTTTAAAGCTAGCCTGGGCAGAGAAGTCCATGAGACTCATCTCCAATGAATCAGCAAAAAGCTACAAGTAGAGCTATATATACGTGGTAGGGTGTCAGCTTTGAGCAAAAATCCTTAAGATGGGGCTGGGAAGGTGGCTCAGTGGTAGAGCGCTTGCCTTGCATGCCTGAGGCCCTGGGTTCGATTCCTCAGTACCACATAAGCAAAAAGAAAAAAGCCGGAAGTGGCGCTGTGGCTCAAGTGGTAGAGCGCTAGCCTTGAGCTGAAGAGTTGAGGGACAGCGCCCAGGCCCAGAGTTCAGGCCCCATGACCAGACCCAAAAAAACCAAACAAGCAAAAAAAACCTTAAGAGCCAGCATGTCCAAGGCCTGAGTTCAGCTTCAGTTCCTGCACAAAAAACAAAACAAAACAAAAAACAAGACACTAATCCAGCACTTCCCTTCCTAATGTTTCTAGTTCTTGTGAGTTTGAACCACTGTCAACAGTCAACTGTTTGTGACTTAGAGAAATGCGGCTGAACAGACTTCTCACTGAATACTGAATACACAGGGCTGGGAAGGTAGCTCAGTGGTAGAGCGCTTGCCTTGCATGTATGAGGCCCTGGGTTCGATTCCTCAGCACTACATAAGCAAAAAGAAAAAAGCCGGAAGTGGCGCTGTGGCTCAAGTGGTAGAGCGCCAGCCTTGAGCTGAAGAGCTGAGGGACAGCGCCAAGCCCAGAGTTCAGGCCCCACAACCGGACCCAAAATAAATAAATAAATAAAAAATGAATACTGAATACACCGCTTTGGATCCTCCCTTTTGATTGGCTCATTGAATGATTGACTGGCCATACAGGTGATTTATTGCAGGGACTGTGCTTGCTTGCCAGGCCGGTGAGCTACTACTTGGGCCATACCACTTTTGCTTTTGAAAATTATCCTAATTTTCTCTTTCCCCTTTGTTGTATATTATGACAGTCTTGTTAACATGACTGGACTGAGAGAGACCTAGGACTTAGTAAAACCTATCTGAGCATGTGTGAGAGTTATTTCCAGAAAGGATTTGCTGAGAAGAGCTGCCCTCTGTGTGGGTAACCTTGGCTCACACAATTAAAAAAGTCTTTTTTTTGGGGGGGGGAGGAGGGGAGAGGAATAACATGCTGAGAAAAGTCATGAGCCCACAGGAGAGCCACATACCTGGAACAAAACAAACCTGATCTTACGTAGGAACACTCAGGTCTAGCCCCAAGCCCACTCTGGTCAAGGTTCTTCAGCCAGTAAGGGTCATTCCCATGACAATGGCATACTTTGTACAATGGGAAAACTGAGGCAGGCAAGGGAGAGGGAAGCAGGGACTAGATATGAGTAGCAAAATCCTCAGATCTCAGTTTAGTGATTGGTAACTGCCTAGAAGTGTTTTTGTGTGTGTGTATGTGTGTGTATGTGTGTGTGTGTGTGTGTGTGTGTGTGTGTGTGTGTGTGTGTGTGTGTGTGTGTAGGTGCTAGGGCTTGAAATCAGGGCCTTACACGTTTACTTGGCTTTTTCACTCAAGGTTGGCACTCTGCTACTTGCACCACAGCTCTACTTCTGGCTGTTTGGTGGTTAATTGGAGATAAGAGTCTCAATGGACTTTACTGCCCCTGCTGGCTTCAAACCAGGATCCTCAGATCCCAGCCTCCTGAATAGTCAGGATTACAAGAATGATCTATTAGCACATGGCCTTATTCTTCTTAAGAAACTTTAACTTCACTATCACTATCTCACAATACTGTGAAATGTATATAATCACTTAATTTCAATAAAAATTATTAAATAAAACTTTAACTTCAAAGGAATTTTTTTAAGTGGAGAGGAATACCTCCAGCTTAATTATCCAGTGGATAAACTCAGCATTCTCCTGCATCATTGTCTAATATTGTGTTAACTTTGTTACTGTGATAAGACACCTGAGATCATCAACTTAAAAGGAAGAAAGGTTTATTATGGCCTACTGTTTCAGAGGTTTCAGTCCATGTGGTGACTCCTACCCTGTAGCAGAAGCTTGCTACAATAGTGACCATATCATCTCATGGAGGCCAGGAAACGTAGAAGAAAGGGGGTGTAAGGAACGTAGAAGAAAGGGGGTGTAGGGATCCTTCTTGAAGGATATTCCTCCAATGAACTCCCCCCACCACACATACACACTAGGCCCTGTCTCCCAAGGGTTCCACTTGCTTCTGGTAGCACCACAGGATGGGGATCAAGCTTTCAGACTTTCAGGAACCTTCAAGATATAAACTAGAAGCACTACAATGATGGCTCCAGCCTGCAATCCCAGTTCCTCAGGAGGCTGAGAGTAGAGGAATGGCAGTTTGAGCCAGCTGGAAAGAAAAGTTTGCCACATCCTATATTGAGAACAATTAGTCAGGCCCTGGTGGTTCACACCTATAATCCTAGCTACTCAGGAGGCTGAGATCTGAGGATCGAAGTTGGAAGCTAGCCCAGAAAAGTCCACGAGACTCTTATCTCCAATAACCTACTCAGAAAAAGCTGGAAGTGACACTGTGGCTCAAGTGGTAGAGTGCTAGCCTTGAGCAAAAGAAGCTCAAAGACAGCATCAAGACCCAAAGTTCAAGCTCCAAGACAAGAAGGAGCCAGGCACCAGTGGCTCATGCCTGTAATCCTAGCTACTCAGATCTGAGGATCGTGGTTCAAAGCCAGCCCAGGCAGGAAAGTCCATGAGACTCTTATCTCCAATAAACCACTAGAAAACCGGAAGTGGCGCGGTGGCTCAATTGGTAGAGCACTTGCCTTGAGCTGAAGAGTGCAGGGACAGCACCCAAGCCCAGAGTTCAAGCCCCATGACCAACACAAAAAAAAAAAAAGAAGAGGAGGAAGAAGAAGAAGAAGAAGCAACAGCAGCAGCAGCAGCAGCAAAAGGCAGGGCTAGAGGCTTGGCTCAAGTAGTAGAGCACCTTCCTAGCAAGTGCAATGTCCCCAAGTTCAAACCCCAGTATTGAAAAAAAGAAAAGAAGCTGGGTGCTGGTGGCTCACGCCTGTAATCCTAGCTACTCTGGAGGCTGAGATATGAGGGTCATGATTCAAAGTTAGCCTGGGCAGGAAAGCCCATGTGACTCTTATCTCCAATAAACCACCAGAAAACTGGAAGTGGTACTGTGGCTCAAGTGGTAGGGTGCTAGCCTTGAGCTGAAGAGCGGAGGGACAGAGTTCAAGCCCCAGGACTGACCAAAAAAAAAAAAAAAGAAAAGAAGAAGAGTATATGGTATTTCTCTTAATACTACCACCAGAGCTTTAGTCTTGGTTAATAAAGATAAGGAAAAGGTGAGTCATGTTAGGGAAAGAAAAGAACAAAGTAGGACATTCCTGGGCATGAAATCAGCAATTTATGCCTAGTGGTCCTGAGAAATAAATGTGTTACAAACTCTCTACCTGTGGAAGATTTCGGGCTGATAAGAAATGGACTTCAGGAAAGGCTCTCTCAAAAAAATAGAAAAGTGACCTCTATCAGGGTGACTGGAATTTTTGTTTTGTTTTGTCTTGTTTTGGTTTGTGGTGCTGGATACGGAAACCCAGGGCTGTGTCTGGGTTAGGAATTGCTTTACCACTGAGCTGTATTCTGAGCACAGCCGTTAGCGCAGCATACTCCTTTCAAACATAGCACAAAATGAAATTAAATTTTACAAAAGCAAGATGCAAAATCAAGTTCAAAAAATTCTGGAGCTGGAGAGAAAACCAGAACTACTCACATACTAGGCCATGGGGCTGGGTAGGTGTAGGCCATGCCCCCTCAGTACACTCCCACCACTGAGCCACACCCCCATTAAGCCACACCTCTGCATACAAGCCAAACCTCCATGCTGAGCCCTTTTACCAGTGTTCTTCACTAGCACAGGGGTTCCTGTTTACAATTACAATCACAGTGACTATCCTGGTGGTTCAGTTTCTCATGTCCCTATGGCCCTTGTAAATGTCACTTTAATCATCTGCCTAGGGTGGGACAGAGTCTGACAGCATCACAATTTTACATGCCAGCCTAGTGGGTAACACTAAATTTGGGAGGCAAAGGTTAGAAATGCATTCTAATCCTTTTTTTCCTCTCCCTTCAGTTGGGTGGTTTGAAATCAAGGCCTAGGCACTGTCCCTAAGCTCTTTTGCTGAAGGTTAGCACTCTACCACTTGAGCTATAGCGACACTTCCAATTTTCTGGTGGTTAATTGGAGATAAGAGTCTCACAAGGCTGGGTGCTGGTGGCTCATGCCTAATCCTAGCTACTCAGGAGGCTGAGATCTGAGGATCGAGGTTCAAAGCCAGCACCAGCTCAATCTCCACATTTGAGACTCACATCAGTAGGCTCAAGCACAGGTCCCAGGACATGGGAGAGAAGGGGCTCCCAGACTCAGTTCCTCCAAGGGGCACATTCCTGTCCATCCAGACCACTCATCACTCATGTGAATCCCCCCCTACCCCCCAACCATTCACAAATCCCTTTAGAAGAATATGATGAACATCCTGTGGGGTGTGATCCCAAAGGAGTCCAGATGATTGAGGAGTGAGGGCGTGGTAACAATTACAGTGTTCTTGGAGTGGAAGCTGCAGTGTCAAAATCCTGCCTAGGGAGGTCACTGGGCCCTGCCCTGGGTTTTGAAGCATGAATAGGAAGTTGCTAGGAGAAAACAAAGAAGGGGATAGAACACGGGAGGCTGTCCACACACTAGGTGGTGTGGAGGGGGGAGGTGGCTGGGAATGGGCATCATGGGTGGGGGGCTGGGCAGCAGGGCTGAGCCCCGGCAAGGTGTTTTCTTTTCTTTTTTCACCCCACCCTTTTGCACTTTGAAACAGGAGGGCAGTGTCAGATCCAGGTGACAATGCCTTTAAGGAAGTGAGGGGGTATACGCAGGGTGGGAGTCATGCTAATCACTGGGTGGATAGAAAACTTGGGGGCCACTGAGGCAGGGAGAGGAGGGCAGAGGCAGGCAGAATGGATAGCAGAGCTCTGACCTTGGGCCCTGGAGTTGAGATGCCCCAGGTCCCTTTGCTCAGAACCAGCTGAGATGACTGATGGGCAGGTTTTAGGGATGGCAGTGCTGGGAATGGAACCGGAAGTTCTTACATGCTAGGCAAGTACTCCTGGGCTACCTATCAGGAGCTGTCTGCAACTCATCCTTAGCCACAGAGCAGATTCCTAAGAAGCCCCCTTTGATTAGGCACACCTGCAAGTATAATCCCGGGGTGCAGCCAGGCACCCACTGTAACCTTCTACTTAAGGACACTTTGTATTCTTTCTGTTCCCAGGGCTGTAGATGTCAGAGTCACTTGGGATCACAATTATGCACTTCAAGGACCAGAATGCTAACTAAACTCACAGATCTGTGAGTGTAAAAGACTTTAGGGGCCAGGCACTCATGGCTCACGCCTGTAATTTATCTACTCAGGAGGCTGAGATCTGAGGATCACTGTTCAAAGCCAGCCTAAGGCAGAAAAGTCCCTGTGAGACTCTTCTCTCCAATGAACCACTCAAAAACCAGTAGTAGAGCTGTGACTCAAAGTGATAGAGTGCTAGCCTTAAGCAAAAGAGCTCAGGGACAGCATCCAGGTCCTGAGTTCAAGCCCTGGACTGACCAAAAAAAAAAAAAAAGAGGCCGAAATCTGGGCCTGGGCAGAAAAATTCATGAGATTATTATCTCCAATTAACCACCGAACAGCCAGAAGTGAAAGTATAACTTAAATGGTAGAACACCAGTCTTAGGTGAAAAAGCTAAGGGACAATGCTCAGGCTCTGAGTTCAAGTCCCAGTCCAGTATTAAAAATAAAAAAGAGACTTAAAGATTTCTATAAAACTGAGTCAGAGTGCTGGGAAAACTTGAAAGTGAGTCATTTAAAAAGAAACCACCCAGGGCTGGGAAGGTGGCTCAGTGGTGGTAGAGGGCTTGCCTTGCATGCATGAGGCCCTGGGTTCGATTCCTCAGCACCACATAAGCAAAAAGAAAAAATGCTGGAAGTGGCCCTGTGGCTCAAGTGGTAGAACGCTAGCCTTGAGCTGAAGAGCTGAGGGACAGCACCCAGGCCCAGAGTTCAGGCCCAAGACCGGATCCAAAAAACAAAAAAAAAGAAACCACCCAGGTGACACCTGTAATCCCGTCACTCAGGAAGCTGAACTCAGGAGGTCCCAAGTTCCATCCAGGCCAGCCCAGGGCTACCTAGAGAGACCTCATCTCAAAACCAAACCAAACTCTCCCAAAATATGAGAAAGTGAGCTCCTAGGAGAAATCATTATCATAGTAGTAATGATAATGAGGGGAAAATGGCTGAAAAATTTGGGACCGTGCAGCACTGGGTGGCTTTAGGTCTACGTCCTCCTGTCCACCCCCACCCCCTCCGCCTCATAACTGTGAAGTGAGGAACAACAGCCCATGGAGTGGAGGTTTGAGCAGGAGAGATGGCAGGGAAGTAATTGCACTCATAGGGCAGGCTGAACCAGAAGGTCGGCAAATACAAGCATATTTGTCTATCAAAGTTCATAAAGCACTTAGACACACAACCTTGAAAAAGAATCGCTGGTGTTTTCTGGCTGGCTGACCAGGTGAGGGCCTTGAAGGCCTCTGACTCTAAGGGGCCAGGTGTGCATGGGGAGGAGGGGGGGATGGAGTACAGACGTGCAGGCAGAGGCTGGAGAGGGCAGGTAATGGGCTAGAGGTGGGGGCCTGGCATTTGGGGGTGCTCAATAGGTATTCGCTGGAGAGAGCGGGGAGGGGACTAGATGCCCAGGAGAAACCTAGCTTGGGAGTCCTGTGAGAAAAACAAAATGGCCAAATGGAGGAAAGGTTCTGTACTGGGCCTGAGGGGGTGGGGGTGGGGGTCATACTTTCTCCCTGAAGTTAAAGCCACAGACAGGCCCATGCACAGAGCTGCTGAGCTATCCTCTGGACGGGAGGGTGCTGGTGGGGGGGGCTGGACAGAGGCTGAGAGGTGGTGGGAGAGGTAGAGGGGGTGACTGTGGATTGGGGGGGCATCTAGAAATCCCCTGTGGAACTCTATGCAGTGTGGTACTTGTGAGGGAGGGAAGTAGCTCTTGGGGGGTGGGAAGTGAGGGGTAAGATGGCACCAGAGCTGGGTGCTGGTGGCTCATGCCCATAATCCTAGCTACTCAAGGGGCTGAGATTGAAGCATCATGGTTAGAAGCCAGCCCAGGCAAGAAAGTCCGGAAGACTTATCTCCAATGAATAACCAAAAAGCCAGAAGTGGAGCTATGGCTTAAGTGGTAGAGTGCTTGCCTTGAGCAAAAGAAGCTCAGGGGCAGCAGCTAGACCCTGAGTTCAAGCCAGGGGACTGGCACCTACATAAACCCACAAAAAAGGTGGCACCCAAAACCCAGAGTCAGATGACAATTCCAGGGAAGGGAGGAGGCTTTGTGGAGCTGCTACCTTGGATTAAACTGGGGGTGATGGGGGGAAGTGGGGGTGTTTAAGTGACAGAGTTAATGTGCTGAAGACCCTAGTTTTGTTGAGAGTAGTTAGGAGTAGTTAAGGTAGTGTGGCACATGCCTATAATCCAGGCCATTGGGAAGTGGAGGCATGAAACATGAGTTCCAGGCCAGTCTGGGATATACACCGAGACTCCTCTTCCCAAAAAAACAAAACAAAACACGAAGAAAAAAAATACACCAAGTATAAGGTACCAGGGCAGCCCAATTGGAGAAGGGGAAACATGTGTCAATCAATAGCTCAATTGACCAACATCACCACCACCACCACCACCACCATCACCACCATCACCACCACACGACCACCACCACCACCATCATCATCATCATCACCACCATGATCACTACCATCATTATGGTCATTACCATGGCCAATCTATTGTGAACTGAAATCCCTAGACACATTCCCCTCGCTGTCCATAGGTTTCACTGCCCCATGAAGTGGGGTGATTGCTTGTGGCCCTCAGCTGGGGACAACCGTGGGTCCCAGGACTCTGTGCCCCACTGAGCTCTGCCCCCTCCCCCTCTGGACACAGTTTCTGACTGTTACTGTCCAGGGAAACAAGGGACTCCTGGTGAGGAGCTGGGGAGGGCCCAGAGGCTGCCCCCAATTCCATAGTGCCCAGGGTACCTCATCCCATGTTCCAGTCCACCCCCTCCCCAGCCAGAAAGGCCCAAGAGGGAACCTGAGACCCCAGGTAAGGAATCTAAATGCTTATTACCTGGAGACCCATCTTGTGGCTCGGGCCAATTGAAGGCGCTACAGAGCTTTGCAGGCCCCAGCTCCATCTTCTATTTTTCCTCATCACTCATCAAGCCAACACCCAGACCCACACAAGACTGGCCTGCCATGGCCTTCTAGAGCATTAATTAGCAGCTCTGGGAACTTCCATCTACCTAAGGCCTGGCCAAAGGAGCAGGTAACAAGAAAGAGCGCTTGCCTGGTTCTGTATATTTCTCCTCTGTCCTCCCACCAAGAGCTGGTCAATGGAGGAAGAAGGAGGTCCACTTCTGCTCTCCCATGGCCACTGGCCTCTATGGCCATGAGCCAGAGAGGGCAGGAAGAACCTCCGGAATATGGCAGCCCTGTAATCCTAGCTACTAAGGAGGCTGTGATCTGAGCATTGCAGTTTTAAAGCCAACCTGGCAGCAAAGTCTGTGAGACTCTTATCTCCAATAACTGACTGAAACAGCTGGAAGTGGAGCTATGGCTCAAGTGGTAGAGCACAAGCCTTAAGCCAAAAAGCTCAGAGACCAGTGCCCAGGCCCTGAGTTCAGTACTGAGCAGCGCTCCTTCATGCGTGTGTGCACACACACATATACACACACAAATTGGCACACATGAAGCTGTACATAAGGGTTACAATGCCATTTCCATGCACACATACAATGTACTGGAATCATATTCACCTCCTCTGTTGTTTATTCCTTATCCCTTCTCCTGCCACACCCCAGTAGACTCCCATTTCTCCCATTTACCTTTTTTTTTCTTTTTTGCACCAGTCCTAGGGCTTGAACTCTGGGCCTGGGCGCTGTCGCTGAGCAATTTGGCTTAATGCTAGTGCTCTACCACTTGAGCCATGGCTTTGTTTCCAGCTTTTCTGTGATTAATTTGAGATAAGAGTCTCACCCACTTTCCTGCCAGAGCTGGCTTTGAACCATGATCCTCAGATCTCAGCCTCCTGAGTAGCTAGGATCATAGGAGTGAGCCACTGGTGCCTGCTTCCCATTTACTTTGTGTGTATGTGTGTGCTGGTACTCAAACTTTAACTCAGGGCCTTGCACTCTTGCTCAGTTTTTTACTCACAGCTGCCACTTGAGCCATACTCCTTTTTTGTTGTTGTTGTTGTTTGTTTTTTGATGGTTAATTGGAAATAAAGTCTCTGAGATTTGTCTGTCAGAGGAACTTCCAATCTTGATCCTTAGATCTCAGCCTCCCAAGTAGCTGGGATTATAGGTAAGAGCCACTTATCCTGGCTTCCTCATTACTTACTTTCTTTCTTTCTTTTTTTTTTTTTTTGGTCCGGTCGTGGGCCTGAACTCTGGGCCTGGGCGCTGTCCCTCAGCTCTTCAGCTCAAGGCTAGTGCTCTACCACTTGAGCCACAGTGCCACTTCCGGCTTTTTCTGCTTCTGTGGTGCTGAGGAATTGAACCCAGACCTCATGCATGCAAGGCAAGCGCTCTACTACTGAGCCACCTTCCCAGCCCTCATTACTTACTTTCATAACTTTGGTTTTTTCATTTCTTTCTAGTCTTACAAATCAGAGAAAACATGGCCTGCTTGCTTACTTCATTTAACTGCTGTTTTTTAGCTCCATCCATTTTCCAGCAAAATGATATAATGTCATCCTTCTCAATGACTGAATAGTACTCCAGTGTGTATGTACATCACGTTTTCTTTATCTATATAGCACAGATGGATACCTAGGCAGATTCCATAGCTTGGTTCCTGTGAATAGTACTGCTCTAAACATGAGTGCGCAGGTGTCTCTAGAGTGAGCTGACGTGGATTCTTTTTGGGTATATATCCAGAAGTGAAGCTCGGGCTGCCTCTTCACCCCTCAATTCAGGGCCTCATAGACAGGAGGCCCCGGGTTTTCCCTAAAACTTGAAAACAAAAAACTCAAGCCACTCTTGCAGGGTGACAGAAGGACAAGAGTGAGTCATCTGGGAGCTGCCCGGTGCCAGCTCTCCTGCAGCTCAACAAAAAACAAACACTCCAATTCAAAAGTGGGGACGGAGGACTTGAATAGACACGTCTGGGAAGAAGATAGAGCAATGGCCAACCAGCACGAGAGAAGACATTCAATACTGTAGAAGTCCCTTTCAAGACAGTGAGAGGGGAGGGTCAGGACCAAGCAAGCGCCAAGCGCAAGGCCCTGGGCTCATACCCCAGTAGCACCAAACAATACCAACAACCACTATCACAAGAAGACTGTGCTTCCCTGTACCTGGGGCGCTATTGTCTTTCCAGAACATTCTAGAACATTCCTGAACATGGGAGATCACCAGTGTTGGTGGATATGGAGAAACTCCACACAACTGGTACGGGAAATAGTTTCTCCAGAGAGTCTAGGATACAGTCACTGTATCCTAGAAGCTCTGCTTCTTGGTGCATGTCTAAAATCAGAGCCATGACTTGAGCATAAGATATATACATACCCATGTTCATAGAAACATAATTTATAATAGCCCCATGGTGGGAACAAACCAAGTGTCCACCAACAGATGAATAAGGCAAATCACATACCACACACACATGCGTGTGCATGCGCATACATGCTAGAATATTACTCAGCCTTAAAAAGGACATCTGCTACCTGATGGACTTTCAGGATATGATGCTATGAGAGAAATTAGACTCACAGGACTCCACTCAGAGCAGCTTTTTAGAGGAGTCAGATCCAGAGACAGGAAGTAGGGTGGAGGGTAGTAGTATACAAAGGGGAGGGAGTTAGTATTGAATGGGGATGGAGTTTCAGTGTGGGAGGAAAAAGTGTTCTGGAGATAGCAGGATGGGAACAACTGCAGTATGATATGAATGTGCTCAGGACTGCTGAATTGCACACTTAAAAATAGTGCCAGGTGCTGGCGGCTCACACCTGCAATCCTAGCCACTCAGCAGGCTGAGATCTGAGGATCCTGGGTTGAGGCCAGCCTATGGAGACAAATCTGTGAGGCTTTTACCTCCAATGAACTACCAAAAAGCCAGAAGTGGAGGTGTGGCTCAAGTGCTAGAGTATTAACTATGCCAAAAAAAAAAAGTTGATTGAGAGTGCAAGACCCTGAGTTCAAGCCCCACCCCCCCCCCACACGATGACAAGGGCTTTCTAAAACCCCTTGCTGGAGGAAATCTGAATCTGAAGCCCGTGATCTTGGACTCTGGTTTTCCTCTCAGGAGCCTGGTACCATCCATAGTAGAGGTAGACACAAAAAACAATGTTCTAGAACTTTCTTCCTGCACAGAAACACCATAGATTGCCTGGGTGTCGGGGGCGGGGGCATCTTGAAGACACCACTCCCTACACACCCAAAGCTCTGGGCCTGGACCCCTGGGCTCCCATTCCTTCCATCTCAGAGTGGTAAGAAACACGGAGGCCAAGTGGGCTGTATTTGGAGTCAGTTTGCACAGGGGATAGTAAATCAGAACCATGGCTAAGGATGAGATTAAGTCCCCCAGCCCTCACAAAACAGCCCTCCTCTGTACATGAGGACGCGGGACCACGAGGCAGCTTCATAAGCAACCTTAGTTTTAACATAGCTAAAATAAGTGTGGGAAAGATCAAGCAGCCAGGTGGCCGGGGCTGGCACTGCCTGGGCTTGTCCTGGCTTCCTCTGGCTCCGATTCTACATTGTCTTCCGGTGTCAGGGAGGGCAAACTCTCAATGTCACACAATGGGAGTGTATAAGTGGGTTATTTCTCTTGACCTGGTGCAAAGCTAGGGGCATCCCCAGCAAAACAGGGGTGACCCCAACCTAAAAGCTTTTCTAGAAGGACAGCCACTGCCTTTCTTTCTTGATGGTACTGAGGTTTGAACTCCAGGGTCTCCCACTTGCAAGGCAGATAATTCTATCACTTGAGCCACACTTTCTGCCACCAAAGCCATGCCCACACAAACACGACTACATCCCTTAAACCTAAGCCATGCACCAGCTTTTTTTTTCTCTCTCTCTCTCTGAGTATTTCTTAGTGCCTTTTCTCCCACAGCAGCTGGGATTAGCTACACTCAGCACCTGGCTGGCTTCCTTTTGGACATCTTCAATGTTTAGGTCAAGGCAGCTGTCTGCACAAATGCAAATGAACATGGCTAGACACTATGTTCATGAACACAGCTGTTTCAGAGAACAGTCATTCACATGTGAAATCTTTTCCTGACACCCCTAGGGCCTTATTTAAGGAAGATAGGGAGGAGTGAGAAGAATCTCCAGGTAGAAAATGAAGAGCAAAATGTCAGCAAATGTCAGAAGAGGGCTGGGAAGGTGGCTCAGTGGTAGAGTGCTTGCCTTGCATGCCTGAGGCCCTGGGTTCAACTCCTCAGCACCACATAAGCAGAAAAAGCCAGAAGTGGCTCTGTGGCTCAAGTGGTAGAGCACTAGCCTTGAGCTGAAGAGCTGAGGGACAGCGCCCAGGCCCAGAGTTCAGGTCCCACAACAGGAAAAAAAAAAAAAAAAAAAAAAAAAGGCAGAAGAGAAGAAATCAAATACTTGAAAAGAGCCCATGGATTTTCTTTCTTTCAGCAGAGAGAGACAGAGAGAGACAGAGACAGAAAGACAGAAACAGAGAGACAGAGACAGAGAAAGCATTCTGTCACAGCCAGAAAAAAAACCTGTTTGCCTTCAGAAGAGTTGGGTAATGGTTCAAGGGCATGGCATTTCTGGAAAGAGAAAGAGAGAGAGAGAGACAGAGAAAGAGAGAGAGAGAGACAGAGAGAGAGAGAGAGAGAGAGAGAGAGAGAGAGAGAGAGAGAGAGAGAGAGAGAGAGAGAGAGAGAAAACTGGGATGGAGGTGAGGGTCACAGAAAAGCCTGGAAAGACCTGTCCCAGGGGACAGTTTCAGGCCTGAACTTGCCCAAGGTGGGCCTAGCTGGACAAGTGTTCAAAAGGTCCAGTACTGACACACACTTTCTCACACACAAAAAATGAATGCACCCCAACATAAAGGAGGGTCTCCATGGGGGAAAGGTAGATTTGTTAACACACTGCTGGGCTTCTGAGACAGCTAGGAAGGACTCTTCCTATCCTCTAACCTGTGGCCTTCACTGAACTCACGCATACAAAAAAAAAAATCCCACAGCCCCGTCCCTAGAGGCCATAAAACTGTGACTCAGAGGATTACTTGTTCAAAGTACATGATAGGCATTTGTGGAATTATACCAATGAAATCCCCTTATATGATCATATATGCTAAAAACAACAACTCATGATGTTTAAAAAAAAAAATCACGAGTCTACAAGAGTAGGCAAATCCCAGTTCCTGAAGTGCATGCTTGCTTTTGTAAATAAAGTTTTATTGGAACATAGCCATGCTCATTTATTTATATGTTGTCTGTGGTTGGTCTTTGGCTCAATGAGATTCTGCCATTGATGCTGTGTGTCAGCCTCAAATATTTATTACCTTGCTCTTTTCCCTCTACATTATGGTTCGGAATGTTCTATAAAGGAGGGCCTAGTCCTAAACCATCAGATGTACTGGGCAGGGCTCTTGTGGCACCAACAAGCCTTGAAGTGCAAAAGGGATTAAATGAAGGAAGCACAAATTGGATTAACTGTGGGGAGTCCAGTACTGAATTCCAGAGAAATCGCCTACGCAGGGGGGGGGGGGGGAAGCTGGGAGCAGGTGGCACCCAGGTGCAGCTCCGGTTCTGACCAGGCTAAGAATGCCCGGTGGATGGCCAGCTTGAGGGTAGGAAAATTCCAGAACCTTGCAAAGAACTCCATTAGTATTCTTTTTACAACTGCAATGGTAAGCTTGCACAGATTTTAATAAACCCTATGTCTCAAGGTCAGATGGGAAACTAAGGTTAGAGGTTGGGACAATTTTTTTTCATTTGGAAACCTATACAAAACTTTGCCCTTCCTCTTTCCCTTTCTTCCTCCTCCTCCTTTCTCTCCCCTGTCTGTCTGTCTGTCTCTCTCTCTCTCTCTCTCTCTTTCTTTCTTTTTGTCAGTTGTAGGGCTTGAACTCTAGGCCTGGGTGCTGTCCCTCAGCTCTTCAGCTCAAGTAGTGCTCTACCACTTGAGCCATAGCACCACTTCTGGTTTTCTGGTGGCTAACTGGAGATAAGAATCTCATGGACTTTCCTGCTCGAGCTTGTTTTGAACCGTGATCCTCAAATCTCAGCCTCCTGAGTAGCTAGGATTACACGCGTGAGCCATGGGTGCCTGGCTCTCTTCTTCTTACTAAAGATATACATTCTTCTGTGTCCCCCAGACTGGCCTTGAACTCCTAGGCTCAGCTAATCTAGCCCTCCTGCCCCAGTCTCCTGAGTAGCTGGGATCGTACCACAATGTCTGGCTTAATTTTAGTGAAGCTGATGTTTGATTGCATGGGGGTGGGGACAGGGACAGGGATGGGACAAGACAGGTTGTACAGGTATAAAATGGCTGAGTATTGGGCCAACTGTAATATCAGGCTTCTATTTATACTATTTCTAGCAAATTATCTTCAGAGAATATAGATTCTGATGCTTTTCAGAAAGAATACAACTGCTCTCCATATGACCTGATCTTTCTTCTAAGTACAACTAAGTGGTTCCTATGTGAGCCAAAGTTCCCTCATTTTAACTTCAAAATGATGGAAAACTGCCAGGTGCTGGTGGCTTATGCACATAAACCTTAGCTACTCTGGAGGCTGAGGGTCCGAGGATTGTGGTTTGAGGCCAGCCAAGAGCAGAAAAGTCCATGAGACTCTTATCTCCAATCAACCAGCCAAAAGCCACAAGTAGAACTGTGACTCAAGAGCAGGCACCAGCTTAACAAGTACAAGGCTGGCCCTATGTTCAACACCTAGTACTAGAAAAAGAAAAAAACAAACGACATTGACAAAACTTTATAGATTCTCGTGGGTCACTATCAAAATTTTCATTTTCATGATGGTCAACACAAAACAACCATCTGAAGAGGCTATGACAGAGCCCCAGAGGCTCTGTCTCGGGCCCATCTATCGGGTAGACCCTTCCAGAAAGCACAAACAGGAGAACTGTTTGTTGCCCAAACTCCTGGGAGCAGGCTGCCTGCTGCCATCCCTGTGCTCCACGCCCTGCTCCCTGGGAGATGAGAGGGAGTAGTGGGCCAGGTTTCAGCAGGGGAAGAACGGTGGCCTGCAGGAGGCGCTGCTCAGCACTGCCGAAACCTTCATGGCAGAAGGGAGGCCTACAAGGGAGGGCAGGTGCAGCACTCCTCAAGCAACAGACAGGTTCAACCTGGACATTCTGGAGAAGAAAATGTGATGTGTGAGTTTTCTACAGCCACTGGAACAACCAGATAGTTGCTGAAAATGCCACAAATGACCATATAGTGCCACTCAGCCAATCCTGGATAATCTCTTCATTTAAGAACCTTAATTAAATCACATCCACCAAGTCCCTTTAGCTACATGGGATGGCAGGTCTTGGGGGAGCATGGGTATTATTCTGTCTACCATGTTGGCAGGACAGGTGGAAATTACAGAAAGACAAAAGACCTTTATGTTCCCCAGTGTCTGAGGGGACACTCCACTCTCCAAGGACAATGCACTGGCCCCTGCCAGGAATGGACAGGGCAGTGGGAAGACTTCCCCGTTACAGCCCTGGGTAGGGTTCCCCAAATCTGGTAGCTTTTGTAGCAGTCAGCCACCAAGTTTTGTTGGTCAGTCGTGTGGCTTGAACTCTGGGCTTGGGCACTGTCCCTCAGCTCTTCAGCTCAAGGCTAGTGCTCTATCACTCCAGCCACAGCGCCATTTCCGGTTTTCTGGTGGTTAATTGGAGATAAGAGTCTCATGGACTTTCCTGCCTGGGCTGGCTTTGAACCATGATCCTCAGATCTTAGTCTTCTGAGTATCTGAGATTATAGGCGTAAGCCACCAGTGCCCACCTAGCTACCAGATTCTTTACCTCCTTCCTCCCCCTCCTTACTAGCCTGCTATGACACTCAAACTGCCCTACCCCCACTCTGAACTTTATTTATTTTGGAGGGATGAGGGTTTTCAGGCTTCACACTTGCTAAGCAGATGTTTCTACCAGGACACACACACACACACACACACACCAGTCACACACACACACCAGTCACACACACACACACACACACACACACACACACACACACACACACACACACACACACACACACACACACACACACACACACACACACACACCAGTGCTTTTTTGTTTTGTTTTTAGAAAGCGTCTTATGGTCAGCACTGAGGTGTGACTGTCCTATCTCTGCCTCCTGAGTAGCTGAGATTATAGGTTTATGTGACTGCACCCAGCCCACATGATATGTTTTTACTAACATTATCCATGAATGTGGTATATCGTTGTGGATGATGACTCCCAGAACTCTAAATTACGCTTGATCTTGTGCTCTGAGAGAGCACAAGGGATGGCCATGCTGCTCATGCCAACAAATGGGGGAGCATTTGCAGGCGGAGGGGTGAGCATGTTGTCTGAGGATGACCCAAGACAGCTAAGGAGTCTGGGCCTATCCTCTGTCTCTCCTGGGGTCATTAGAGGAAAGTGTCCCCTGTATGCTGTCACCTGGGCTTTCTCACATCGACCTTCAAGCCGGTGTGAATTCGAACTCTCCCCACACTGCCCATTTCACAGGTCTCCATCTGCCAGCAGCAGCCAGCATCAAGGCTTGACCCAGCCCCAGTCTCTTCAGGGGGCTCTGGGAGCTTTCCTGGGGGTGGGGGTGGGGGAGCTGAGGTGGCATCTGAGAAGTGATTATCCCACATCTGTGTCTCAACCCTAAGCATCCTGGACCATGGTGGGGACTGGAGTCCATAACTGACTTTATCCCCTGGGCTTGGAAATACAAAGGCAAAAGGGAAATACAAAATGCAGTCAGGTGCCAATGGCTCTATAGTCCTAGCTACTCAGGAGGCTGAGATCTGAAGACTGCAGTTCAAAGCCAGCCCAGGCAGGAAAGTCTCTGAGACTCCTATCTCCAATTAGCCAGCAAAATGCCATTAGTGGAACAAGGTGCCGATGGCTCATACTTGTAATCTTCCTAGCTACTCAGGAAGCTGAGATCTGAGGATTGTGGTTCTGAGCCAGTTTGGGCAAGAAAAGTCATGAGATTCTCATTTCTAATTAACCATTAAAAATAAAGCCAGAAGCCGGTCGATGGTGGCTCACGCTTGTAATCCTAGCTTCTCAGGAGGCAGAGATGTGAGGATCACAGTTCAAAGACTTATTTTTTATTTTCATTTTTTTTCTGGTTCTGGGGCTTGAACTTGGGGACTGGATACTGACCCTGAGTTTCTTTTGCCCAAGGCTAGTGCTCTGCCCCAGTGCCACATTCAGCTTTGTCTAAGTAGTTTATTAGAGATTAGAATCTTACACTTTCCTGCTTGGGCTGGCTTTGAACTGTGATTCTCAGATCTCAGCCTCCTGAATAGCTAGGATTACAGGTGTGAGACACCAGGGCCTGACTCATGGGCCTCATACTCCAATGAGCCACCTAAAAGCTAGAAGTGGGACTATGGCTCAAGTCTATGGCTCAAGTGGTAGAGGGCTAGCCTGGAGTAAAAAAGCTAAGGGACAGTGCCCAGGCCCTGAATTCAAGTCCTATACTAGTGCATGCATGTGCGTGGGTGCATATACATACAAACATACATACCAAACCAAAAACAAAACCCAGGGTCTCCTTAGGTAGCCCAGGACATGCTGCCCTCAAACTCATGATCCTCTTACCTCAGCCTCCAATGGGCTGGTATTAAGGGTATGCAGCACAACTCTCCACTCTAAATGCAATGTTGCTCTTCAGAAGAATCTCAGCAAATTAGTTACCTGTAAACACTGCATAACTGGAATGTCCCTGTGTGTAGGATTGTGCTGGATTCTTGCCAAGTAATTTGATGTGGTCCTCCTAAATCCATCATGATGGAGGAGGGGCTGCTAGCTTAATCTGCACCTCTCTTTTAAATCCTCCTGAAACCCACCCCCAAGTACTACAAACTGATTAACTTTTTTTTAAAGTCCTGGAATTAGATACTGGTGATAGTTTCACAAGACTGTGTAAAATGAACTTAAAAAAAAAAATCATTGAATGGTACTTTTCTTTTTGTAGTGGTATAACATTGTAATTCAAAATAAGACACTTGAAAACAACAGATAAAGAAGGGTGCATTTGAAAAGGTTGAATTTTATGGCAAGTGAATTGTATTCAGTGAAAGTTACGTTTTTAAACAGTGGTGTAAGTTTTAAAATGTAACAATCCAGGGCTGGGAAGGTGGCTCAGTGGTAGAGTGCTTGCCTTGCAGTTATGAGGCCCTGGATTCAATTCCTTAGCACCACATAAGCAGAAAAAGCCAGAAGTGGCACTGTGGCTCAAGTGGTAGAGCACTAGCCTTGAGCTGAAAAGCTGTGGGACAGTGCCCAGGCCCAGAGTTCGGGCCCTACGACCAGCAAAAAAAAAAAAAAAGTAACAATCCCCACTTACCACCTTCTTCCCCACCCTGTATCTGTAATCACAGCTTCCAGAGGCTGAAATCTGGAGGTTCAAAGTCAGCCTGGGCAGGAAAAGTCCATGAGACTCTCATCTCCAATTAACCAGCGAATAAAAAAAGTAGGAAGTGGACTTGTTGCTCAAATGGTAGAGCACCAGCCTTGAGCAAAGGAGTGGAAAGCAAAGCTAAGTGACAGCACCTAGGCCCTGAGTTCAAGTCCTAAGTACCTGCAGGCACGTGCACGCACGCACATACACGCACACACACACACACACACACACACACACACACGTAACCATCCACTTTATGCTCTCAGCAAAACCTTCCATCATTTTTCACTCTAAGATGAGAAATCAGTACAGTTAGTAGGCACCAGTGGCTCAGGTCTGGAATCCTAAGCTGGGATCTGAGGATTGTAGTATGAATCTAGCCCAGGCAGAAAGGCCTATGAGACTCTTATCTCCAATGAACCACTAAAAAGCCACATGTGGAGCTAGACCCTGAGTTCAAGTCTCAGGACCAGCACCCTCCTCCTCTCTGCTCCACCCCCCCACAAGAAATCATTTGCTACTTTGAACACCATCAACTACAATTTTACACATAGTTGAAACTATGAATCTATCCTTAGGAGAGCAGAGCAGGCACCAAGGTGAATGGTTCCCAGCCCATTTGGCTGGAATAACAAAAGCAGACAGCAGGAAGGGCAGGTTCGTAGAGACAAGGGGAGGACATTATTTTTAAAGAGTTTTTCTCTCTCCCCTCATTAACTACATTCCTCCTCCCTGGAGGGGAAAAAAAATTCCTCCAAGCAGCTCTAAAGCTGCGACTGGAATTGTTTTGAACTAGAAGAGTGAGTTTTCCAATCCAAGTAGCTCTTGATTGCTTTGGAGAGAAGGTGGGGGGGGGGGGAAGGAGGAGGAATGAAGAGGTGAAATTTACTTCACAAATAATAAAGAAAGGACTGTCTGCCCTTAATAAATAAAGGTCTTTGGGTCTTTAATGATTTAAGGCTGTCTGGTGACAAACACTGTTGCAGGAATGACCTATTAGAGTTTGAAGAAATGGCAATCCATTAGGACAGAAGTCACATTACTTCACAACTATGTTAAACACGTGCTGGGTAAACAGAAGCGGGAGACACAACTAGTGACCACAGCCCCAGTGCCTGGGGCTTGGGGACAAGTCTGGTAGCCTTTCAGCCATAATTGCTGCTACAAGACAGGACAACTTACATACCATTTCAACTTGCAAACACAACTTAAGAGAAACAGGAAACAAAATATTAAAAGATGACAGAATTACCTCTTCCCCTTTTTTCTACTGTGTTCTACTTAAAACAATACAGGATCAAGAGGGTAGGTAGCTCAGTGGTTGAGGGTTTGTGTAACATGACCAAGGAGGACTTTGGGTTCCAGCCCCCAGCACCACAGAAATCAGAAAGTAATTAGCCCAAGGCTGGTGGCTCACACCTGTGATTGAGGCTAAGATCTGAGGATTGCAGTTCGAAGCTAGTCCAGGGAGGCATACATGCGACTCTTATTTCCAATGAACCAGCAAAAAGCTGGAAGTAGGCCAGAAACATGGCTCAGTGGCAGAGCACCTGCCTAGTACAAAACAAAAGCTGCAAATTGAGTTGTGGCTCAAGTGGCATAGTACTGGATTTGAGTGCAAAGGCTAAGGTACAACTCCCAGGCCCCGAATTCAAGCCTCAGTACAGGCACCAACGAAAACAAAATAAAACAAACAAAAAAAACCCCAAAATACAGAATGGAAAGAAGGAACGAAATGAACGAATGAGCTAGATAAAATAAGCTCTATAAAACTGAAACGAATACATTTACAAGAATAAAATTAGTGATGCATTCCAGCTGTTGGCTGTTATTCCCTCTAGAACAAATGTCTTTTTTTTTTTTTCTTGTTCAGAAGGGCTTGGTAACTCATAGAAATAACAAACTATGTAAACCCTAACTGGTCCAAACAACAGACAAGGTATTTCTATTTCCTGGGCTCCTATTTATACAGACTGTAGTCACCTGAAAATACAAATATAAGAGCAGGCCATACATGTTATATAACATTCATTTAGCATTTGCCATATGCCAGGATGGAACCTCCTACCAATCCCCCCTATTCCCATTCTAAAGATTGTAAGGGGGGAGCAGGGAAGATTGAGGTTTAGGGAAAGTTCTGTGGCTAATACATGGTGGCATGGGACCCCTGATGCCGAGGACACCACTGTGTGACATGTCCCCTTAGAGTTCTGGGATTAATTATTAACTCAGATTCCAGCAAAGTTCACACACACACACACACACACACACACACACACACACACACACACACACCTCCTCCTGTTCCCCCATCCAGCAAAGACACACACACACACACACACACACACACACACACACACACACACACACACACACACACACACACACACACACACACACACACACACACACACACACCCACCTCCTCCTGTTCCCCCATAAATCACCTTGGTCCCTAGGACTGTGCACGCATTCCCAAAGAGATGAACGGGTGGGTTTCAAAACCACAGATTTTGGGGTTCCATCGTCCCCAGGACGAGCAAAGGAGGTACATGTGGACTCAACTCCTGAAGAAAAGTTCGGCCATCTAGCTGTGCCACAGATCCCTTCACCTAAGGAGAAGAAGCCAAGCGGACAAGCAAACCCGCCTGGGACCAAGGCCTGGCTTCCCACTCCAAGATCAAAGTGGCCCTGAACACACTGAGATGTCCACCAAGAAAGATCCCCGCGCCCCCCTCAATGAGCCAGAAAGAACCCCAAAATACCCACATTGCACTCGTCCTGTTTGTTACCCAAACGCTCAACTGGCTGGAGAAGACACCTGTTCCGGGATATCTTAATGCCTCCTTCTCCCCACCCCGCCACTCCACACACGCAGGAGAGGCCTCAAGTATTGGGGTGCTGTTATTATGTGTGGGTGTTACTCCCCCAACCCTTGATCCTGTCCCAGTAACCCCGACACCCGACTGACCTTCCTTCTCTCCTACCCAGGAAGACCGTGGGCTCCGTCTGCACCTCTGCACCCCGCTTTCTTCACCCAGATCTCCCTGGCTCAGGAATCGAGGGGGGCGGCCGGGCCCCGCGGCGCTTGCCTTGCAGGGGTCTCCCCGGGGGCCCAGCGGGAGGCCTGAGGTAAATCGCGGGGGTCCCGAACCCCATCCTCTGGCCGCCCCCGGGAGGGCTTATACACGTCCTCTTGCACCCCATTTCCCTTAGAATTGCCCCGCGGCCGCCTCACCTCGGCCGCGTCCCTTCCTCAGGCCGCCCGCTCCTCGGTCACTTTCGCCGCCGCCAGCTCCGCCGCCTCCCGGCCTCAGCCGAGCCGCAGACGCCCGCCCTGCAGAGCCGGAAGCGGGAGGCCGCGCGGAGAGAACTACGCATGCGCGACCACGCCCTCTGCAGGGGGTGTGGTCAAAAGGGGGCGTGGTCCCAGTACGGTTAGGTCTCTTTGCACCTGGGACTTTGCCTTAGGCTGAGTTCAGGTTGAGTCCCGGGTGGGGCGTCGTCCACTAAGCGGCGTCGTGGGGAGCAAGACGAAAGCAGGAGGGTCCTTTGTGGTGAGGGTGAGGGGGACCCCCCCAGGGGGCCGGTTAGTTGGGTGAGGGTTTTTGTTGTTGTTGTTTTTTAAAGGAAATGGAACAGCCATGCGCTGGTAACTGTTCAAGCCTGAAATTGTAGCTACTCAGGAGGCTGGGATTTGAATATCGCAGTGCAAAGCCAGCCAAGGTCTGTGAGACTTATCTCCAAAGAAACACCAAAAAAGCCATAAGTGGAGGAGTAGCTCAAGTGGGTCAGAGCTAGCCTGGAGCAAAAAGGCTAAGGGACAGCATCCAGGCTATGAATTCATGCTTCAGTACCACCACCACCCCCTGAAAAAGAGTAAACAGGATAAGGGGGACCTCCATATAAGCCAATATGGGGAGTTTTGAACAGGGAGGACCCTCAAAGGAGGGTCGAGGGGCATTTTGTGGGGTCATTGATTAGTAGGTCTGGGGAAAGAACCTGAGGAGAGGGACAGGGCCCACAAGGACTTGGGATTTAGTGGATTTAGGGACCCTCTGAGGGAAGAGTGCAGTTAGGAAGATCCTCAAGAGAGATTGGAGGGGCTGGGAATATGGCTGTGGCAGAGTGCTTGTCTAGCATACATGAAACCCTGGGTTTGATTCCTTAGTACCACAGACTCAGAAAAAGCCAGAAGTAGTGCTGTGGCTCAAGTGGTAGAATGCTAGCCTTGAGCAAAAGAAGCTCAGGGATAGTACCCAGCCCTGAGTTCAAGCCCCAGGACTGGCCAACAACAACAAAAAAAAAAAAATCAAGAGAGATTGGAGGTGTCGGGGAGTATGTTTTGTGGATTAGCTAATGCTTTGTGGATCTGGGAAGGAGTTGGATGAGGTATCCATGGGATGGGAATACTCAAGGTGGGCAAAAAATAGGGTTTGGAACATATTGTAGAGTCTATTGAAGCCCTGGATATTTAGCAGGTCTAAAGAAAGAATCTTGGAGCCGGGCACTGGTGGTTTAGGAGGCTGAAATATGAGGATCATGGTTCAAAGCTAGCCCAGGCAGGAAAGTTGTGAGACTCTTATCTCCAATAAACCACCAGAAAGCCAGAAGTGGCGCTGTGGCTCAAGTGGTAGAGCTGAAGAGCTGGGGGACAGCACACAGGCCCAGAGTTCAAGCCCCATGACTGATGAAGGAAGGAAGGAAGGAAGGAAGGAAGGGAGGGAAGGAGGGAGGGAGGGAGGGAGGAGGGAGGGAAGGAGGGAGTGGGGAGGGAGGGAGGGAAGGGAAAGGAAGGGAAGGGAAGGGAAGGGAAGGGAGGAAAGAAAGGAAGAAAGAATCTTGGGAGAGAGCAGTAGGACTGGTGTTGTCTTGAGGGAATCAGAAAGGCCTGGAAGGGTCTGCCATCAGGTATCTCTGGGGGCATTTTGAGTCTTAGTTAACAAAGGAGGCTCCTCTGGTGGCAGGGAATTTGAGGGGGGAATTAAGAGGGTGTGATATTTGCTATAAAGCAGACCTAGGACAAATTAATCACCTTCCTGGCATGTGGTCAGATCTCAGACACAGACAACCCAGACAGGTACCCCCAAATACTCCAAACAGGGTTCCAAGTGCCCCAGAATATGTCAGACACCCACCCCAGGTCCATCAGAAAGTCTAAAGCTAACATTCAGAATCTGAAAAACATGTTCAAAGTAACCATTCATCCATCCATTCACTCATCCATCCACCCACCCACCCCCCACCCCCCCCACACACATCCATCTATGCATCCATTCATCCATCCACCCATCCATCCATCTATTCATCCATCCACCCATCCATCCAACTATTCATCCATCCACCCATGCATTCTTTCATCTATCCATTTATTCATCCATCCATCCATCCATCCACACACATCCATGCATCCATTCACTCATCCATCCATCCACCCATACACATACACAACCATCCACACATCCATTCATCCATGCATCCTTTCATCCATCCACCCATCCATCCACACACATATCCATCCACAGGAGGCTGAGATCTGAGGATCATGATTCCAACCCTACCCAGGCAGTTAAGTAAACCAGCAAAAAGTCAGATGTGGAGCTGTGGCACAGGTGGTAGAACACAAGCCTTGAGCAAAAAGGCAAAGGGACAATACTGGTCCAAAGCCCTTGTAACTGGCACAAAATTAAAAAGTGTGTTTTAGACAAATCAAGCAATGTAATGGGGAAGATTCAGGCTCCTAGTTCAAATCCTGACCTGGACAAAAACAAGTGTCTCCCAGAGTTGATATCTTACCTGGTTGCCAGTAAGGGTTACTGAAGTCATATCTATGTTGAGCACTTTAGTTCTTGAGATATTTGCAAGCACTCAGTACAATAAAGCTACACATTGTGATTATGTATGCAAAACCTGGGATTGTAAAGTGTCATTTAGGAAATTGAACACTGCTGGAAGGAACTCTTATCAGTTGTGGCTATATTGGTAAGGGGTTTATTGATCTCTAAACTATAGTAAGCCACCCTCCTGGGTCTGCCCTGCTTACTGCTTGATTGTCTGGCTTAGGGATAAGCTAGTGGTTTCTTTCTCTTCCCTCCTTTCTTCCCTCCCTCCCTCCCTCCCTCCTTCCCTCCCTCTTTCCCTCTCTCCCTCCCTCCCTCCCTCCCTCCTTCCCTTCCTTCCTTCCTTCCTTCCTTCCTTCCTTCCTTCCTTCCTTCCTTCCTTCCTTCCTTCCTTCCTTCCTCCAGCTTTCTAGGGACAACAGTCTTGAGCCACTGTGCCCAGTTACTGTGCTTCCCCCACAGCTGGGACAGCAGGCATGCACCACTGCACCGCACCCAGCCATTGGTTGAGATGGAGTCTTAGGAACTTTTACATCTGGGCTGATTCCCCTGATCTTTGCCTCCCAAAGCAGCAAGGATTACAAGCTTGAGGCAGCATGCCTGGCAGAAAACATTTTCTGTAAGCAGCCCTCCGGTAAAGATTTCCAACTTTGCTGGTTAGTCTGGAATCTCCTCAATTTGAAAGCTGAGACAGACAATCTACATGAAGCGGGCACTGCTGTCCCCAACAAAACCTTCTTAATAAACACTGAAATGTGAATGTCATGCCATGTTTGTGGGTCCCCAAATGATCATTTTCAACCATTTTAAAATGGGAAAAGGCCTGGGCTCCAGTGGCTCGTCTGTAATCCTAACTACTCAGGATGCTGCGATCTGAGGATCAAGGTTGGGAGTCAATTGAGGCTGACTTTCTCATGAAAGTGATGAGACTCATATCCTTAATTTATCACGCCTCCCCCCACCCCACAAACTGGAGGAGGAAGGTTCAAATTCAGCCCAGCAAAACAGTCTCTGTGAGACTCTCATCTCCAATTAACCAGCAAAAAGCTGGACCGGAGGCATTGCTCAAGTGGTAGAGCACAGCTGTGAGATAAGGTCTCACTTGGCATCACTGGCATTACAGGCACGTCCCACCAAGTCCAACTTTCCTTCTGTGGAGATCAACTTTTACAGACTTTTCTGTCCAGGCTGTCCTGATAACCATAATCCTCCCAATCTCAGCCCCCATATTGCTTGGGGTGACAGGTGCACACCATATCACTCAGCTGTATGGAGAGGGATGTTGTGAACTTTTGTGCCTGAGCTGGCTTCAAACCATGATCCTCCCATTCTCAACCTCTTAAGTAGTTAGGATTATAGATCAGTGCCACCTCCAATCAGCTTTTGCCTTTGTGGTACTAGGGATATAGCCAAAGGCATAGCGCAAGCTAGGCACCAAGCCACACCCCCTACGGTGGAGCCACGCCCCCACTTCATGCCCCTACAGCTGAGTCTCACCCTACTGCCCTACCACTGTGCTGCGCCTCCCGTCCTCTTAGCACCTTTACAACAGGAATCGTGACATCGTTGAAACTTTTTTGTTGTTGTTTTGGTGTCAGTACTGGGGCTTGAACTCAAAGCCTGGATGCTTTCCTTGTGCATTTTTTTTTTTTTTTTTGCTCAAGGCTGGCCTTCTACCACTTGAACACCAGCTCTACTTCTAGTTTTTTTTTTGCTACTTTGAGATAACAATCTTACCGACTTTCCTGCTGGCTTCAAACTTTGATCCTCAGATCTCAGCCTCCTGAATACCTAGGCTCACAAGCGTGAGCTACCAGTGCCCTACATTTGAAACGTTTTTGTGTGGGGAAGTCAAATCTGTAGAATGAACTTAGGGCCTTGAGCCTGAAGGCAGGGGCTCTATCACTTGAGCCACGCCCCTACTGCGTAAGCCACACCTCCTATCACTAGGGCTACCCTCTATCATTGAAGCCACACCCACCAACTGAGCCACTTCCCCATCGCTTAAGCCACACCGCTGAAACTTGAGCCACACCCTATCATGCAAACCATGCCTCTTACCACTTGAGCCACACCCCCTTCACTCAAACCACGCCCCTGCAACTTGAGTCACCCTTCATACCACTTGGGCCACGCCCACACCATGCAAAGTCACACCCCAACGCTTAGCCACACCCTCTTACCCCTCAAGCCACGCCCCCAACAACTCAAGCCGCGTCTCTGGGCTCTCTTGATACTTTCCTCTTGGAACTCCATCCTTAGTTACTGTGCGGCCATAATCGGTGTTTCAGCCAGTAGGTACAGAGTAGTACTTTATCACAGTACCCCCTCCCTCCAGCTAATGCACACCCTGCGTGGAGTCTCATTTTGAGGGTGATACCTGTGACCACCAAAGTCGAGGCAACAGGAATTTCACCTGTCTTGAGGTCACCCAAGGGCTCCCCCATCCTCAGCAACCCATCCTGTGTCCTCCATCTGCCCACAAGGTTGAACAAAGATAGGCAATGCAAAGGTGACCACAGGACTGACGGGAAAGATGGGAAGACAGAGGCTGTTGGTGGGGGGGGGGGGGGGGAGACTGGAATGGTGGACTCACCAGAGCTCAGCGAAGGCTTGTCACACAAGGGACAGCTGGAATGGCCGGAGAAGGTGCCTGGTACCTGCTGGTGGCCGTTGGCACACTCACGCCTCTCACGAGCATCCTGAGCCTTGTCTCTGAGAACTAGGCTCTTCCCCTGCATAGGATAGCAATAACTTGAAATCCCTGGGCTCCCAGGTCAAGGGTCATCTATGGAGCTGAGGAGGAGGAAGGAGCCCCTCACCCCTGCCCAACCCTCCTGACCTTCTCCTTCTGCCTGGTGACCCGGCTGCGGAGTGAGCTCAGGCTCCGCTTCACCCGGGTGCTCTTGTCTGTCTTCTCATTCTTGCTTGCGCCATCTTCGTTCCTAGGGGACAGGAAGATTGACAGTGTTGTGGGGGGGGGCGCCTTGGCATCCCACAATTCTGGAATATGCCTCCCCACATCCTTGCTCCTTTCTTCCTTTTTTTTTTTTCCTTTTGGCAATTGTGGGGCTTGAACACAGGGCCTGAGCTCTGTCCCTGAGCTCTTTGGCTCTACCACTTTGAGCCACAGCTCTACTTCCAGTTTTCTGCTGTGTAATTTTGAACCGCAATCCTCAGATCTCAGCCTCCTGAGTAGCTAGGATTACAGATGTGAGCCACCAGCACCTGGCCTTTCTTTTCTTTTTGAACGCAGGTCCTCATACTTGCTTGGCCACCATAGTCACACCCACAGTCCAACTTTTTGGTAGTTAATTGGAGATGCCCAGGAGACCTCAAAACGCTGGCTCTCAGCTTCCTGAGGAGGATTATAGGCATGAGCCACCAGTGTTGGACTAATATATTATTGGGGTGTGTGTGTGTCTACTAGTACTGGGACTTGAATTCAGGGTCTAGGTGCTTTCTCTTAATTTTAATTTATCTCTTACTCTTTTTTGTTTGTTTGTTTGGCCAGTCCTGGGACTTGAACTCAGGGACTGGGCACTGTCCCTGAGCTTCTTTTGCTCAAGCTTGAGCAATAGCACCACTTCCAGTTTTTTCTGTGTATGTGGTACTGAGGAATCAAACCCAGGGCTTCATGCATTCCAGGCAAGCACTCTACCACTAAGCCACCTTCCAAGCCCATTTTTTGTTGTTTTGTTTTTACTCAAGGATGGTATGTTACCACTTGAGCCACACCTCCACCTTAAATCCACTTTGTGTGTGTGTGTGTGTGTGTGTGTGTGTGTGTGTGTGTGTGTGTGTGTGTGTGTGTGTGTGTGTGTAGGTCCTGGCCCTTCAACTCAGGGCCTAGGTACTGTCCCTGAGTTTTTCTGCTCAAAGCTAGCATTCTACCACTTGAGTCACAGCTCCAATACCACCTTCTTTTTTGATGGTGGTTTATTGGAGATAAGAATCTTAATGACTTTTCTGCTGGGGCTGGCTTTGAACTGAATCCTTAGAGCTCAGCCTTTGAACAGCTAGGATCATAGCTGTGAGACATTAGTGTTTGGCCCACATATTTTTTTTTTTTCTGTCAGTGTCTGAAGTTGTGGGGCTTAAACTCAGGGCCTGGGTACACTCCCCAACCTCCTTTGCTCAAGGCTAGCTAGCGCTCTACCACTTGAGCCACAGCGCCACTTCTGGTTTTCTGGTGGTTGATTGGAGATAAGAGTCTCATGGACTTCTCCTGCTCAGGCTGGCTTTGAACCTCCAACCTCAGATGTCAGCCTCTTGAGTAACTAGGATTACAGGCACAAGCCATCCACACCCAGCTTTGGCTCACCCATTTTTTAAAAGCCATTTCCCCACCAATGTTCTGGCCTTCACATTCCTGCCCAATTCCCCTGTGTGACCAGCCCAGTGCCATTTAAATAAATATTAATAAAGCCAGCCATGGCAGAACTGTTTTGCTGGAGAGAGATCCTGTTCTTCTAGGATATGTGGATGTGTGCTAGCTTTAAATATTTGTTGAGGGGGGAAGAAGAGAGAGAGAAGAGAGAGAGAGAAAGAGAGAGAAAGGGGGAGAAAATCTGGGGACAACATTCTTGTCCGTGCTCCCCAGAATTAACTCTGCCCCAAATTCCCACCATCCTTTTTTTTTTTTTTTTTTTGGTCGTGGGCCTTGAACTTTGGGCCTGGGCGCTGTCTCTCAGCTTTCAGCTCAAGGCTAGTGCTCTATCACTGAAGCCACAATGTCACTTCCAGTTTTCTGAGTGGTTTATTGGGGATGAGAGTCTCACAGACTTTCCTACCAGGGCTGCCTTTGAACCAGGATCTTCAGATCTCAGCCTCTTGAGTAGCTAGGATTACAGGTGTGAGCCACCAGTGCCTGGTTCCCATCATTCTTTAGGATAAAGTTGAGATGGGGGGAAGCACAGAGACCCCAACCCAGCCACTTTGACAGCTTGTACTTACTCAGACAGGAACTCAAACCAGGTGAGGCTGGAGTGGGGTCCCCCAGGGCTGGTGGACAGGTGAGCCCGCTGCCGGGCCCTGCATGACAAAGGAGACAGATGTTTGACTCCACAGCTGGTTTTGCCCTTCTCCTGCCCCTCATTTCAGAGCTTTAGGGCTTATGGGTGCAAAAGAGGGGCCACCCCACAACAGGGATAGTGTGATAAATTCTCCAGCAGAGGGCAGTAACAAGTCATGACACCTCAGGAGAATGTGTGTGTGTGTGTGTGTGTGTGTGTGTGTGTGTGTGTGTCCATGAAATTATCTCCAAGGAACTAGCAAAGTGCTAGAAATGGAGTTGTGTTCAAGTGTTAGAGTGCTAGCCTTGAGCAAAAAGTGAGAGGTTGCCAGGCGCTGATGGCTCATGCCTATAATCCTAGCTACTCGGGAGGCTGAGATCTGAGGATCGCGGTTCAAAGCCAGCCGTGAAACTCTTATCTCCAATAAACCACCAGAAAACTAGAAGTGGCACTGTGGCTCAAGTGGTAGAGTCTTGAGCCGAAGAGCTGAGGGACAGCGCTCAGGTCCAGAGTTCAAGCCCCACGACTGACCAAAAAAAAAAAAAAAAAAAGTGAGAGGTCAAAGTCCTGAGCCGAGTCCTGGAACCAGCATTTGCAGGATGTTCAGGTGTGAGCCACTAGCACTCAGCTCCCTCTTGTTTTTATTATAATTGTTATATTTTGAGACGGGGTATTGTTATGTTTGAGGCTGGCCTCTAACTCACTATCCTCCTTCCTCAACCTCTCAAGTGCTGGGATTATAGACATGTGTTACCACTCCCCATTGCACTATTTTCTTTACGCCTCACCTCACACCTGCAAGGGAGGGGGGCACTGTTATACTGGTTTTCCCCTGTTGTGTTTCCCACACTTCTCCCTCACCTCTTTGCACATTTGTCCTCTCTCACACCTGTCCCCCATGCCTGTCCCTCGGCCTGCCTCCTTTCCCACTTACCCATGGTACTGTCGAAGTTCTTGAAGCACTTCCTGTACCATCAACCTGGAGAGGAATTGAGTTCAAAACAGTCCACAGTCACCCAAGGTCACATACACAGTACCTAACATGAGCCCAGCCCTGGGGCCTGAAGTGGACTCTAACAGGAAGTCCCAATCCATCCCTCCCATTATTGGGAGCTAAAATTGGGCAGTGGCTAGCCACAATCGCTTAAGAGCAGGATGGCTGCAGCCAGCCCGGTGCAGGTGGCTCATGCCTGTAATCCTAGTTACTCAGGAGGCTGAGATCTGCAGTTCAAAGCCAGCCTCGGCAGTAAAGTCCATGAGACTCTTACTCTCCAATGAACCAGCAAAAAGCTGGAAGTGGAGCTGTGGCTCAAGTGAAAGAGCACCGGCCTTGAGTGAAAAAGCTAAGGGACAGGGCCTAGGACTTGAGTTAACGCTCCAGTATGGGCGTGCATGCACGTTTGCGTGCGCGCACAGGCATGGACGCACACACGCGCGCGCGCGCACACACACACACACACACACACACACACCACAAAAAGACCAGCAATACTGAAAGTGCATGGGGGCATTCCTGGACTTGACCCTCTTCTTCCTCTCATCCCATCCCATTCCCTCCCCCCTCAGGCAATCACTCACACATGGTTGGGTTCCACGTGGTCCTTCTCTAGGCATTGCAGCACTGGGGGCTGTAGTTCTACAAGACACCCCCACCCCAGAGGGCACCAGTGTGAGGGTCCAGCCCTGCCCCGGCCTACCCCTGCAGGACTGAGAGACTGTTAGGGAAGAGAGATGAAAATAGGGAACGGAAAACCAGCAAAGTCCTCGCCTTTGGCAGCTCCACTGGTGCTCAAGCCCCCAAGGGAGAGGGGGAGGAGCAGGTGCGGGAAGCCACACCCCTTTTGGGGACTCTCAAGACCCAGCATTCTGTCCCAAGAGGCCCTACATCTCTTTTCCCAACCGCTTGCATTTCTGAGGTCCAGCTGGGGCTCCATCGATGGGAACGTATGTACATCTTCCCACTCCAGTAGTTTGAATGCAGGAACCCTGCCAGGCGCGACTACCTTGGCCAGGTAAAGTGCACACTTCACACTCTGGAGCCAGCTCCAGACAACCGATGTCCTCACAGGCCAGGGGCACGGATCTGGACCGTAATACTTTCTTCTCCAGGCTGCCCGATTCCTGTGTGAATAAAGGCATCACCCTAAGCCTGGGATTCAGCCCCAGAGGCAGAGCACGTGGCCAAAATGACAGGGGCGCGGCTTAAGTTATAGGAAGTTGAGCTCCAGTAATGGGGGCGTGGCTCCAGCGACAGGGCGTGACTCAAGCGTTGGGGGCGTGGCCCAAGGGATTGGGGGCGTGGCTCAAGAGGTAGAGGTGTGGCTCGAGCGGTAGATGGAGTGGCTCAAATGATAGAAGCTCAAGTTGTAGGAGGAGCGAATCAAGAGGTGGGGGCGTGGCTCAAATGGGAGGGGCGTAGCTCAGGCGGTAGGAGGAGTGGCTTGAATGACAGGGGCGTCAATCAAGTTGTGGGAGGAATGAATCAAGTGATGGGGCGTGGCTCTAACGACGGGGGCGTGGCTTAAGTAGCAGAGGCGTGGCTCAAGTGGTACTGCACCTGCCTAGCAACACCTCCGGTCTTGTGCCCTGTGATAGTCATATACATTGCCCTGGGACTCTGCTACCTGCAATCCATCATCAAGGTCCAGATATGGGGTGTTTGACCTCTAGACTCCTGAACCAACCTCTTTTCTTTATAACCCACCCCTGTTCTGCGTGCTGTTAGCCACAGATGCGAGTCCCAGGGCCCACAGCCGCACCGGTCATGAGTTAAACCCGCACCCTGCAGCACCCACTCCACCCCAGCATCCTAAGATGACTTGTACCTACAGCGTTTGTTGGCTTCTGGGGGACTGGCCTCAGGGTTACACCCACCTTGCCTGGGTGTTCTGCTGGGCTCCTGTCTCCAGACACACCCCCTTGGGTCCAACTCTTCAAGCCCTCTCCTGACAGATTAAGAGCCAGGCTAGCCAGCCAGCGTGGGAGACAGGGCCCCATATCTGGAGTGTCCAGACTGAGCCTGGTGGAGGAAGAGGGTAGAGAAACTTAGGGGGTCTTCATCTGCTCCTGGATCGAGGATCCAACCCATGGGGCGTGGGGCTTCCAGATCAGGGAGAGGGTAAAAGCCACAGAGAGGGGCCTTCAGTTCCCCAAATCATAGGACCGGCTTCAGCTCTCCCCCACACCTCACTTTCGGGGGGAAGGCAGGTTAGATTGGTCAAAGCTTCATTTGCATCAGACCTGCCCTTAATGCACAGACTAGGTTATTTGGGGGACACAGGAGGAGGGACTGAAGCTCCTCCAGCATTAGATGCTGGAACTGTGGGGTGCAGAGAAAGTTGCTACAACCCCCATCACTTGGTTTTCTGGAGACAGAAGTTACTAGGTTTCCCAGGCTGGCCTTGAACTCATGATCTTCCTGCCTCTCTCTCCAGAGTGCTGAGAGTGTGTGCCACCACACCAGGCTTAGCGCCCTCTCTCTTTCTCCCCCCCCCCCCCCGCCTACTCTGTGTGTGTGTGTGTGTGTGTGTGTGTGTGTGTGTGTGTATGTGTGTTGGTCCTGGGGTTTGAACTCAGGGCCTGGGTGCTGTACTTGAGTTTTTATGCTCAAGGCTAGTACTCTGCCACTTGGACCACAGCTCCACTTCTGGCTTCTTCTTTTTTTTTTTTTTTTTTAATGTTTTCTTTTGGTGGTTTATAGGGCATAAGAGTCTCACTGACTTTCCTGCCTGGCCTGGTTTTGAACCATGATCCTCAGATCTTAGCTTTCCAAATAGCTAGAATGCCAGGTGTGATCTAACAACATCTGGTTTCAACTCTTATGTTTTGATCACAAGTTAGTCTGTGGCTTGGTGTATACATGTGCAGAGAGTGTGTGTGCAAAACATGCAGTGAGCCAGGCACTGTGGCTCACGCTGTCATCCTAGCTACTAAGGAGACTGAGATCTGAGGATCACAGTTTTAAGCTAGCCCAGGCAGGAAAATCCATGAGACTCTTATTTCCAATGAGCCACCAAAAGCTGGACGTGGAGCTGTGGATCAAGTGGTACAACATTAGCCTTGAGAAAATAATAATAATAATCGTCATCATCACCATCATCATCTTAGAGATAGTGCCTAGACCTGAATTAAAGCCCCAGTACTGATGTGCACACGCGCGCGCGCACACACACACACACACCACCAAAATCAGAACACTGCTTACAGGTGAATAGGTAGGTGTCTGACAGGATGAATGCAAGTGTGAGGCTTGAGCAGGGGTGTGTAGGCTGTCCGTGCAGGCAACGGTGTGTCTGTGATCCACGTGTGTTTGCCGTGTGGCTGTGGGTTTCTATACCCACAGGTTGTTTGAACATGCATGTGTATGTATGTGTAAGCCACCTCTCAGAGCATCGATGCTTTGGTAGTGGCCCTAGTGGCAGACAATACAGATGGCATGCCTTGGTGCCCCCTGCCCAGTCCTGAGGTGGGGGTGGAGGGCAGGGTGCACCAGAGAAGGTAGGCAGTGTGTGTGTGTGTGGTGGGGGGTTGGACTGACCTCCGCCTGCTCCCTGAACAACTCCGAGACCTCTCCCAGCTTCGTCTCCTCGGCAGGACTTGGGCCCCTGCTGAGCTGGACAAGGATGGATCTCTCTTAGTTTCTTTGCCAGGAGTCCTGCTCTCTGTAGCCCCTCCAGGCTGGCTGTGGGAAGGGTCCCCTAAGCCCAGGTCCTGGAAATACTCGCTACCCCGAAGGGCCTCCAAATCCAGGCTGAGATCTTCTGAGCTCTGGCTGAGCCCTCCTGGGAAACTGTCCTCCTGCAGGTAGGTAAAAGATGTCATTAGCTGGGCATGGTAGCTCACACCTGCAATTCCAGCACTTTGGCTCTAGGCAGGAGGATCTCTTCTATATCTTTCCCCAACCACAACCCCTACTTCTTTTGTCGTTTGCTTCTTTCTCCTCCCCTCAGGCATTCTATTTGTCATTTTTCCCCCTAGCCAAGAATATCTGCCTTATTCCAAAAACTTCTCCAATCAAACCCATCCAGAGAAAGCTTGGAAAACTCCTGTGTATCCTTCAAAACCCATCCTGGACATGCCTTCCAGGATGCCTTCCTGATTCTTTGAGGCTGGCCAGGTGCCCTCCTCACTGCTTCTTTCTCTGTATGCCAGTCCTGGGGCTTGAACTCAGGCTTTGAGTGCTATCCCTGAGCTTTTTTTCCCCCTGGTCCTAGGGCTTGAACTCAGGACCTGGGCACTGTCCCTGAGCCTCTTTGTGCTCAAGGCTAGTGTTCTACCACTTGAGATACATCGTTACTTCTGTTTTTTTTCTGAGTAAAAAAACATGGACTTTCCCGCCTGGGCTGGCTTTGAGCCCCAATCCTCAGATCTCCACTTCCTGAGTAGCTAGGATGACAGGCATGAGCCACCAGTGCCATAGTTCTATACTTGTGTTTGCATTCAGGGCCTTGAGCTTGCTAGGCAGGGGCTCCACTCCTTGAGCCACGCCCCCAGGGACTGAGTTACACCCACTATCCATTGAGCCACACCTCCAATTCTCTTTGCTTTTGTTACTTTTCTGATGGTGTCTTGAGTTTTTGTTCAGGCCCACCTAGACTTCTATTCTACCTCTGCTTCCTGGGATGACAGGTACCCTCCACTATACTTGGCTACTGCTTGAGACAGGGTCTCATTCACTTTTTGCTTGGGCAGACTTCAAACCATGATCCTTCCAATCTTCACCTCCCTAGTAGCTTGAATTACAGGGGTGTTCAGGGGACAGTTGGCAGTATGAAGCACCTGCCTAAGACCATCTAGAGGTCTGCACCCTCCACTTCCAGAACCTTCTATCTCCCACACTGCAGCTCCATCTTCACTCAGAAGGAACTCCCCTCTCCACAGCCCAACACCCTTGCTTTTTGCTGTTGTGGTTCTTGCTGTGTAGAATATAAGCAACTGGGTATAGGTGGCTCACACCTGTAATCCTAGCTATTCAGGAGGCTGAGATCTGAGAATCGTGGTTCAAAGCCAGTCCAGGCAGAAAAGTCTGTGAGACTCTTATCTCCAATGAACCACCAGAAAACCAGAAGTGGGGCTGTGACCAAAAATTAAAAGAATATAAGCAATAAGATAGGTGTCAGTAGCTCACACCTACTATCCTACACAGGAGGCTGAGATCAGAGGGTCGTGGTTCAAAGCCAGTCCAGGCACTAAAATCCATAAGACCCCCATCTCCAAAATAACTAGCAAAGCTAGACATTGGTGGCTCACGCCTGTAATTCTAGCTACTCAAGAGGCTGAGATCTGAGGTTTGGAGCTCCAAGCCAGCCCAGGCAGGAAAGTCTGTAAGATTCCTATCTGCAATTAGCTACCAAAAAGCTGGAAGTGGAGCTGTGGCTCAAGTGGTAAAGCACTAAAATAAGCTCAGGAATACAGCCCAGGCCCTGAGTTCAGGCTCTAGAACTGGCACACACATGCAAGTGCATGTGTACACACACATACATACACACACACCAAACCAGCAAAAATGGACTGGAAGTGTGGCTCAAGTATTAGAGGTTCAGCTGAGCAAGCATGAGGCTTGGATAGAAATCCCCATATTGCAAAGAGAACAAGAAGAAGGAAAACTAGGAGAGGAGGAGGAGGAGGAGGAGGAGGAGGAGGAGGAGGAGGAGGAGGAGGAGGAGGAGGAGGAGGAGGAGGAGGAGGAGGAGGAGGAGGAGGAGGAGGAATGGGGCACTGGTGTCTCACACCTGTAATCCTAGCTATTCAGGAGACTGAGATCTGAGGATTGCCATTTGAAGCCAACCTGAGCAGGAAAGTCCAGGAGACTCTTAATCTCCAGTAAACTACTCAGAAAAAGTCAGAATTGGTGCTGTTGCTCAAGTGATAGAGTACTAGCCTTGAGCACAAAGAGGCTCAGGGACAGCACCCAGGGCCTGAGTTCAAGCCCTAGGACCCAGAAAAAAATAAAAAGAACATGAGTGTATAAATATCTGCTGTATTTGCTGCCTTCAATCATTTTTTTATTTGTATGTTTGAGAGCATCTTTCTGTGTACTTAAAAGCTGGCCTTGAACTTCTGATTCTGTGTCCTTTGTCTCCTGACTGCTGGGATTACAGGTGTGTATCACCAGGCCCAGCCCTGCTTGCCATTCTTTTAGGAATATTTCTAGCAGTACAGTTGCTTCCTTATAGCATAATTCTATGTTCAATACTTAGGGCTCCTCACCTTGTTTAGCACAGCCACCCTCTCCTCACAACTCTCCCTTTGGGCAGCTCTTCTTGTTTCCTTCTGCCTTCCAAGGGGCTCCTCCTCTTCTTCCCTCTGTCCTTGAAATACCAACACTTCTTTTCTTCTGGACCCAGAGAGCTCTGGCTACTCTGTGATTTTTGGCAGCAACGCTTGTAGGTCTTCCCTGCCCTCCTCCCCCTCTTCCCCAAATGGTTCTATTCCAGCCTCTGAGGCCTGAACCAGCTCTTCCTGACACCCACCGCGTTCACCATTCAGCCCCTCAAGGTTTCCTCTGTGGCTCTGGTTTTCTTCCTCTTGTAAGTATAAACACAGCCAGACAGCCGCAGCGTTCACTGGGCTCTGCTCCCTTCCCCTCTTGCATCTGGTCTGCCTCAGCCCCAGCAGAGCTAGGGGGAGAGGAAGGGGGGCGGGGAGGGGGAGGGGGAGGACAAGGCTGGGGTGTCATCGGCACAGGCTGTCCCAGCTCTCAGCCAGCAGCAGAGCAGGTACATAGAGGGAGGAGGGAGGGCGCCTTGTGCTTTGCTTTCTTGGACTCATTTCCTGATGGAGAAAAGATGGGAGCCAGCCCCCCCCCACGCCCCCTCGTTCCCGGCCTCTGAGTAACTTTGGTAACCCCTGTCCTGATTCCTGCAAAGGACGATGTAAATTCAGCTCCATTCCCAGACTTGGAAACCAGAGTGGGCCCATCCCCCACCCCCCCACTCAAGGCAAACTCAGAAACAAACACCCCAGGACTCCTCAGCTCTCACAAGGCACCCAGAGAGTGCCGGGAATGTACCTAGAGCTGTGGACATACATGTTAAGCAAGCTCCCAACTGCTGAGCCCCTAGCCCAGGATTTATTTTTTCTCAGTGGTACTGGGATTTGAACTCAGGGCCTCATGTGTACTAGGTAAGTGCTTTACCCTATAAGCTATGCCCCAGCCCTCCAGCCCAGAAGTCTTGAGACAGCATCTTGCTATCTAGCCTACGTGGCTTTGGACTTAGGATCCTCCTACTTCTGTCTCCTGAGTCAAAAATACACTTGTATTTTGAATGCATGAGTAGTTATTCATCATCGATTTAAAAATATTCTAAACTTCCTTCCTTCCTTCCTTCTTCTCCCCTTCCTTTCCATCCATGACTCCATCCACCACTTATCTACCCATCCATCCATCCACTACCCATCTACCTATCCATCTATCCATCAACCATCCATCCATCATCCACCTACCCATCCACCTACCCATCCATCCATCTGCCATCCACTTACCCATTCATCTGTCCACACACCCATCTACCCACCATCAATTCATATGTCTCCCCCAACCACACTTCCATCCATCCACGCACCACTCATCAGCTATCCACCTATCCATATCTATCCATCCACCCATTCATCCATCCATCCATCCACCCACACATCCATCCATCCCCGCATATACCCATCCACCCATTCATCCATCCATCCATCCACCCACACATCCATCCTTCCATCATTCACTCACCCATCCATTCATCCATCTACCCACCCATCTATACATCTACTCATCTAACCATCTACTCATGTATCCACCTATCCACTCACCTATCCATCCATTCATCCATCTGTTTATCCATCTGTCCACCACCCACCCATCTATCTATCCATCCATCCACTGTCCATCTATCCATCATCCATTCATTCATCCATCAACTTATCCATCCACATATTCATCCATTCATCTACACACCAATTCATCCATCCCCTTATATACCCATCCATCCATTCATCTGTTTACCCACCCATCCATTCCCCAACTCTTCATTCATCTGTCCATCCATCTACCATCCATCACTCCATCCATTGATCCATCCATCCATCCACCTTCCCATCATCCATTCTCTATCCACCCCATCCCATAGTCTACCCATCCTTCTTAATTCCATTCCCTTATTCCAGAAAGAATCCAGTTTTGTCATCCATGAACACATTTTGGCGAGGGCTCCCTGAACATGCATACATATACTTGGTGCTTGGTAAACACGGGTTCTAAACTAGTATAGTTGCTCTGCCACAGTTGTCATCTAGCCCCAGCCTGCCTCAGCAGCCCATCACCTGCCTGCTCATCCTCCATGGTAGAGAAGAAATCTGGGTTCTCCGGCCTCCAGGGTTCACGTCTGCTCTTGGGGGCAGCTCCAGAGTCAAAGGGCTGCTGGTTACATGACTTGGGCTCTGACCCTGCAGAGAAAGGAAAGACAAGAAGTCAGGGCTAAGCTGTCACAGGAAAGACGTGAATTCTGTACCTGCTTCTTCTTGCCTTGCACAAGAGGGTGATGTTGGCAAAGAACTTTCAATGATCTTGCAGCCAACATATGTGCCTCCCCCCACTTATCCTCAGCCCAGGGCAGACATTACTAATCAATCAGCAAGCTTTGTTCTCACTGGGACATTTGCCTCTAAGAATTTCCCCCAAGCACATTGATTGGATCCACCGGCCACCACTAGCCAATCCCAGTTGGTTTGTCAAATGAAACTGATTGGTTATGCCTGCTTTGGCTAAAACAGTGCTCCAGGCCCATGCCCACATTTGCAAGACAGTCTGGAAGGGGGGGAGGGGGGGACTCGGGGGGAGGGAGGGAGACTTTAGCCTCTCTCTTCCTCTTCCTAAATCCACATCTCCTCTGACCTCTGAGTTCTTAAGGGCCCCAGAGTTTTGGGAACCTTTGGGGGAGCACACTACAGGGGAGAAAGCAAGGGCTGTGGAGGTTAAGCACCTTTCGGGACTGGCCAGTACAGATACACACACACACACACACACACACACACACACACACACACACACACATTTGCAGCAAACATGTTTCTTCCCTTGGGAGGTGGATGGGGCATGTGACCACCTGTCAGGACTTTGGTGAGGGTGAAAGGGTCCATCCTGGTTTATTTTTGGTTATTTTCATTTTTATTTTTTGTTAGTCATGGGGCTTGAACTCTGGGCCTGGGCACTGTCCCTCAGCTCTCCAGCTCAAGGCAAGCTCTCTACCACTTGAGCCATAGAACCACTTCCGGTTTTCTGGTCGTTCATAGGAGATAAGAATCTCATGCCCAGGTTGGCTTTGAACCATGATCCTCAGGTCTCAGCCTCCTGAGTAGCTAAGATGAAAGGCGTGAGCCACAGGCGTCTGGCTGTCCTTGGTTATTTTTGACTAGCTTCTTTGCCTTCCAGGCCAACAGGGGTTTTGGCTTGATCCTGGGTGCTGAAATGAGTCCTTTTCTTAGTCCTGCCACTGTAGCTAGAGTGTGTCACCTCCCACCCAGGCTATCTGAGCCTGCAAGGAGGCTCTTTGTCACTTGCCACAGGAAGATGAATCTCTGGGTCCAACCCTGGCACTGTCTCGGCTCTTTCTGTGGAACCACTGCCTGAGGCCTCTCTCTATTCTGCTCTAAAACCCTGAGCATGGAGCGCTTAACCCAGCCCCACACAATCTGCCGGCGCCATCCTTCCACAGGTCTGTGTGCCTGTCCACAGACTGCATTTCATTGTCTTGATAGTGGAGTCCTCTTACCCCTCCTTACATTCATGCTACCCTCAACACACAGTAGGCCCTATTGCAACGAAGGAGGATGAATGGATGGATAGGTGGGTGATGGGTGGGTGGGTGGATAGATGGATGGATTGACAGATGATGCTCAGAAAAATAGATGAGTAGACGGATGGATGGGTGAATGGATGGACAGAAGGTGGATGGTCGGATAAATGGATGGGGGGTGGATAGATGTACAGAAGGGTAGATGGAAAGATGCACAGAAAAGTGGTTAAGGGATGGATGAATGGGTGGATGGGTGAGTGAATGGGTGGGTGAGTGGATGGGTGGGTGAGTGAATGGGTGAGTGAGTGGATGGATGGGTGGATGGTTGGATGGGTGGGTAGATGGGTGGATGAGTGGGTGCAGAACTTGGGGGAGGGACAGGAGGGGGGAGGAGGAGGGAGACAAGGTGAACCACAGAATGCACTCATTAGTCTTGCACAGACTGGGAAATGAATGAGAAGCTGAGGGCTCAATGAGGACTTGGGGAAGAGGGGGCTGGGGAACAGGAGAAGACTCCTGCTTCAGGACCCTCACTCCAAATCTGCCCTCCCCCCCCAGCCCAGCCTACAGCCTCCCTAGGGATTCCTATTAGGTGCCTGATAACTGATCTGAGGACAACAAAGAGCCGTTTCTCCCTGTGTCCCAGGAGTGATTACAGGCCTTGGGCCATTAAGGGTGTCATTGGGGTGGGGGGTGGGGGCTGGCCTGAGCCAGACAAGGGGTTCAGTTGGGATAGCCCTTTCTCACTCCCCTGACTCTAAGGAGACATCACTCACTCTGGATTCAAATTCAAATCCTCTTCCTCTTCTCCCTCCTCCTGCTCCACCAGGCCTCACCTCCACAGCCTCAGCCATAAAAGGGGGGGTGTAAGAACCATGGGCTGCCCTTCCAACAGCCTGTCTGGGTGGGGGGAAGAAGGGGGAAGACCCCAGACTTTCCTCAAGAGCCAAGACCCCAAACCTACTACCTTGATGACTGCCAAGCAATGACTTAAAATACCCTTTCCAGGCACTTGGGGTACCCCACTTTGGCAGTTCCGTTCACTGGCCAGAACCTATCACAGAAGCAACCCCAGAACTGAACTGGCTTAACATCTTGAGAACCTCTTGCTGTGTAACCTGGAAAAATTCACTCATCCTCTCTGAGCCCAACTTGATGATTGTGTTCCTAATGAATTCCAGTTCCTAAGCCACTCTGGTTCTCTTCAAACCCTGGCCCATTTGTGGTACACAAGGAGAAGGATAATCTCTGTGTGTGTGTGTGTGTGTGTGTGTGTGTGTGTGTGTGTGTGTGTGTGTGTGTGTGTGTGTGTGTGTGTGTGTGTGTGTGTGTGTGTGTGTGCTGGTCTCAGGGTTTGAACTGAACTCAGAGCCTGGGTGCTGTTCCTAAGCTCTTTTGGTGAAGGCTGGCGCTCTACCACTTTGAGCCACAGCTCTACTTCTGGCTTTTTGGTGATTTACTGGAGATAAGAATCTCCTAGCTGATGGGGCTGGGAAGGTGGCTCAGTGGTAGAGCGCTTGCCTTGCATGCTCGAGGCCCTGGGATCGATTCGTCAGCCCCACAAAAGCAAAAAAAGAAAAAAGCCGGAAGTGGTGCTGTGGCTCAAGTGGTAGAGGGCTAGCCTTGAGCTGAAGAGCTGAAGGACAGCACCCAGGCCCAGAGTTCAGGCCCCACGACTGGACCAAAAAAAAAAAAAAAAATCTCCCAGCTGGGAGCCGGTGGCTCATGCCTGTCATCCTAGCTACTCAGGAGGCTGAGATTTGAGGATTGCAGTTCAAAGCCTGCCCGGGCAGGAAAGTCCATGAAACTCTTATCTCCAATAAACCACTCAGAAAACCAGAAGTGGTGTTGTGGCTCAAGTGGTAGAGCGCTTGCCTTGAGCTAAAAGGCTGAGGGACAGCGCCCAGGCCGAGTTGAAGCCCCAGACTTTCCTTCCCAGGCTGGCTTCGAGCCACGACCCTCAGATCTCAGCCTCCTGAGTAGCTAGGATGACTGGCGTGAGCCACAGGTGCCTGGCTGCACACCCCCTCTCTCTTCCAGGAGCCCAGAGTACCAGGGGACCTCCTCCAATCATAGGCTGTCCCTGGGAACCAGCCAAGAAGGTTTTTGTTTTTTAAAATCACTTCCTGGCAGAACTTTTACAGAAGAGGGTTCCCCGACTTTGTGATGTTCGGGGGTATTCTGGGGGAATTTCAGGGTGATCAGGGAATGAATCCGGGGCCCTGTCAGGCCCAGAGGCCGTGTCCTAGTTGAGAAATGGCTCCTGGGGAGTGGGGGTGGTGGTGGAAGACTGGCTAGAGGTTCCAGCTGGGATTTGGGGGATCCCCAGTTCTCCCCCCACCTCCGCCTCCATCCCCTTACCTCGCTTGAAGGCCCAGCGTTTGGGCCACAGCTTGGACAGAGCCGGCCAAGAGTGGTGGAGTCCCCGCTCAGCCATGGGGGCGCCCTGGGAGCCTGCCGCAGCCTCCCGGCCCAGGGGAGAAGCAGGAGCCCGGCTGGGGATTCCTGCCAGCCCCCCTCCCCCCTGCAGCAAGGGGCGGGGCTGCCCCACGGAGCCACGGGAGCCACAGAGCCACCAGCCCTCGCCACGCCTGGGTTCGTGGTGGCCTCAGCCTGGGGGCGGGGGGCGCTGGACAGCTGGGGTTCGCAGGACTGCCCACCGTGGGGTGAGTGTGTATGTGTGTGCGCGATCATCTCTGTGAGTTCTGTGAGTGTGTGTCTAAGTGTGAATTTGTCCAGGAGAGGGTATATTTGAGTATCCATGAGGATCTATTATTATTAGTGTTGTTGTTGTTAATCTTGAACTTGTTGTTAATCATGTTGTTATTAATCTTGAACTTGAACTCAGGTTCTGAGCACTGTCCCTGAGACTGATTGATTGATGTTGTCAGTTATGGGGCTTGAACTCTGGGCCTGGGCTCTGTCCCTGACCTTGTTTGCTCAAGGTGAGCACTCTACCGCTTCAGCCACAGTGCTACTTCTGGTTTTCTGGTGGTTCACTGGAGATAAGAGTCTCATGGACTTTTCTGTCCGGGCTGGCTTTGAACTGAGATCCTCAGATCTCAGTCTCCTGAGTAGCTAGGATGACAGGCGTGAGCCACTAACACCTGGTTGGGGATGGCTTTGACCTCATGATCTTCCTGGCCTCAGCATGCCAAATGCTGGGATTACAGCAGTGTACTACCATGCCTGGTTTAGTGTAAAGAAAAAGTGTTCCATGTATTTTTTTGGGGGGAAGGGAGAATTATTGGTGATGGAACCCCAGGCCTTGTATGTGTTAGGAAAATGCTCTGCCATGGCGCTACGCCCAGCCCAGGAGCAAACATAGAGTTTGTTTAGTTGTTTTTTGCTGTGCTGGGGGGCTCGAACTCAGGGACTTGGACATAAGGCATAAGGACATAAGGGCTGAGCTCTCTATCCTGGCCCTGAGCAGCTGGAGGGTTTTAGTGTCTAATGCTCTGTGTGTATGTGTGTGTGTGTGAAGTGTGCTGTGTGCATCCTGTGTGTTGTGTGGCATGTGTGGTTTTGGCATGTTGTATGTTTGTCTTGTATGTTGCATGTGTCACTCACTGTGTTGTGCTGTGTCTGCTGTTTTGTGTGTGGTGTCGTGTGTAGCAGGTTACATGTTGCAGCGTGTAGTATGCTGTTCGCCATGCACGTGATGCCGTGTGTGCCATGTACCGTGTCATGTGTTGCAATGTGTCACGTGTGTTGTGCAGAGGGGGGTTATGTTGGAGTCTGAGCTAGTGCTGCCTCCTGCTGCCCCCTAGTGGCGGGAGGCGACATAGTAGCATGTTTTTTGGGGTGCCTCCTGGCTGGAGGCTCCCAGGAAACGGAACCCCCCCCCACTCAGGAGGCACAGACCAGCCCCATGAAAACCACCATGGAGCCGGGCGCCTGGTGACTCATGCCTATCATCCTAGCTACTCAGGAGGCTGAGATCTGAGGATCAAGGTTCAAAGCCAGCCTGGGCAGGAAAGTCTATGAGACTCTCATCTCCAATGAACCACCAGAAAACTGGAAGTGGTGCTGTGGCTCAAGTGGTAGTGTGGTTGCCTTGAACTGAAGAGCTGAGGGACAGCTCCCAGGCCCAGAGTTCAACCGACAAAAACAAAAACAAAAAACCACCAGGGGCCCAAACCAGCCCCAATGCTAACACACACACACACACACACACACACACACACACACACACACACACACACACACACACACACACACACACACACACACACGACACTTCTTTTTGGGTTGACCAAACAGAAGCCCAGAGAGGTTAATCCATATGCTCAGAGCCACACAGCAGCAAGGTAGCTTGGAAGTGAACCCACAATCTGTCCAACACAGTCACCCCATCATTAACAACAGGATGGAACCCCAGGGAGCCTGCTTAGCACTGCATACCGAGTTCAGGGGGTGAGAGGGGGGAATGTGGTGATCATTCAGACATGACACACATAGGGATTTGTAATGAAAAAACTTTGCTTACTGTTGGGGTGTCTCAGGGGTTCAGCATTTCCTAGCGTGTTCAGGGCCTTAGTGTCTATCTCTACAGCCATCAAACAAACAAAAAACTCTTCGAAAAATTCTCATTCCTGTCAGGCCCTAAGTGGCTCACGCCTATAATCCAAGCTACTCAGGAGGCTGAGATCTGAAGATCGCAGTTCAAAGCCAGCCTGGGCAGGAAAGTCCGTGAGACTCTTATCCCCAGTTGATCACCAGAAAACCAGAAGTGACGCTGTGGCTGAAAGAGGTAGAGCCCTAGTCTTGAGCAGAAGAGCTCAGGGACAGCACCCAGAGTTCAAGTCCCACGACCGGCAAAAACAAAAGCTGGAAGTAGAGGTGTGGATCAAGTAGTAGAGCGCCAGGCTTGAGCACCAAAATCTCAGGCAGTTCAAGCCCCAGGACCAGCATACACACACACACACACACACACACACACACACACACACACACACGCCACCTGCTCCCAGGAAAAGTGTGCCTTGTGTGGGGAATACGCAATTGCATTTCAGTGGGTGCCACTCAGAATCAGCCCACAGCCCACAGCATTTGAAACTGGGGCCATCCCCTCCTGGCCCCAGGCCAGCTCCCCTCCTCCATCTTTCCTGGCCCCTGCCAGCAGTACTAAACACAGCCCCTCCTGTTTCTGGGGTAACTTCTTTTGCCCCAGAGCTCCTGAAGCATGTCCCTTGGGGGGCGGGGGGAGCAGCAGCCCTGAGCCCTGAAAGGAAGCTGGTGCCTGGGCGTGCCCAGCACAGACCACAAGCCCGCCCCCGCCCTGCACCCGGCCCTGGCTCCCCACGGAGAAGGCCCCCACCCAGAAAGCCTGGCGGGGGGCACAAGCCCGCCTCCTCCCCAACTCAGATGACCTGCCCAATCAGCTTTCAGTGGAGGTCTGAATCCCAAACACCGTTGTGTAGAGTCAGTTGTAGGGAGGTCTGGCGGGAGGGGGGCAGACTGGCAGAATCTGTAGTTTATAAAGGCCAGGCCAGTGTGGTGTGAGGGACTCCTGCAATCCCAGTTCAGGGACAGGAGGCAGGGAGGAAACACGAGACCCCGTCAGAAGCTCAACAAACTACAAAGCAAAAGGGGCTGGAGGCGTGGCTCAAGGGGCAGAGCACCTGCCTGGCAAGCGCTAGACTCTGGATCAAACTGCAGCAGCGCCACAGATCAAGTTAAACGTGAAGGACATGAGGTGTTTTGCTCTAGCGTACCCTAGGTCCCACTTTTTTGTGGGGGGAGTGGATCTAACCTGAGACTTGAACTCAGAGCCTGGGTGCTGCTGTCCCTGAGCTTTTTCCACTCAAGGCTGGGCTCGCTACCACTTGAACCATAGCTCCACTTCTGGCTGTTTTTGCTGGTTCATTGAAGATAACGAGTCTCACAGACTTTCCTGCCTCAGGCTGGCTTTGAACTGAAATCCTCAGATCTCAGCCTCCTGAGTAGCTGGGATTACAGGCGTGAGCCGTAGGCCCCCGGCATCCTCTTATCATCACAGATCTCTCCAGAACAAATATGGAGATGGGGGACACAGGCAGTCCCCCACCCTCCTGGCAAACAGTCGGAGTGGACAATGGAGGACACCTGCCTTGTGCAGCCCCCCCACCCCCCCAAGATTCCCTCTGCCCCCCCTCCACACAGGGTTACTCACCAGATAGCCTGGTTGTGTGTGAGATGGGCTCCCAGCTTCTGCCGGACCCCCGTGACCAAGGCCAAAGTTTCAAGCCAGCCCAAGCTGGGAGCGCTCAAGGTTACCCAACTGTACCCCAACTTCCTCTTCCTCAACCGCCTGCCTCCTCGGTCCCCAGCTGCAGGGAGACCGAGGGTTTTTTTTCTGGGAATCCAGGCAGATGGGGGGGTCTGAAAACGTGGGGTGCTCTGTCCCCTGCCGCAGCCCTCAGCTCTGACCTTACAGGTGTTCTGGGGACATTAGGTGGGGCGTTCAGGGGGGACACGCCCAGCTCTTTCGCCCCCACCCCATAGTTTCCTGTGTATCTAACTGCCGAGGAGGAACGGGGTGCGGGGCCTCCCCCTAGCACATGGGGTGCGTAGATGGAGACATGGGGACACACAAACACATCACGTGTTTCCGGAGAGATAGGGGGGACCCACACCCAGGAGGCCTGCGCTGTGCTGCAGCCTGGCTCACAAACACTTCTCTGGTGTGTCAGTGTCTGCAGCAATCTCCTGGTGTTAAATTCTCCCCCAGGATGGCCGATGGATGTCACTGGGTTCGGACTGTGGGAAGGGAGTGTGGGGGACAGGGAGGCGCAGGGCTGGCTTGAAGTGTGAACCTCCTGAGTAGCTGGGAGTAGCTGGGATTACAGGCATGAGCTACCATGCCCTGGCTCATCCAACCTTTTTTATTTTTAAGAGATGGCACTGCCCATGATCAAGGATGTGGTCACTAGAGGGCAGTGTATTCCCATGGTTTCTCTCTCAGAGACCTAAGAGGAAAAGCCAGAACCAGAAATTCCCACCCAGATCTGCCAAAGCTAACATGGGATAATGGACTAATTCTGAACTTAGAAGGAATTCGACACCTGTAATCCTAGCTATTTAGGAGACTGAGGTCTGAGGATCATGGTTCAAAGCCAGCCCCTGGCTGTGAGAATCTTATCTCCAATTAATTACCAAAAAATTTAAAAAATGTAAAAAAGGAAAAAATGCACACAGCTTGTGTTACAACTCAGAATTTGAAACATACTCCTGAAATGGGAAAGCCAAATGCCATAGCACATGCCTGTAATCCCAGCACTCAGAGATGGGAAGATGAGGGGTTGGGAAGGTGGCTCAGTGGTAGAGTGCTTGCCTTGCATGCCTGAGGCCCTGGGTTCAATTCCTCAGCACCACATAAGCAGAAAAAAGCTGGAAGTGGCGCTGTGGCTCAAATGATAGAGCGCTAGCTTTGAGCTGAAGAGCTGAGTCACAGCACCCAGGCCCTGACTTCAAACCCCACAACTGACAAAAATAGAAAATAAAATAAAAATCATGTACATAAACCTACTTCGGAAAACATTTTCTTGATCTCAAGGCCTGGACACTGCCCCTGATATATATATATATATATATATATATATATATATATATATATATATATATTCTCAAGGCTAGTACTCTACTACTTGAGCCACAGTTCCGGTCCAGCTTTTGGCTCCTTGGAGATAAGAATCTCATGGATTGTTTTTTTTCCTTGCTGGGGCTGTCCTTGAACCTTGATCCTCAGATCTCAGCCTGGGGAGTAGCCAGGGCTCCCCAGGTGTGTGCCACTGGGATTCGGTTTGGCTTGGGGTTTTCAAACCTGAACCCCATGAGCAATGGAAGCCCTGGGAGTTGGTTTTTGGGGAGGGCGGCAGGTGTTAGTGGCAACACTGGCTTCTTACGGGCAAGTTCCTGGGGTGGGGGCTGAGTGTGAGAGAACGGATGGAGAGGTACAGGGTGGCTGGGGAGATGGCGCCCTGTCATTCTGCGGGGTCACAGCGGTGTCTCAGGCCCCAGAGGGAGGGAATGAGTGGTTTCCAGGAGGCCGGAGGATCTGCGCTTGGTGTGGGTTTGGTGGAAGGCAGTTTGGCTGGTCCCTGACTCCCCTGGGTGGCCATTTTGGGGGTCACCTACTTGGACCCCTGGGGGGGCTCAGTTTCTGCCAGTCCCTGGGTGGAGGCCCCCTCCTCCCCTCAGCCTTTGCTGCTTTCTGTGTCTGGAATGTTCTAGCTCCTTCCCTGGTGGACCTGGAAGGGAGTGGACTGGGAGCGAGGCTGACCGTCGGGCATCTGCCCAAGGTGGCTGGCCTGGGCTGACGCTCTTCCTCTTTCTCTGGGGGGCTCTGTGCCAGGGCATCCAGGAACCCCAGAGGAAGGGCAGGGTGTCCAGCCCAGGCACAGGGTCACAACGCCAGAGCCGTGGGGGCCAGAAGCCGGCCAGCTGCCCGCAGCTTGGTTCCCGAGACCCAGGGGGATACATCCGGCTGCTTCTTCTCCCTTCTTTCTAAAATTCTTATCTTTCTGTGCTGGTGCTGGGGTTTGAGCTCAGGACCTGGACATTCGTCCCTGAGCTTTTGCGCTCAAGGCTGGGGCTCTACCACTTGAGCCATACCTCCACTTCCAGCTTTTTGCTGGTTCATTGGAGATAGAGTCTTATATGTCTCATACCGGTCATCCTAGCTACTCGGGAGGCTTTGAGGATCCCAGTTTGCAGCCAGCCTGGGCAGAAAAGTCCCTGTGAGCTCCTTTCTCCAAGGAACTACTCAGAAAAAGTTGGAAGTGATGTAGTGGTTCAAGTGGTAGAACACTGGCCTTAAGCACAAAAAAAGGCTTAGGGACAGCGCTCAGGTCCTGAGTTCAAGCCCCACAACTGACTTAAAAAAAAGTGGAAGTGGCACTGTGGCTCAAGTGGTAGAGTGCTTGCCTTGAGCTGAAGAGCTGAGGGACAGCGCCCAGGCCCAGAGTTCAAGCCCCACGACCAGCCAAAAAAAAAAAAAAAAAAAAAAAAAAAGTCTCCCAGACTTTCCTGTCTTGACTGGCTTCAAACTTCAATCCTCAGATCTTGGCCTCCTTTGTAGCTAGCTTGACAGGCGTGAGGCACTAGCCTCTGGCCTCTTCTCCCATTCTGTCAGCTGTTAGTAACTATTAACTTAGTAACTATGTCCTGTCCCCTGTTGCAGAACCTTTTTTAGAGGAGACCCAAGCCCTGAGGTGAAGCTCACCGCCGCCCTCTTGTGGTGGCTTCTGGGAGGACGGATGTGGTGGTTCAGAGCCCCAGGGGGTGGGTGTCCCAGGCAGATCGTGATGGGTGGGGGTGGGGGTGCAATCTGAGGATCGCTACAGACTCATTTTTCTACCAAGAAAGTGAGAACTTTAGGGTGACTTCTGAGGACATGGGGAGATGGACTAGCTGAGGGAGACACCACACCCCACACCGGGAGTCACTGACTCTCAGAGCTGGCAAGGGTGGCTCACGCCTGGAATCCTAGCTACTCAGGGGGATGAGATCTGAGGATCGAGGTTCAAAGCCAGCCCAGGCAGGTAAGTCCATGGGGCGCTGAATCTCTAATGAACCAGCCCCCCAAAACCAAAAGTGGAGCAGCGGTTCAAGTGGTAGAGCACCAGACTTAAGCAAAAAGCAAAACAAAACAAAAAAAAAAAAAAAACAGCTCAGGGACGGTGCTCAGGTCCTGAGTTCAAGCCCCAAGACAGACAGACAGACAGACAGACAGACAGACAGACAGACACACACACACACACACACACACACACACACACACACACACACACAGAGCAAACACCTAAAAAACAAGCATCAAGTTTCCTCCCATTCTGTCCTTACTTTGGGACAAATATTGTTGGGGACAGAATGGAGGGAGGGGCAAGTGGGGGTGGCTAATGTGCTCATGTGTCAGTTTGGGAAAGCCTACCATGAAGGGTTCAAGGTTCTGGAGATGGCCAGGTCGAGGGTGGGGGTAGGGGTGTCATGGTCAGAGTTAGAGAAGGAGGCGGGAGGAGGCAGCAGGGTGAGGTGGGAAGGTGGTATTGGCTGCTCTAGGGTGGGGCCACAAGCCAAGGAGCAATGGTACCGTGTGGACAGCTCTCCAAGGGAACCAGCAGAGGTACATGGAGGTGCAGGGAGACGTGTATGCACAGGCAGAGATCCACGGGCACCATGTGTCTACATGCATCTAGAGGGATACAGCATGCCTATGGGCCTGTGTGCAAATAGAGACGCACTCCTAGACAGATGTGTGGATACACAGATGTAGATGTGTGCACAGCTATGTCTCTGTATATCTACAATGATCATAACACCTGTATGTCTGTCCATCTGCCTCCCTGAACCTTTGTATCCATCCATCTACCCATCCATCCACCATCCATTCATTCACCATCCATCTACCCATCCATCTATCTACCATCCATTCACCCATCCACTCATCCACCATCCATCCATCTGTCCATCTTCCCATCCATTCATCCATTCATCTACCATACATCACCCATCCATTCATCCATCCATTCATGCAGCATCAATCCATCCATTCATCCACCATCCATCCATCTACCCATCCCTCCATCCATTCATCTACTCTACCTTTACCCATCCATCCGTCTATCCATCCATCCATCATCTACTCATTCACCACTATCCATCTACCCATCCATTCCTCTACCCATCCATACATACATTCATACACCCATCCATCCATTCACATACCATACATCAACCCATTCATCCATTCATCCACCTGTCCTTCCATTCATTCACCATCCATTCATCCAATTATTCACCAATCCACCCATCCACCTATCAACCCAACCATCCATCCATCCATCCATCCATCCATCAGTTTAATCTAGGATTCTTTTTTTGGGGGGGTCAGTTGTGGGGCTTGAACTCTGGGCTTGGGCGCTATCCTTCAGATCTTCAGCTCAAGGTGAGCGCTCTACCACTTGAGCCACAGCGCCACTTCTGTTTTCTAATGGTTTATTGGAGATAAGAGTCTCACAGACTTTTCTGCCCAGGCTGGCTTTGAACTGATCCTCAGATCTCAGTCTCCTGAATAGCTAGGATAACAGGCGTGAGCCACATTCTTTTTTCTACCTTTTTGGTGATATTCTAGTTTGAACTCAGGGCTATCATGCTCTCCCTCTTGAGCCAGGCTCCCAGACCTTTTTTACTTTAGTGATTTTATTGTGTAGAATTTTGTGCTTTTGGCCTGGGGCTGGCATTGGGCCCCAATCCAACGACCTATGCCTTCTAGATAGCTGGGATTACATATGTATACCACCCCAACTGGCTTGCTTCTTGTGATGGGTTCTTAGTAACTTTCTGCCTGGGCTGACCTTGGACCTCAGTCCTCCTTTTCTCCACCTCTGAAGTAGGTGTGCCTAAGCTATGGTTCTTTTTATTTTGGCCAGTCCTGGGGCTTGAACTCAGAGCCTGGACACTGTCCCTGATGTCTTTTGTTCAAGGCTAGCACTCTACCACTTGAGCCACAGCATCACTTCCAGCTGTTTCTGTGGTACTGAGAATTGAACCCAGGGCTTCATGCATGCTAGGCAAGCACTCTATCACTAAGCCATATTCCCAGCCTCTAAGCTATGGTTCTATTTATCTATCCATCTATCCTCACCCACCCATCATCCATCCATCCATTGCCTAGCCATCCATCTATTATCTATCTATCTATCTATCCTCCACTCATCCTCCATCCATCATCTATATATCCATCCATCCATCATCCATCATCCATCATCCATCCATCCATCCATCCACCCATCATCCATCCATCCATCCATCCATCCATCCATCCATCCACCCATCATCCATCCATCATGCATCCATCCATCCACCCACCTATTATCCATTCATCATCTATCCATCCATCTACCCACCCATCATCCAGCTATCATCATCCATCCATCCACCCATCATCCATCCATCATCCATCCATCCACCTACCTATCATCCATCCATCATCTATCCATCCATCTACCCACCCATCATCAATCTATCTGTCATCCATCCATCCACCCATCATCCATCCATCATCCATCCATCCACATACCTATCATCCATCCATTATCTATCCATCTGTCTACCCACCCATCACCCATCCATCCACCCACACATCATCCACCCATCACCCATTATTTATCTACAAATGACCCTCCCTCCTCGCCCCTCCCCCAGCAACACGCTCTACGCAGACCAAGTCGTAAAGCCCAAGGCAGCCTGGATCCAAGGCCAGGGATAGGGAGCCCCAGGCCCCCCAGATGAGCTCATCCTAGCCTTGTGGCCAGGGCTTGTGGGGTTCCCATTTCTCCCTTGGAATGGAATGGACGGTGCCTTCTCTCCCTGACCCAGACTTTGCCACCATTCCCCCTCCCCCCATCCATTGGCACAAACCTCCAATGTCGTCATTTCAGGGCATATAATATGACCGGGACACAACTATTTTGAGCAAGGAGTTTTGCACACCCCTGTTCCTTTCCTGAATGCTGCTATTCCCGAACGCAGAGTGGTCATCCGGGGCTGGGTGTGGGAAGCAGGGAAGGGGTCCGAGCGTCTGCAGATGCCTTCCTGGCCAGGTGGGTGTGAGTGGCCAGGCCTGACCTGGTGGGGTGGGGGGGGAAGAGGATGACGCTGGGGCCGCTTGATCTCCCCCGCACAGCCTTCCTGTGCCAGGCTGGGAGACGTTCCCGCGGAAGATCCCACGACACTGAAGGCCAAGGCACTTCCTAGAGTTGAGCCCGGGGAAGACTCCCACCTTTCAAGTGTGGGCTGTGGGCCAGGCTTGGGCCTCCGCAGTAAGAGACCACATTTTATATCTTCTTGCTCACTAACAGGATTTAACTTCACTGCACTGTACCATGGCCATACTCAAGGTCCTTTGGAGGAGGCCTCCCTTCAACCCCAGGGCCTTTGCACCTGCTGCTCCCTCCTCCTTGCGCCTCATTAGAGATCAAATACCAACCACTACCCAATTCTATATTCTTTTCTTTTTTTCTTTCTTTTGTCAGTTATGGGGCTTAAACTCAGCTATATTTCCACTGCTCCCAGCTTTTTTTTTTTTTTTTTTTTTTTTTGGTCATGGGACTTGAACTCTGTGCCTGGGTGTTTTCCCTACACTCTTCAGCTCAAGGAGAGTGCTCTACTTGAACCACAGCACCACTTCCAGTTTCTCATGATTTAAGTGGTTTATTGGAGATAAGAGTCTCAGGGAGTTTCCTGCCCGGGCTGGCTTTGAACCGTGATCCTCAGATCTCAGCCTCCTGAGCCACTGGCACCCAGCTCTTTCTTTCTGGGGGGGGGGTGTCCAGTCGTGGGCCTGAACTCTGGGCCTGGGCGCTGTCCCTCAGCTCTTCAGCTCAAGGCTAGTGCTCTACCACTTGAGCCACAGCGCCACTTCCAGCTTTTTTTTCCTGCTTATGTGGTGCTGAGGAATTGAACCCAGAGCCTCATGCATGCAAGGCAAGCGCTCTACCACTGAGCCACTTTCCCAGCCCCTCAGGCTCTTTCTTTCTTTCTTTCTTTCTTTCTTTCTTTCTTTCTTTCTTTCTTTCTTTCTTTCTTTCTTTCTTTCTTTCTTTTTTTCCTTCCTTCCTTCTCTTTCTTCCTTCTTTATTTCCTTCTTTCTGTTTCTTCCTTTTTCTTTCTTTCTTTCTTCCTTCCCTTCTTTCCTTCCTTCCCTTCCCTTCCTTCCTTCCCTCCCTCCGTCCCTTCTTCCTTCCTTCCTTCCTTCCTTTCTCTCTCTCTCTCTCTTCTTTCTTTCTTTCTTTCTTTCTTTCTTTCTTTCTTTCTTTCTTTCTTTCTTTCTTTCTTTCTTTCTTTCTTTCTTTCTTGTTGGTCCTGGGGCTTGAACTCAGGTCCTGGGCGCTGTCCCTAAGCTATTTTGCTCAAGGCTAGTGCTCTACAACTTTGAGTCACAGCTCCCTTTCTGGTTTCATGGTGGTTCATTGGAGGTAAGAGTCTCGCAGACGTTCCTGCCTGGGCTGGCTTTGAACTGGGATTCTCACATCTCAGCCTCTTAAGTGCTAGGGTGACAGGAGTGAGCCACCAGCACTTGGCTCTGCTGCTAAATTCTATCCCTATTCTTAGTAAATCTTAAAAGATCAAAGATTCTTTAATTGTATTCTCCCAGGAGCCATTTGGCAGGATTTTTTTTTTTGTGGCTGCAGCTGGGATGGGTAGAGATAGAGAGATCAGAGAGGCTGTCATATGTGTTCTACATTGCACAGCACAGGCCCTCTACAGAGAAGAATTATCTGCCCAACATGTCCATGATCCCCAAGCTTAGGAAACCTCAGCCTATGTGAACAGCAGGCTGAGTTCTCTGTATATATGAGTGCATCCAGGCTGGGAATGTGGCTCAGTGGTAGAGTGCTTGCCTAGCATGCATGAAGCCCTGGATTTGAGTCTTCAGTACCACATAAACAGAAAAACCTGGAAGTGGTGCTGTGGCTCAAGTGGTAGAGTGCTAGCCTTGAGCAAAAGAAGCTCAGGGACAGTGACCAGGCCATGAGTTCAAGCCCTAGGACTGGCAAAAAAAAAAAAAACAACAACTATATATCTACATCTATATATCTATATATCTATATCTGTCTGTCTGTCTGTCTATAGTGAATCTATAGCTAGGTACAAGTTGTGGTGCAATTGCCTGCAGTACGTGGCACCCACTGTATAGATTTGTATCCTAGGAGCAAGAGAGTGAAGTGAACAGTGCAGATGTGCAGTGCTGTGTCTAAATACACGCTCTGGTGTTTGCACAAGAATCAACTTGCTGAGTGACGTGGTTCTCAAGAATATGACTGCATCTGTCAGGCACTGGTGGCACACACCTGTAATCCTAGCTACTCCAGAAAGCTGAGATCTGTGGATCATGGTTCAAAGGCAGCCTGGGCAGGAAAGGCCAATTAACTACTCAGGTGCAAAAATGGTTGTTTTATTTACTTATTTATTTAGTTAGGTCGGTTGTGGGTCTTGAACTCTGGGTCTGGGTGCTGTCCCTCAGCTCTTCAGCTCAGGGCTAGTGCTCTAGTGTTGAGCCACAGCACCACTTCCGGTTTTCTGGTGGTTTATTGGAGATAAGAGTCTCACAGACTTTCCTGCCTGGGCTGGCTTTGAACCGCAATCCTCAAATCTCAGCCTCCTGAGTAGTTTAGGATTACAGGTGTGAGCTACCAATGCCCGGCTGTAGTTTTTGTTTTTAAGACAAGGTCTCACTCTGCAGTTCAAGTTGGCCTTAATCTCACGATCCTCCAGCCCTAGCCTCCCCAAGTGCTGGGATTACAGATGTGAACTACCAAGCCTGGCTGGTCATGGAATATTGGAGAGGAAAATTTGATTGTGTCCGATCTTTTATATCAACCCTCTGGTGGCTTCTTATTTCTTTTAAGATAGAAGGAACAAAAGAAACATTTTGTTTTGCTTTGCTTTGTGGCACTGGCACTTGAATCTAGGATTTTGTGCATGCTAGGTTAAGGGGGGAAAGGGAATCTTGGTGGTTCAGTGGTAGAGTGCATGCATAACATGCATGAAGCCCTGGGTTCCATCCCTCAGAACCACATACACAGAAAAAGCCATAAGTGGTGCTGTGGTTCAAGTGGTAGAGTGCTAGACCTGAGCACAAAGCGGCTTAGAGCTAGAGCCCAAGCCCTGAGTTTGAGCCCTTAGGACTGGCAAAAACCAAAACAACAACAACAAAAGCTGAAAGTGAGTCTGAGATCTGAGAGTTGAGGTTCAAAGCCAGCCTGGATAGGAAAGTCCATGAGATTCTTATCGGCAATTAGCCCCCCAAAAGCCAGAAGTAGAGCTGTGACTCAGGTGGTAGAGTACCAGCCTTGAGTAAAAAAGCTCAGGGACAGCACCCAGGCCCCAAGTTCAAGCCCCAGGATGACAAAAAAAAATTACTTCTTCAGCAGATGCTACTCTACCCAACCCCCACCCCCTCATACACATAACACACACAGTTATTTAATGCTCCCTCATTGTTAGCTCTATAAAGAAATGGGCATGTTTGCTCTGCACACTGTCAAACCCTCATTACATATTGCTTGTTGATTCTTCCATTAGCAGAACGTTTATTAACCGGCAGCTATGTCAAACATTGGAGATACAGGGGCGAACAAGATGGACAAGATTGCTAAGTTTTTGAGAGGTTCCAACAAGTAATAAGAATTTCAGCCAGGTGTGGTGGCTTGGGCCTGTAATCCCAGCTACTTGGAAGATTGAGAACAGAGTTCTGAGACCAAAAAAAAAAAAAAAAAAAATCCTAGATACTTTATTTCAATAGAAGAAGCTGAGTATGGTGGTGCATGCCTGTCATCCCAACTACAAGTAAGAAGCCTAAAAACAAGGAGGATCACAGTCCAGGTGTTTGCTTGGGCAGAAAGTGAGATTTTATCTAAAAATATCCACTGCATACCCAGCGCCGGTGGCTCACACCTGTAATCCTAGCAATTCAGGAGGCTGAGATCTGAGGATATCAGTTCAAAGCCTTGGCAGGAAAGGCTGCAAGATTCTTGTCTCCAATAAACCACCAGAAAAACCAGAAGTGGCACTGTGGCTCAAAATGGTAGAGTGCTAGCCTTGAATAGGTCCCAAATTCAAACCGCACAACTGACCCCTCCCCCCCTCCAAAAAAAAGAGTCTAATGCAAAACAGGACTGGAGCTGTGGCTCAGCAGTAGCTCTCCAACCTAGTAAGGTCAAGGGTTCAAATCTATTACTACAAAAAAAGTAGATAAAAAGAGGAATTTCAGCCCGAAAGAAGAATGAAATTACATCACTTACAAGGAAATGAGCAAAACCGCCCATTTTCAGAAGGTCAAAGGTAAAGTGCTTTCTCTCTATGTGGACCCTGTCTCCCTTTTTTCTATCTGCCTGTCTCTCTGTCTCTGTCTTTTTCTCTCTGTCTCTGTCTGCGTATATGACTAGAATGGAAGGACTGCCTCAGGGGAAGAGAAATAGGGGAGAAGAAAAGGAAAGAAAGAAAATAATACCAAGATACTTGGTGCCTAAATCACTGGAAGCTGTTAAAAAGAAGAGGAAAGCCCGGGGTCTGTGGTTCATGCCTGTAACCCTTAGCTGAGATCTGAGAATCCTGGTCTGAAGCCAGCCTGGACAGAAGAGTTCACTGAGACTCTTATCTCCAATTAACCATCAAACAGCCAGAATTGGAGCTGTAGTTCAAATGGCAGAGCGCCAGCCTTGAGTGAAAAAGCCAAGTAAGAGTATCTACACACACGCGCACACCGCACTTCTAGGCAGTTCTCAATCACTAAATTGAGATCTGAGGATTTTTCCACTGATCTCCAAAAAATGACTTAACAAAAGCCAAAAGTGGAGTGGTGGCTCATATGTGCTAGTCTTGAGGGAAAAATAGCTCAGGGGCAGTGCCCAGGCCCTGAGTTCAAGCCCTTGGACTGGAAGAAGAGGAAGAGGAAGAAGAGGAGGAGGAGGGGGAGGAGGAGGAGGAGGGAGGAAGGAGGAGGAAAAAGGAGGAGAAGAAGGACAGGGAGGAAGAGAAGGAAGGAGGAGGAGGAGGGAGGAGGAGGAGGAGGGAGGAGGGAGGAGGCTGGGGTAGCAACAGCAGCTCAGAGTCAGAACCCAAGCCCTGAGTTCAAGCCTCAGGACTGGGGCACACACACACACACACACACACACACACACACACACACACACACACACACACACACACACACACACACACGAGGCATCTCCACGTGTGGGTGTCATGCGAGGTCCCCAGCGCCGCTGCTGCTTCTTTGTATTTTTTATTTTTGCTTTTGAGGAACGCTGGAGTGTTTCCAATCTTCTGTTTAAACCACAGGGCTGAGGGGCCCGGGGCAGGAGCAGAGGGAGTGCAAGGGGGTGGGGGGAGCTGGGGGATGGGGAGGGGGCGCGAGGGTACCCCACTGCTGGGAGGGGGTACCCCACTGCTGGGAGGGGGCGCACGGGGAGAGGGTGTTGGTGGTGGGGGGAGGACAGGGGTCTGGGAGAAGGCAGGGAGCGGTCCTTGTCGACAGGCTGCAAAACTCCAGGGTCTGTCAAGAAATAGAAGGTACAGATGAAGAACATTTCAAGGCGACATCTCAGCCGAGTCTATCGGACCCCACAACCCCACAGCAGACCAAAAACCAAACCAAACCAAACCAAACACAAACAAAGGGCAAAGGGGTTAATGTTTGTTGTGTCAGTGGCGGCCCCATGGACGCTGAGATCTTAGTCTTCCAGGTTGTTTGGCCACGGGGATGGCGGCGCCCCCAAACTCTGAGATCAGAGTCTCCAGGTGGTTTTTTTTTTGGGGGGGTCTCTTGGATCTGGGACACTCCCCCCCCCCCAGGGTCTGAGATCTTAGTCTTGGAGTGTTTTAGGGTCGGGGATCTGAGGTTCCCTGAAGGTCTGAGATCTTAGTCTCGGCGTGCTTTTTTTTGGGGGGGGGGGTGGTTGGGGATCTGGGCGCCCCAGGCTCTGAGATCCGAGTCGCCCTGTTTGTCTTGGGGCGGGGATCCGGGGCGCCCTCTTGGCCCGGGAGTGCCTGGGCCTAAGGCACCGGGCGACGGGAGGGGCGTGGCGGAAAGAAGCCACGCCCACATACAAACCACGCCCTCGTCACCACGCCCCCGGCGCCGCTTTCCCACTCCCCCCCCCTCCACTCCCCTCCCGGGGCCTCCCGGGGTTCAGTCCCTTCCCAGGCCGGGTCCGCGCCGCGTTTTCCCGGTCCCGCGCGGGGCCCAGCTGACGGCCGCGTTGTTTACGGCCGAGCCGCGCTCGCTCCGCCGCCCGCCGCCCGCGCCGCCCTCGGTCCCGGGGTCCACGAGCGGCCTTGGAAGCGCGCGGGGCCAGCCACGAGTCGGGAAGCCCCGGGGCGCGCGGCACCCGAGCTTCGGGCCTCGAGATCGCTGGGCGAGAGGAGGAGAGGGGCCCGGACCGCCGGAGTTTGGTGGGGATCGGAGGGCGAGAGAGAGGGGGGGGCACCACCAGCCCCCCTCGTTTTTCTTCGGGCCGCGCCGCTCCTGTGATCATTTTATTTTCATTTCACTTTGGTTTTGGGGGCGCCTCCCAGGCCGCGCGCCCTTCCCGGGGTTCCCCCCATCCCCAGGGCCATCCCCGTGTGGTTATTTATTATTATTTTTTTGGGGGGGGTGGGGTGGGGGGGTGGGCTGCACCCGGAAAGCGTCTGTCGGCCGCTGGGCTCGGAGCATGATCCCCGCGGGCGGGCGCCGCGCGCTCTGATCGTCGGGGACCCCCCGCCCCGCGCCATGGACCCCGGGGGTCGGCGGGGGGCGTCGGCCGCGCCGCCGCCGCTGCTCCTGCTGCTGCTGCTGACCGGGGCCGCGCTGTTGGCGGGCGCCGCGGGCCACCTGTACCCCGGAGAGGGTGAGTTGGGTCGGGTCGAGGGTGGGGGGAAGCGCCGGGGAGGTTGGGGAGGGGATCCCCCTCTCCAGACACAATAGAGCCCCCGATCAAGGACGGAGACCCTCCTACTTTTCCTTTCTCCCCTTCCGGGGAGAGAGGGGCGTCGTGGGGGGGCGCACAACCCCCCTCCCCATGGGCGCAGGGCTCCTCCAAAGGGAACGGGAGGAGGAGTGGGGGGGAGCCGCTGACCTTGGCCTTTGCCCGCCCCGGGGCTCGTCGCTCTGCGCCCCGCGTGCCCGACCCGGACCCGGGGAACCTTGCCCCAGTGCCCGCCCTGCGGGCCCGCGCGCGCGCGCGCGTCCCCAGCGCACCCCGCTCCTGGGTTTCGTCTTCTTCGGGATGGGGGGGCTGCGCTCCCATGCACCCCTCTCCCTCGGAGGGGGGTCCCCCTGGGTCACTGAGTCGGGTCAGCCAAGTGCCCAAGGGCTGAAGCGAAAAGTCCACGGGGTAGGGGCTGGGGGTTCCCACGGCCGTATGAGTAGTGGAGATCCCCCGCTAGCCTGGCCTTCCATCTAGGCGGGTGGTCACTTCTGGGTCTCTATGCCGAGGTCCACGAGGCAAACTTTTACACTGTTGGTAGGGGACAAAGGTAGCGGCTGGTTTTCATCAGGATTGGGCCCCCGTGCTCACGCCTGTAATCCCAGCGATGCAGGCCGTTGAGAGTTGAGGATTGTGGTTCAAAGCCAGCCCAGCCAAGGGAAAGTGCCTGAGACCCTTACCTCCAACGACCAATAAAAGCTGTGGAAGAAGTGGAGCTGTGGCTCATGTGGGAGAGAACCAGCCTTGAGAGAGAAAAAAAAAAAAAGCCCAGGGACAGCGCCCAGGCCCTGAGTTCAAGCCCCAGTCCGGGCACACACACAACACACAGATGTTATAATCAGGTTGAAATGAGGCCATCGGGATAGGGTCACTCAGCCATTTAACAAGGGAATAAACTGAGGCACAGGCAGGACATGGAATTCACTTTCTCTGGAGAGACGGAGGACTGGAACCTGTGTAGGAGGCTGCAAACTGACCAACCTCTTGTCTGATGACTCCTAGGCCCTCTTGCTCCTCTGCCCTGTCTTTCAGAGAGACCTTGTGACCTTAATTTCTCAGATATTCTGGTCCTGACATCTCCATCCCAACATCCTCTTGGGATTGGCTGAGGACAAAGATGGAAAGATCTTTTAAGTATATATAGCTATATCTATTTAAATATATATACCTATATTTAAGTGGCTAAGATACTGCTCCAGCAACCTGGAAGTCCTGACTTCAAAATCCAGTACAGCTGTGGTTCACTCCTGTAATCCTAAACTACTCCAGGAGCTTGAGATCTGAACATTTGGACTGGAAAGTCTGTAAGAACTCTTATCTCTAATTGACCCGCAAAAAGCTGAAAGGGGAGCTGTGGCTCAAGTGGTAGAGTGCCAGTTTTGATGAAAAACGCTTAAAGGACCAGTGCTTTAGGAAGTGAGTCCAAACCTCAGGAACTGGCACAGAACAGAACAACAACAACCACAAAAAACCCCCATAGGGCTCTCCCCCCCCCCAAAGAAGTTTGTAAAAAAATAATGTATAGCTTGGGGTTCTCACTGTGGAAGTCTGAAGTTCTGCATTAGGAATACCTGTTGAGTTTCTGCTTCAGTTTCTGCTTTTTCTAGAAATACGGCATGGAGGGTGGGGGGGGGGGGGCGCGGTGTATCCAGGAAGGAAGCAATGAACCAAACTGAGTCTATTGGCTGATATTTGTAATCCCTGGGGGAGTTGGTATACAGTAGGTGCTTAATGAAGGGTGACTTCTTCTTAAGCAAATTCAGGATGAGTTGTGAGACCTATGTCAGGCTTTGTGCATGCTCTTCTTGTAGCTTTTTTTTTTTTTTTTTTCTTAGTGCTGGTACTGGAACGTTGAACTCAGGGCCTCGGTGCTGTCCCTGTGCTTTTCTTTTCTTTTTTCTTTTCTTTTGGTCCATTGTGGGGTTTGAACTCTGGCTTGGGTGCTGTCCCTCAGCTCTTCAGCTCAAGGCTTGTGCTCTACCACTTGAGCCATAGTGCTACTTCTGGTTTTCTGGTGGTTTATTGGAGGTAAGAGTCTCACAGACTTTCCTGCCCAGGCTGGCTTTGAACTGTGATCCTCAGATCTCAGCTTCCTGAGTAGCTAGGATTACAGGTGTGAGCCACTGGTGCCCAGCTTTCCCTGTGCTTTTCTGGTCAAGGCTACTGCTTTACCACTTGGAGCCACAGCTCCACTTCCTGTTTTTAGGTGATTCTTTGGCAGTAAGAGTCTCATGGACTTTCCTGCTGAGGCTGGCTTCCAACCGTGATCCTCACATCTTAGCCTCCTCCATAAATTGCTAGGATGACAAGCGTGAGCCACAATCACCTGGCTGCCTTGTTGCTTTGGTAATTTACCAGATATGTGCCTGGGCTTTCTGGGATCAGTGAATGGATTTACCAAGTCTTTGAAAGTTTATGTTTTCCACAAGAACATAGTAGAACCATTTGAGTATATGGGGGACTGGGGCTTGAACTTAGGACCTGGGCTCTGTCCTTGAGCTTTTGTGCTCAAATCTAGCCCTCTACCATTTGAGCCATAGCACCACTTTTATTTATTCATTTATTTTTTGGTGGTGGTTAATTGGATATCAGAGTCTCATAGCCTTTCCTGTCCAGACTGGGTTTGAACCGGGATTCTCAGATCTCAAATTCCTGAGTAGCTAGGATAATGGGTGCCCTGGTTGGCTGTAGTTATTTTTGAAAAAGAGTTTTGAGGTTTTGCCTGGGCAGCATAGTCCTGCACATAGCTGGGATGCACAGGTGTGTACTACCATGCAATTAATTGGTTGAGATGGGGTCTCACTCATGTTTTGGCCTGGGCTGGCCTTAAGACACAATCCTATCCAGTCTCGACCTCCCAAGTGACTGGGATTACAGGTATGCACTACCATGCCGGGCCCTGAACCAAGATTTACTTCTTTCTTTCTTTCTTTCTTTCCTTCCTTCCTCCCTCCCTCCCTCCTTCCCTCCTTCCCTTCCTTCCTTCCTCCTTCCCTTCCTTCCTTCCTCAGCTGATTGGTGATGGCACGTGCCTAATGGCTAGTGTGGCCCCTGGTAGAGAAGTTTCTGTTGTTTTCGGGGCCGAGTAGGTGGGTTTCAAAAGTGATGGAATTAAATAACAGTGATTTTTTCTGCCCTTCCCTCCCCTCCCCCATACCTTGTGCAAGCTTGGATTTTATTGATTTAAACAGTCATGTTGGCTCAGAGTGGGAACTCTGATGTTAGCTACCTCTGGAACCCAAGAAGAAAGCGGGGTGATTGAGGAATTTTATCTTTTCTCAAGACCCTTTGTGTTAAGTCACTAAGGACACATTTGGAGTGGTGTGTTTTTCAGTTTTGAGATTGGATTAGATGTGTGAGGTGTGTGTGTGTGTGTGTGTGTGTGTGTGTGTGTGTGTGTGTGTTTTAAAATGACAAGAAATACATTCACATTGCAGAGTCTATGTCTCTTACCTAGAACTGGTCATTTATCCATTCTGTTTGTCTATTTGTAATCCATTATCCATCTACCTGTTTGTTCTTTTCCTGTTACTTGTCCCCATTCAGCCATCAGTCTATTTGTCTGTCCGTCTGTCCATCTATCCACTTCTGCTTTTTGTTGGTTAATTGGAGATAAGAGTCTCTCTGGATTTTTTCTTTTCTTTTCTTTTTTGGTCAGTCATGGGGCTTGAACTCTGGGCTTGGGCGCTGTCCCTGCACTCTTTAGCTCAAGGCGAGCCCTCTACCTCTTGAGACACAGCACCACTTCCAGTTTTTTTAGTGGTTTATTGGAGATAAGAATCTCATGGACTTTACTGTCCAGGCTGGCTTTGAACTGCGATCCTCAGATCTCAGCCTCCTAAGGAGCTAGGATTACAGGCGAGAGCCAGTGGTGCTTAGTTGTTGATAGGTTTTGGAGTGCGTGCACGTTTCATTTCTCTTGCTTCAGTACTAGGAGTAAGATTTCTGGGTCACATGCCTAGTGTATGTTTAACTAAGAAACTTCATTTGTTTTCCTAAATGACTAACGTTTTTTGCATTCCTATCAGCATGGAAAAGGTTGGTCTTCCCTCTCCTTTCCCTGCATTACTTTGTTGTTTGTGTTTTCTGGGGCTCGAACTCAGGGCCTGGGCACTGTCCCTTAGTTTTTTCACTCAAGGATGGTGCTCTGTTACTTGAGCTACAGCTATGCTTTGGACTTTTTGCTGGTTAACTGGAGATAAGAGTCTCATGGACTTTCCTGCCTAGGCGGGCTTCCACCCCTGATCCTCAGATCTCAGTTTCCTGAGTAGCTAGGATTACAGCTGTGAGCTGCTGGCACCTGGCTTAACATGGCTTTCTTGATACAATATGAAATGTTCCTACTTATTTTCTGGTTCATCTCTCCTGATAAAGCTGAGATAAATAGAATTTGCATGTCTTTTCTGGTCTTTTTTTTTTTTTTTTTTTTTTTTTTTTTATCAGTTTTGGAGCTTGAACTCAGGGCCTGGGTGCTGTCCCTGAGTCTCTTTTGTGCTCAAGGCTAGCACTCTACTTCTTGAACCTCAGCACCACTCTCATATTTGATGGTTAATTGGAGATAAGAGCCTCATGGGGACTTTTCTGTCTGGGCTGCCATCAAACTGTGATCCTCAGATTTCAGCCTCCCAAGTACCTAGGATAACAGGTGTGAACCATTAGTGCCTAGTTCTCTTCTGTTGTTTTTTAATAAAGCCCTCTCCCCACCTCCTTTTTCATGCCCTATGATTTGAATTCAGGGTCCTAGCACTTGCTAGGCAGGTGCTGTGCCACTTGAGCCATATCCTCAGTTCTTTTTCCTGTAGTTCTTTTTCCAATAAGTTTTCATTTCTTGCCTAGGCTGGTCTGGAATGTAATCCTCCTATTTTTTTTTTTTTCCTCTGTAGTTCGAATGACTGGCGTGCACCACTGAACCCAGTCTCTTATTGGTTGAGATGGAGTCTCCAGCACTTTTTGTCCAGGCTGATGTACTGATTTGAGGTTTCTGCTCCAGGTCTACTCCCACCGCTTACTACTCCCACCCCTACTCCTACCTGAGCTGGGCTGGAAGCCAGTCATGCCTACTTTCTAGGAATTCTGCAGACTGTTATTCAACGTGGTTGTCTTACCTTACATTCATTTTCTTTCCACTTGAATGTTGTGGGTTCATTAGGGTGCTGGCCGTTTGCATGAATTCTTATAGAGCTATATCCCCACCCCACCCCCTCTTTTTTTTATTTTTATTTTTTCTTTGCCAATAGTGGTGTTTGAACTCAGAATCTCATGCTTGCCAGATAGGTGCTCTACCACTTGAGCCACACCCTCAGTTCTGCTTTAACTTGGCTAATTTCTCTTAGACTTAAAAATAAAATTGGGAGGCCTGGAGTTGACTTAAGATCCTCCAGATCTTAGCCTCCTAAGTGTGGCTAAGTGGCTTGAGCCACTGTGCCTGGCACTTTTGTGCTTTTTCATGATGGCTTACAGCTCCCGAAACCCAAATCACAGTTACAAAAATCCATGGGTAGTGAAAATTCTCCTTTCGTATCTCCACATGTTGGGTTCTTTACCCAGAGACACCCAGAGATGTTTGTGTGTGTATGTGCACACGCACGTGTGTCTTTTCTGGACCACAGTGTTTGCACACACAGGTCAACATACGTCAGTCATAGTGGATAGCATATCTTGCAGCAGCATATGGTAGAGACCACTGTGTATCTCTTAGATGTTTTTTAGGGTGCATCTGCAGCCCACATCCAGCTTCTGCTTTCTTGTGCCCCCCCCCCATTCCTCTAGTTGAGAGAGCTGTGGGAAACTATTCATCTATTTTTGGGCCAGTTCTGGGGGTTGAACTCAGGGACTAGGCAATGCCCCTTTTGTCAAGGCTAGCACTTTACCACTGGAGCCACTGTGCCACTTGCGGCTTTTTCTGTTTATGTGGTACTGAGGAATCGAACCCAGGGCTTCATGCATGCTAGGCAAGCCCTCTTAAGTGTTTGAATGGAAACTCACTTTCGACTTTTGCAACCCATGAAAAAAATAGATGCCGTTTGAGTTGTAACTATCCGATGTCTGTCCGACGCCTCTCCTGCGTACTCCTGGGGATGGAACCCAGGGCCTCCCATATACTTGCTCTGATGTATCTTTCGGAGACTTCCTGTTTGGAGCAAGACTTCCTGTTTGGAGCACAGCCTGCCTTGCACCTTTCTTTGTGCCTCCCAGGTGATTGAAAGGGTGGAATTGAATAGCTGTGACTGAGTCTATGTGTTTGCCTACAAATTTGAAAGACCGTTTGTCTGGAGGCGTGGCTCCGTGGAGTGTGGGCGGGGTTTAGCAAGAGGGGCGCGGCTTAGTGATGGGCATATCAAACAGTAGGGTCCGTGCCTCAGCAATGGGGGCGTGGCTTGGTGGTAGGAGCCAGTCAAGCATTAGGGGCGTGGCTCAGTAATGGGCGTGGCTCAGCGGTAGGCGTGTGTCAAGTATGGGGGCGTGGCTGGGTGTCAGGGGGCGTGGTTTAGCGATAGGGGCGTGGCTCTAACCTCTAATGGGTTGGAGCTGTCTCTTAGGAGACAGCCTGCGGGCCTGGGCCTTAGAGTAGAGCCTGGTGTTAGCAGGGTGGATGGCTCAGGGTCTCTATCTTGAATTTGGGGCTTCCTACACAAGACTTAGAGTGAAGTGAGGGTCCCCTCCCTGCCCCCAGGGATTAAAGCCCTGGAAGTTCCTCTAGTTAACTTCTGGAGGCATCTTTAACCTCCTCTGGGCAGTTTTCTAAATTGCTCTATTGTCTTTGACTAATAGGAACCCATAAGACTTTAATGAGTTAAGAGTTAGATTCCTGGGGAAGATTAAAACAGCAAAGCAGTTCTTTATTGTCGCCTGTTATATTATAAGAGCTTAATCTTTATTGACAATAACTTTTGCCAGATAGAATTCCCATGCTATACAATTCCCCCATTTAGAGCGTGTAATTCAGTGGTTTTGAGTTTTATTCAGTGAGTTATGCAACCGGTCCCCACAGTTAGTTTTTACAAAGAATCCTGGTTCCCCTTAGCTCTAGACTCCCCCTCCCCAGTGTCCTCAGGGCTACCCCCCCAGCCCCAGCTTCCTGTCTCTGGATTTGCCTGTTTGGGACTTTTCATCTGCTTGATTTATTCAATGAGCATCATAGTTCAAAGGTTCATTTATATGGTGGCATGTATCAGAATTTCCTTTATATGAATGTACACCTTTCTTTTCATTTATTTATCCCTTGATGGGGATTTATTTGGGTGGCTCCCACGTGTGTGAGTGTGTGTGTGTGTGTGTGTGTGTATTTATGCAAATCACTGCTGCAGTCATTTGCCTGCAAGTTCTTGTGGGAATGTGTCTTCATTTCTCCTGGGACACACAGACAAGGGAAAACCCAAATAAGTATCCCAAGGAAAGGAAATCTGGGAAGGCTACCTGGTGGTGGTGGAGGAGGAGGCATCTGAATTGACTCTTGAAAGCCATTAGATTGGATTTAGAAATACAGAGTTAAACCAAGTGTGGTGGTACATGCCTGTCATCCTAACTTCTTGGGAGACGGGGGGATCCCAAGTTGGAGGCGAGGAGGGACAATGTAGTCTGTCTCAAAAAACAACATATATTAAAAATAAATAAATAAAAGGAAAGGAAACCAAAGCCAGAAAGAAAAAAAAAGGGGGAGGGGGAGCTGGGAATATTGCTTAGTGGTAGAGTACTTGCCTAGCATTCATGAAGCCCTGAGTTTGATTCCTCAGTACCACATACACAGAAGAAGCCGGAAGTGGTACTGTGGCTCAAGTGATAGAGTGCTAGCCTTGACAACACCCAGACCTTGAATTCAAGCCCCAGGACTAGCAATAAGTAAATAAATAGCACCAGTGGCTCACGCCTGTCATCGTAGTTACTCAGGAGCTTGAGATCTGAGGATCACGGTTCAAAGCCAGCCTGGGCAGGAAAGTCCATGAAACTCTTATCTCCAGTAAGAAAAACCGGAGGGGCAGCAGCAGGTTGGGGAAGGTAGGAGTGGAATCTGGAGGGTCCTAGGGAACCATTGAGGGTGATGGGACCCTGTGGGCACCATCTTTAGGAGAATGAGTTTGCTGGGTGTTTGTGGAGATCAGACTGGCATGGCAGGCAGGCTTTGGCCACACCCAGGGAAAGGTAATTACACCTTGACAGGCAGCCAGGAGCGCCAGGAAGCAGAGGCAGGTGGGAAAATGGAAAAGACAAATATTTTCTGCAGTGGGTACCTTTATCTCCAGCTGGCATTTATGGAAAGTCTTTCCATTCTGATAGAGTGGGGGAGGAGGTGGGAGGATTGGAGGGGGAACAGCTCCCCAGTCTTTTGTGCACTTTCTGTCACCACTGTATCACTATTCAGGCTTGAAAATCATTAGCAGGCCTAGCAGGGAGCTGGTGGTTCACGCCTGTCATCATAGCTACTCTGGAGGCTGAGATCTGAGGATCCTAATTGGAAGCCAGTCTGGGAAGGAAAGCCCGTGAGAGTCTTATTTCCAATTAAAAAGCCAAAAAGCCAGAAGTGGGGCTGTGGCTTAAGTGACAGAGTGCCACCAGCCTTGAACACAAATGCTCAGGGACTGAGCTCAAGTCCCAGGATTAGCCCATCAACAACTGTTTTCCTTTTCTTCCTTTCTTCTTCCTCCTGTTCCTTCTCCCTCCTTCCTTCGCTCCCTCCTCTCCTTCCTCTTCCTCTTCCTCCCTTCTGTTATCTTGTCATTTTTTTTTTTTTTTTTGGTCCATTGTGGGATTTGAACTCGGCCTGGGCGCTGTCCCTGAGTTCTTCAGCTCAAGGCTAGTGCTCTGTCACTTGAGCCACAGCACCACTTCTGGTTTTCTGGTGGTATACTGGAGATAAGAGTCTCACGGACTTTCGTGCCTGGCTGGCTTTGAACTGTGATCTTCAGATCTCAGCTTCCCGAGTAGCTAGGATTACAGGCGTGAGCCTGTAAAGTTTAAGTGGTTGTATAAAGGGGTTCAACAAGTCAGATTAGAAGTACAGTGCATCTTGACCATTGTCAGCCTCTCCCATCGTTCTCCCCCAAATCCTAATCTTGTCATAGTTTCCCCCTCCTTCTTTCTCCCTCCAGCCTCTCCCCCCCCTCTTTCTTATTGTTGATGGTGGGGCTTGAACTCAGGGCCAGAGTGTTGTCCCAGAGGTCTTCTTGCTGAAGCCTAGCACTCTACCTCTTTGAGCTACAGTGCCACTGACAATTTTCTGGTGGTTAGTTGCACATAAGAGTCTCATGAACTTTCCTGTCCAGACTAGCTTTGAACCATGACCCTCAGATCTCAGCCTACTGAGTAGCTGGGATCACAAGCATGAGCTACCAGCGCCTGACTCCTCCTCTTCTTCCTCTTCTCCTTTTCCTTGTCCTTTTTCCTTCTCCTCTTCTTGTTCTTGCTTCTTGCTAGGGGTCTCTCCTAGGGCCCCCAATCATGTTAGGCAAGCCCTTTACCTGTGAACCCCATCTTGAGCCCCTTCATGGTTCATAAGTCAACTTTACAAATTGTTTTAATTGACACATAGTAATTGCAGGATGATAATTAAGCATGAGCCTGTGGTGTGAGAAGATAGAATCAGGATAATTAACATTTCCATCTCCGTGATGAAGACATGACACCCAGAGCCTCTCTTTTATCATAGCAAGTCTGGATAATACTCCATGTTAATATTATTATTATTATTTTTGGCACCAGTCCTGGGGCTTGAACTCAGGGCCTGAGCACTGTCCCTGAGCTTTTTTTTTTTCACTCAAGGCTAGCTCTTGAGTCACAGTTCCACTTCTGGCTTTTTGATGGTTCATTGGAGATGAGAGAGTCTGAATGGACTTTTCCTACCTCGGCTGGCTTCAAACTGAGATCCTCAGATCTCAGCCTCCCGAATAGCTGGGAATACAGGTGTGAGCACCAGTGCTCAGAGTCCGTGTGTAAGAGGTTGTCTCCTTACCTGTGTAAGAGGTTGTCTGCTTACCTGTCTTTTTTTCTTCTTCTTCTTCTTCTTTTTCCCCCCTCCAGTGTGTCCGGGCATGGATATTCGGAATAACCTCACCAGGTTGCATGAGTTGGAGAATTGCTCAGTCATCGAAGGCCATTTGCAGATTCTTCTGATGTTCAAAACGAGGCCCGAAGATTTCCGTTACCTCAGTTTCCCCAAACTCATCATGATCACTGATTACTTGCTGCTCTTCCGGGTGTATGGGCTGGAGAGTCTGAAAGATCTGTTTCCCAATCTCACGGTCATCCGGGGCTCCCGTCTCTTCTTCAATTATGCCCTGGTGATCTTCGAGATGGTTCATCTCAAGGAACTCGGCCTGTATAACCTGATGAACATCACCCGGGGCTCTGTCCGCATCGAGAAGAACAATGAGCTCTGCTATTTGGCCACCATCGACTGGTCCCGAATCCTGGACTCTGTGGAGGACAATTATATTGTCCTGAACAAGGATGACAAGGAAGAGTGTGGTGACATTTGTCCTGGCACTGGGAAGGGAAAAGCCAACTGCCCTGCCACCGTCATCAATGGGCATTTTGTTGAGCGATGCTGGACTCACAGCCATTGCCAGAAAGGTAAGATGAGAGACACTGTGTGTGTGTGTGTGTGTGTGTGTGTGTGTGTGTGTGTGTGTGTGTGTGTGTGTGTTCACACGCCATTATGGAAGGACTGAGGGACAGCACTGTTTGGGATCGCAAACTTTTTCTGTAAAGTTTTAGATAACTTTTTTTTGGTGCTGGTGTTGGGGCTTGAACTCAGGGCCTGAGCACTGTCCCTGAGCTTTTGTGCTCAAGGCTAGTGCTCTACCCTTTGAGCTATGACTCCACTTCTGGCTTTCTGGCTGGTTCACTGGAGATAAGAGGCCCCAAGTTGGATTTGAACTGTGATCCTCAGATCTCATCCTCCTGAGTAGCTGGGATGTCAGGCGTGAGCACCGGTGCCCATCCTGGATCGTAACAGTTTTGAACTTCACAGGCCATGAAATCTCTACCCCTAACTGCAGTTGTCCCCTTTTACCTAGCCCCCTGCTAGAGACCAAGAATCACAGATTGTAGAAAACCCCAGCTGTCTTTCATTCTTTCCTCTGAGTTCATTCCTATGATCAAGTGGAATTGTTGATTTAGGCACAAAGGAAAGACTTTTTATGCTATATTATAATAAATGGCTTGCATTGCTATGTTTGAACTGGGGGACAGTTTCTTTCTTTCTTTCTTTTTTTTTTTTTTGCCAGTCCTGGGGCTTGAACTCAGGGTCTGGGCACTGTCCCTGAGCAGCTGCTGCTGCTGCTTCTCCTTTTCCTTCTCTTTCTTCTTTTGCTCAAGGCACTCTATCACTTGAGCCACAGCTCCACTTCTGACTTTTTCTGTTTATGTGGTACTGAAGAATCGAACCCAGGGCTTTATGCATGCTAGGCAAGCACTCTACCACTAAGCCATATTCCCAGCCCATGAGAGACCATTGCTTTGTAGCTATTATCTGTAGTCAACCTGATAACTGACAAGACACCTGAGGGACTCTCATGTTGCTCTTAATCAAGATAGCTTGAGATTTCTTTGCACTGTTCTGAAGAGCACACCCTCTTGAAACCCTGTGAATTGATTGCTCCTTTCTGGAATTTTCCATTTCATATTATCCCATCATAGTTGTGTGTGTGGGTAATACACAGGCCAGCAGCCCTAGGCTGGTGTTAATGTATAAGCGTGGCTCTGTGTGAATAAAACTTTATTTACAAAAACAAGTAGGACCAGATTGTTTTCTGGAAGGGTGTCTTTTTTGTTTTTGTAAATGTTCCTTTGTTTTGCTGATTAAAATGTGGGAATGGAAGTGTGTGTGTGTGTGTGTGTGTGTGTGTGTGTGTGTGTGTGTGTATTATGTTTTGTCTGATTTATAAACGTCAACTTGTTCTTCATAGAAATGGGTAAAAAAGCCGGGTGTTGGTGGCTCATGACTATAATCCTAGCTACTCAGGAGGCTGAGGTCTGAGGATCATGGTTCAGAGCCAGCCCAGGCAGGAAACTCCATGAGACTCTTATCCCCAATAAACCACTCAGAAAAATAGAAGTGGTGCTGTGGCTCAAATGGTAGAGCGCTCGCCTTGAGCTGAAGAGCTCAGGGACAGTGCCCAGGCCCAGAGTTCAAGCCCCATGACCAACCACAACAACAACAAAAAACAAACCTAACAAAAAGAAGAAATGGGTAAAAAGCCAAAATGTCTGTCTCAGGCCACAATAAACCAGATGGCAATAGTTACTTTCTTCTGATCAATATTCAATAGGTCTGTTGTGTTTTTATTCCTTTATCAGGGGTTTTGATGATTTTTTTTGCTTCATTCGTTTAAATAGAGATTGCTCTGGGCAAAGCTTTATCTGGTGTTTATTTCTTTATGTCTTGCTTCCAGAAGTGAAATTTCTGGGTCAGAGGCTCTTGATCCACATTGCCAAGTGGCTTTCTGGAAATGGTGTCTCCACAGGGGCGCCTCCTCGCCTCGCATGGAGGGCAGGGTGCTGAATTGGTGTTTGGGGAAAGAATCTTAATGTACTGCATTGGGGGAGGAGCCTCTGGTGGTGTTTACATTTGCATATGCATGATGCTGATTTACATTTATCTGTTCCTCTGTTTATTGTCCTTTGCCTATGTATCTTCCAGTTGCTGAAGAGGTTGTTTGTCCTCTGTCCATTTGGTTATTAGTGGATAAAATGCTCTGGGAGGGGCTTAGTGCTAGAGTGATTGCCTAGCATGCATAAAGACCTGGGTTCCATTCCTCAGTACCACATACAGAGAAAAAGCCAGAAGTGGCGCTGTGGCTCAAGTGGTAGAGTGCTAGCCTTAAGCAAAACAAGCGCCCAGGCCCTGAGTTCAAGCCCTGGGACTGACAAAGAAAAAAATGCTCTGAGATGTTCAGATAGAGAGAATGATGAAGGTGGTGCTGATAATGGTGATGATGATGGTGGTGGTGGTGATGGTGCTTTTTTTTTTTTTTTTGTCGTTTGTGGGGTTTGAACTCTGCACCTGGGTGCTGTCCCTCAGCTCTTCAGCTCAAGGCTGGAGCTCTACCACGTGAGCCAGAGCTCCATTTCGGTTTTCTGATGGTTCATTGGAGATAAGAGTATCACAGACTTTCCTGCCTGGGCTGACTTTGAATCCTAATCCTCAGATCTCAGCCTCCTGGGTAGCTAGGATTACAGGCTTGAGCCATTAGTGCCTGGTTTAATGTTACCTTTTATGGCTAGAGTTATTAGCACATCTTCATTGTTCAATGGGGTTTACTGTGTCATAAATCTATTGCACTTTCACCAAACTCACCAAATTCACTATCTCTACTCCTCCATCCTCTCTCCCTCATCCCCACCTTAAAAAAAAGTTTGGTTATAATAAATTTTATTATACTCTTTTCATACGTGCATAGAAAGTGCTGTATAGCAGGATTTTCCAGCCTTTTTTCTGTACATTATACTTAGAAAGTGCCTTTCTAGCTGGCTGCCAGTAGCTCACACCTGTCATCCTAGCTATTCAGGAGGCTGAGATCTTGAGGATCATGATTTGAAGCCAGCCTGGGCAGGAAAGTCCATGAGACTTTTACCGAAAAGTCGGAAGTAGAGCTGCGGCTCAAATGGTAGAGCACCAGCGTTGAGTGAAAAAGCTCAGGAATAGTGCCCAGGGTCCTGAGTTCAAGTTCCAGGATTAGCGCGTGCGCGTGCGCGCGCACACACACACACACACACACACACACACACACACACACACACAATATTTATATAGTCATGTAATAAAGCATCCATCCTCCACACTTGGGCTGTGGCTCTCTCCATGTGTGTGGTTCAGCCATCTGCCCCCTCTCCCAAATAGTGGTGCTGGGGTCTCAGCACCATGGTTGGCTGACAGCTTCCCCCGGTGTCAGGGTTAGGGTGTGTTTCCTAGAGTTTAGGGCGTGGCTTTCCTGCACCAGCTCTGTGATCTGTTGCTCTCCATCCAGACAGTGCCCACATGGCTGACTGCCTGTGTGTGGGTCATCCACCTAGATGATGGGTTGTAAAGCTCCCGGGGTGAAAGTGATGCGTGCTTACTCAGTGTAAATGGTTCTATTACAAAAGAAAGGGGGAGGGCTGGGAAGGTGGCTCAGTGGTAGAGTGTCTGCTTAGCATGCATGAGGCCCTGGGTTCGATTCCTCAGTACCACATAACAGAAAAAGCTGGAAGTGGTGCTGTGGCTGAAGAGGTAGAGTGCTGGGACAGTGCCAGGACTGGGGGGGTGGGGGGAAGACAGGAGGAATAGGGTGCTGGTGGCTCACCCCTGTCATCATAGCTACTCAGGAGGCTGAGATCTGAGGATCCTGGTTCAAAGCCAACCCTGGACAGAAAAGTCTGTGAGACTTTTATCTCCAATAAAAACTACTTAAAGAAAAAAAAAAAAGCTGGAAGTGGCGCTGTGGCTCAACTGGTAGAGAGCTAGCCTTGAATAAAAGCAGCTCAGGGACAGCACTCAAGTCCTGAATTCAAGTCTTAGGACTGGCAACAAAAAAACAAAAAACAAAAAAACCCAGCAAAAAAACCAAAAAACAACAAATCAAACCAAACCAAAACAACAAGCTAGGAGAAAAGCGACAGAAAAAAGGGTCTTTCCCCCTCAGCCCCAAACAGTTGGAAGCCTGGGTAGATTTTGGAGGGCTGTGTTGGAGCCCAGGGAAGATCCTTATGTGCTCTGGGTTAGGGGGACAGGGTTGTGGGGGAGGGGAGGTTAATGATGATGTAGCCAATGCCAGGCAAGAGTTGGGAAAGGCAATGGGTAAGAGCCTGCAGCAGGAGGAGGAGGAAATGATCTTTCCTTGTGGAAAAATCTGGAGAATGTTAATAGATCCAGAACAAAGAGAAGCTAAACTATGAGCTGGAGGGAGGCTCAGGGCTGGGGTAGATGTCTTGGGGAAAGTGTAGATCACCCGTGGGTTTGGAATTTTCTAGACTGGGGGAAAACTCCTGAGGTTGGTAAACAGCCAATAATCTGGCTGGGGGTGCTGGGGTAGATGGACTTGGAGGTGGGTTGGCATTTATAAATGAGGACCTACTGTGTGTAATTAGGCCTACTGTGTGTTTGTTGGGCCTACTGTGTTAGGACCTTAGCGCTGGCGGCAAGGAAATACTGCTGTCCTGTTTGGGACCAGAGAGGTTCCTTAACTTACTCAGTGTCACACAGCTGATGAAACACAAAGCCACACAGCTGATGAAACACAAAGCCGGTGTTCTTGCCAGCTCTAGGCCAGACACGTATACAAAAAACAATTTTTTTTGGGGGGGAGGGGTGTCCACTGAGTTGTTGAAACAGCAGAATACTTGTAAAACTGGGTCACAGGGTAAAGACTGAGCAGTCTTTGCTGGGGTGTCTTTATGCTTATCTATTCAGGAGGATTGCTTGAGGCTGGGAATTGGGAACCTGCTAGGAAATAGTGAGACCCTCATTTTGAAAATAAATAATTACATAAATAACACCTGTGTGCTCGCATGCAGCTTGAGCTCAGGGCCTGGGTGCTGTCTCTGCGTTACTTTGCTCACAGCTGGTGCTCTACCACTTGAGCCACAGCTCCATGTCTGGCTTTTTTGGTGGTTCACTGGAGATAAGAGTGTCACAGACTTTCCTGCCCAGTTTGGCTTCAAACCTGGATTCTCAGATTCACTCTCCTAGTGAGATCTGGCATGATCCACTAGGATCCAGCCAATAAGAACGCTTTTTTTTTTTTTTTTTTTTGGTCGGTCATGGGGCTTGAACTCTGGGCCTGGGCGCTATCCCTCAGCTCTTCAGCTCAAGGCGAGCGCTCTACCACTTAAGCTACAGCGCCACTTCCGGTTTTCTGGTGGTTTATTGGAGATAGGAGTCTCACAGTCTTTCCTGCCCGGGCTGGCTTTGAACCGTGATCCTCAGATCTCAGCCTCCTGAGTAGCTAGGATTACAGGCGTGAGCCACCAGCGCCCGGCTTCAATAAGAACGCTTTTTAATGCAGCTACAGTGTCTCCAAAATTCAAGTGTCTTGGGCGCATATGTGTTGAGATAGAGTTGAAGACATTACCTGTGCATTCGTTACTGGGTCTGTTTTAGTGAAAATAATCTAGAAGGAATTAGCAATAGTTTAGTCTCTCATTCCTCGGTGTGCTGAATGGCTTTGAAAAAATTTTTTTTTATCTTTTGTTATTGAGGACTAGGCTTGTTTTTCCAGCATGGGAGATTGGGGTGGGGTTCGGGGGGCTCTGTCGCTCTCTCTCTGTGTGTGTGTGTGTGTGTGTGCGTGTGTGCGTGTGTGCGCGCGCGCTCACAGCTTTCCTTTCAGGATAGCAATCCCCAGGTATATGGACCTGTCTTGTTAATAAGGGTCTCCAATCAAGTCTCCCCCGCCCACTTTGGCCATCCTGGGGCTTGAACTCAGGGCTTGGGTGCTGCCTCTTAGCTTTTTCACCCAGGACTGGGGCTTTACCATTTGAGTCACACCTCCCACCCTGGCATTTTGCTGGCTCATTGGAGCTTAAAAGGCTCACAGTTTTGTTTTTTTCCTGTCTGAGTTAGCTTTGAACTGTGATCCTCAGATCTCAGCCTCCTGGAGTAGGTGAGATTACAGGTGTGAGCCACGGCGCCCGCCAGTTACCCTTGCATCCAAATCTTAAAAGTCTGGTTAAGTCTGGTGCTTCCCTGGGAGGGATTGTGGTGTTGATTTATTTACTTGTCTTTCTCCTGAGAAATAAGCAAATCCTTTAGTAAAATAAACAGCTCCTTGAGAGGTGTGGTAAGAGTCAAATCTACTATGAGAAAAAGGTCCATCGGTGGGGCTGGCGGTTTGGCAGCTGGGTAGCTGGTTGGACAGGTTTTTCTTTTTAGTCGGTGACGTTCATGGACCAGTTTATTCCTTGTCCTATCACCAGACCCTTTGTCAGAATTCAAATCTGTTCTTTGTCACTGAGCACCTGAAATGCCCCAGGGGAGTTCTAGGGAACCCAGCTTCTCGGGGGCCCTCCCCCCCTTCTAGAACATTCTCTGCCTTCATACTGGAAGCTAATGTTGGAGCTGGGGTGGGGGTGGAGAGGTGATCTTTCTTTTTCTTCTTTCTCTCCCCTTTTCCCCCTTCTCTCTCATTTCTTCTTTCCTGTTTTTCCCCCTTCCTTCTCCCCCTCCCCCATTCCTCTTCCTTTCTTCTTTTTTTTTAGAATTTATTGTTATGATTAAGGTGTTGTACAGAGAGATTTACCGTCTCATAAGTCAGATAATATGCTGGCTCTGGAACTTGAACTCAGAGCCTGGTGTGAGAGGAGGAGTTATAAAGAGAAGGGGTGTGGCCATGGAGTGAAGGGGGTGTGGCCATGGGGAAAGGGGGCGTGGCGTGAAGAGAATGGGAGGAGCCGGGAGGGAGGGGGCGGGGCATGGGGTGCAGTGGAGGGGTGGAGGGTCTTGGAGGTGATGAGTTTATCTTCCATGTTCAGCATCAGGTGCCTCCGTTCATTCCTGCCTGTGGTGAACCTGTTGACTTCAGGCCCCGGGTTGGTGTGTTTAAAGGATGATGCTCTTTCTTGGGGAGGGGGGGGGTTGTATCCGCCGGCTCCTGCTGGGTAACAAATTCTCCTAGCCTTGGGCAGCTGCATATCAGAATCCTAGTGTGCCTCGAGTGTGAAGGCCAGCCAGACCGAGGCCCGGCTCTCTGTGCCTTGGGCTCTTCTCATGGGTCCTTTGGGAGTCTGACAAGCCTGGGGTCTCCCACATGGCAGGGAACACCCTGGTTTTCTCTTTGTGGCCGCATCTGTCACTCTGGAATCACAGAATGGTCTCATGGTTCCAAGACTAAACAGATCCACGGGCTCATGGGAGTGGCAAGGTGACAAATGACCCCCGGGGGGGGGGGAAGCTAGGCCTCCCGTGGGACACCACGTGGTTTCTCTAAGTCATTAAACTTTTTGTTCACTAAATTAAAAAATGTCTGAAATGAGGGGGAAAAAATAGGGGAGTTGCAACTACTGACCGCTCAATTTCTTCCTCAGGGCTTCCTGATGTCTTAACCTTTTTTAAACATTTTATTTGTTTATTTATTTGTCAGTCCTAGAACTTGGAACTCTGGGCCCCGGTGCTGTCCCTAAGTTCCTTTTGCTCAAGGCTAGCACTCTACCTCTCGGAGCTGACGGCCGCTTCTGGTTTTCTGGAGGTTCATTGGAGATAAGAGAATCTCACAGGCTTTCCTTCCCTACGCTGGCTTTAAACCACGATCCTCAGACCTCAGCCTCCTGAATAGCTAGGATGGCAGGGGTGAGCCACAGCGCCTGGCTTACTAAATACTTAACAGTGGTTACTGCCTGGCAGGATGGCAAACACATTTCTTAAGATCTGTCATCTTGCTTTCCTGTGGTCAGCCCTAGCCGGGTTGGTGATGAGTTTATTCTTTGAGCGAGAGTGTTGAATTCGGTGTGCCTGGCTTGCTTGGTTTTCTTTTAAAATTAATTTGATTTATTTTTGTTTGTGGTACCAAGGAATTGAACTTAGGGCCTCATGCATACTAGGCAAGCACTCTACCACTAAGCCACATTCCCTGCCCTGCTTTATTTTCTTCCTTGGATTTTTACTCTTTGTGTTTCTGAGGGAAATTAGGCCATGCTTCTGGGTTGTTGATACTACAATCTCTCCATCAGTTTTGGCTATCAGATGTTCTCTTACATAAAGGCCAATTGGGCAGATTTCCATTTTCCATGTTTTAGAATTCCAGTGCCAGAAAGACTAATTCCTTGAATGATTGTTTGTTGGGAAATCTTATGGTAGGACAATCTTTAGAGGAAGATTATTATTGTGCTGGTCCTAGGGCTTGAACTCAGGGCCTGGGCACTGTTCCTGAGCTTACTTGCTCAAGGCTAGCGCTCTACCACTTGGGCCACACTCACATTCAGCTTTTTTTTGGTAGTTCATTGAAGATAAGACTCTTGTGCACTTTTCTGCTTGGCTGGCCTTGAATTATAATCCTCTCCATCTCAGCCTCCTGAGTATCTAGGCTTACAGGCGTGAGCCACTGGTGCCCAGCTCATCTTTTTCTCTATTCTTTTTTCTTTCTTTTTGTTCCCTCCCTCCCTCCCTCCCTCCCTCCCTCCCTCCCTCCTTCTCTCCCTCTCTCCCTCTCCCTCTCCCTCTCCCTCTCTCTCTCTCTCTCTCCCTTCCTTCCTTCCTTCCTTCCTTCCTTCCTTCCTTCCTTCCTTCCTTCCTTCCTTCCTTCCTTCCTTTCTTTCTTTTCTTTGTTTCTTTCTTTCTTTTCTTTCTTTCTTGTCATGGGGCTTGAACTCTGGGCCTGGGCACTGTCCCTCAGCTCTTCAGCTCAAGGCTACTGCTTTACCACTTGAGCCACAGCACCACCTCCAGTTTTCTGGTGGTTCATTGGAGATAAGAGTCTCATGGACTTTCCTGCCTGGGCTGGCTTTGAACCGCAATCCTCAGATCTCAGCCTCCTGAATAGCTAGGATTATTGGCGTGAGCCACCAGTGCCCGGCTATTTTTTTTATTTTTAGTGTTTTTTTCATCTTTATTTTTAGGGAGGCTGGATCACGTTGGGGCTATGAAGCAGTATTTTTGTTTGAAGTCCAATAAGGCTTTTAACCTGCCATCTGGAGCCTGTGTGCCTTGTAATTCTTTATTGCCTATGACTGAAGCGTAATGTTGAGGACAAGAAATAGGTTTTGCCATATTGCTGACATACACTCAGAGGATCTGCTCTGTTTCCTCAGCATTGGCTGTAGCCAGACAAGACAATGCGGTGCTACCCTTGATGGAGGCAATAGGGTAGGAATTCCTTGACATTTTAAATTTAATTTTGAAAAAAAAATTTTGTGCTGATCCTGGGACTTGAACTCAGGGCCTGGGTGCTGTCCCTGAGTGTCATGTTCAAGGCTAGTGCTCTACCACTTGAGCCATAGCTCTGCTTCCAGCTTTATGGTAGTTAATGGGAAATAAGATTTCGTGGGCTTTCCTGCCTAGGCTGCCTAAGAATGACAATCCTGGAGATCTCAGCCTCTAGAGAAGCTAGGATAACGGTGTGGGCCACCAATGCTTAGCTAGCTTTGATTTTTTTTTTTTTTGAGGGAGGTATAGAGGGGTTTGAACTCAGGACCTTGTGCTTATTAAGCTGGTGCTCTATCACTTGAGTCATGCTTGCAAGCTCAGCTTTTTGAGATGAAATCTCATGGACTTTGCTGCCCAGGCTGGCTTTGAACCACTTTTCTCTGGCTCTCAGTCTCCTGAGCAGCTAGGATTACAGGTGGGAGTCTTCTGTGTGCCTGGCTAGTCCATTCTATTATAATCAAGTCAAACTGCAATCTGGTGAAGATAGTATAGCTATATTTGTCCATTTTTTGCCCCATGACTGTAGCAAAGTGCCTGAGGATGGATAACCTGTGAAGCAAAAAGGTTGCCTATTGCTCACTGTTCTGGAGTCTGAAAAGCCTCCATTTCTGGAGGCCTCCCACCATGAACAAGCAGTCATATATGAGACAGAGAGAGGTCACTTGGTGAACAGAAAGCCAGAGAGACACCGGTGTGGCAGAGCCAGGCCTGCTCTTGTATTTTCTTTTGAGGATGAACAAAGTGCTGCAGCAACTCTGTCTGTTACCTCATTCCAAAACGGCCCCACCCCCATTTTCCATGTTCCACCATGACTGATGTCACCACACCAAGCTTTTGACCCATGGGGAGGGGGTTGGGGAGGGGACGCATACTCAACACAGACCAAAGTCTGAGCTGCTGATTCTTCACAGAAGTGACTGTGTGACCCTCCTCCCCCAACTCAAATCCTGCCCTCAGCTTCCCCAGGGCTCCACTGGGCCTTCTTTGTGGAGTTGTCCCGGGGGGGTCACTGTCACCTTCTCAGGAAACTGTGTGGTCAGTTGTGGGCTGACCCAAGGGCTCCTGTCCAGAACAAAGTACAGGTTGTGTAACGCCTTGCTGAGAGGGAGGTGGTAGCATGCAATAAATAGCATGTTCCAAGGTCCTGGGGCAGCTTTTGGGCTGAGCATATCTTAGGAAAGTCTCTGCTTTTCCCAAGTAATGATGACCCGGGGCTCTCTCCAGAGACCTCTCTCAGTGGAACACACTGAGCCCACACTCTTTCTCCTCCTTCTCTGCCCAGAGGGCCTCACTGAACAAATCTAGAACACCAAATCAAGGAGAGGTTGAGTGCTCCATGGGCAGGTGGCAGGCATTTGGGATAAATCAAGCCAAGAAGTTTTACAAGAACCCTGGAAGGTGACTGATGGTCTCTGAGAGAACAGCTTTGTGTTAATGGCAAATTTCAGAGTTACATGTCTGTGTGTGTGTGTGTGCGCGCGTGCACGCACCTGTGTTCCTGTACTGAGGTTTGAACTCAGGGACTAGGTACTGTCCCTTGGCTTTTTTGCTCAAGGTTGATATTCTGACACTTGAGCTACAGCTCATTTCCGGCTTTTCCCTGGTTAATTGGAGATAAGAGTCTCATGGACCTTCTTGCCTGCGCTGTATTTGAACCGTGCTGCTCAGATCTCATCCCCCTGAGTGGCTGGGATTACAGGCGTGAGCCACCAGTGCCTGGCCACCATCGCTGTCTGAACAACCTACACCTGCTTTGTGCTTAGCCCAAGGCCAAGTTCTGGGGCAACACAAATGCTCTGGAGGTGGGTGGCCATTTCCTGGGGATGTGATTTTTGGAAGAGAATCTATGGATTCCCCTTTCCATCTCTGTCTCTGTCATTTCTCTCTGTCTCTTCCACTCCCTGCTGTCCTTCCCTCTCCCTGTTCCATCTGTCCATCTCCTGTTGCTGTCCCTCTGTTTTCAGTTATGGGCTAGATTGCCTCTATACCTTCTTTTCAAGTTCTTTTTTTTTTTTTTAATCAAAATCTCTAGTCCAGGCCTCAGAATGTGGCTGTATTTGGAGATAGGGTTCTTATACAGGAAGATGAGGCGGTAGCAAGTTCTCCAGGCTGGCCCTAAGCCCAATGTCCCTGCAAAAAGGGGCTCCTGGGGATGACCACGTGAGGTCATGGGGACACAATGGGCCCTGTGAGCCAAGGAGAGAAGCACCTGGACCTTGGTCCATGAACTTGCACGAGTCATCACAGCATCATCGTCAGTGCCACTGATGAACATCACCCATCCATACCACATAATGTGCTGCGCATAAATGGAGCCACGCCCCTCCCTGTCTAGCCACGCCCCACATCATGTGCCACGCCCTCCTCTGATCCGCACCATCCCTCTAAAGCCATGCCCCTTCCATCCTAGCAACACCCCCACGCCTTGAGCCACGCCCCCACGGCTTGATTGCTGCCCTTACCTCAAGCCACGCCCCTGCCACTGGAGCCACACCTACCGCTCAAGCCACGCCTCCTTTTGCGCCACTGAGTTTTGAGAGAGGATTTAGCATTTTCCCTGGGCTGGCCATTATCCATGATCAGGGCTGCAGTGGACATTAGCTCTGGTGGAGTCTCACCTTCCTCCTTTTGTGAGTGCTATTCCTCGGGTTGATGGATGGAAACCCAGCGTGTGTGTGTGTGTGTGTGTGTGTGTGTGTGTTTTCAGATGTAGTTGGCCCTGTATATTCGTCCCTGAGTTGCACATCTGTAGATTCAATCAGTGTCGGATCGAAATATTTGGAAAAGAATGTGTCTGAGAACATGTTCAGACTGTTTTTCTTGTCGTTATTCCTAGACAAAAAAAAAAAAAATAGAAAAAGATTCCTATAGTATGGGAGGCGTGCCTCGGTGTTAGTTGTTAGAAATGATTTTGGTGTGATTTGATACATGTGATTTTGACAGAAGTGGCCTTATTGATCTCCAAGACTGCTGCATAGTATATGTCCCCAGACTCATGTCTGAAGTGTCTGACACAGACTGCAGTATCTCAAAAGTATATGGCCAATGTTGGCAAACAATTGGCTACAATTGTTGGCTACAATTAAAAAACAAACAAACAAACAAACTATGCAGTCCAGGTTGACCTTGAATTCTCAGTCCTCTTCCTCAGACTTTCCATTGGTGGGCTTGCAGGTATGTGCTCAGCTGCAGGACAAATTTTAATTTTCCCATGCACAGCCATTGTTCTATCATGATCTTTTGTGACTTCTCCTTGATTCCTAAGAAAGCTGAATGTCTCTTTGTGTCCTTCTAAGGCAAACAGTTTTTCCTGCTGAGCCACACCCCTGGCCCCTCTGGTTTTGATTTTATACCATGGGCTGGGTTTAAAGTTTAGCAAATAGCACCATGGCCAGAAGGTTGGAGCTCTAAGTACTGGTTGTTAGGAACATGGTCAAAAATCGATTTTTGGGGGGGACTCCTGCCTGTAATTCCAGATACTGAAGAAGGCTGAGATCTGAGGATCAAGATTCAAAGCCAGCCTGAGCAGAAAAGGCTAGGAAACCCTTATCTCCAATTAACCACCAAAAAGCCAGAAGTGAAGCTGTGGCTCAAGTGGTAGAATGCTAGCCTTAATGGAAAAAGCAAAGGGATGGTGACCAGCCCCAGCATTCTAAATCCAGTACCCCCAAGCTCTTTCTTACTGGGCATGGTAGTATGTGCCTGTAATGTCAGCACACGGGAGGTAAAGGCATTAAGATCTTGAGTTCAGGGCCTGCTTAAGCTATATAGTGAGTCCTGATATTATGAATTGTCAGTTTTTTCATTCTCTTTTCTAACTGGGTAGGACATATTTTAAAACATGCACAGAATAATTCTATCAACACATGCAATGTTAAGAATGCCAGGATGTAACTCAGAAGTTTATCCACATTCCCATTTCAATCCCAACCTCTCTTGCTCCCTGAGGAAGCCATTAAAAAAAAACAACCCAAACCTGCCAGCATTCTATTTTTAACATCTAACTGTGGACCTAGACACAACACTGGACATATTTTGAATTGATCACTTGCCTCCACAAAATTTATGTTCTAGTCTGGAGAACTTTTCTGTACTCCCTACCTTCCCTCCCTCCCCCTCCTGTATGTATGTGTGTTTTGGACACACAGTACTTGGGACTTTACAGGCTGTGACTGAATATCACATTTCAAACACAAAGTGTGAGAACATCACATTAAGAGGGTCCATTGTGCTAAGTTCTCAGGCAATCCTGTGGGTGTAGGCTGGGTGAGGTGACTCATGCCTGTAATCTCAGCTACTCAGTAGGTGGAGAGAGCAAGGATGGAAGTTTGAGGGGGCAAACGTTATAGAAACCCCTATCTCAACTCACTAGCAGGTGTTGGCCCAGCTGAAAGGGGTGTGTGTGTGGGAATATATTGATCCAGGCTCTTCCTAAGTAGAAAAGCAAGAGACTTTGTCTGAAAAATAAGGAAAATAAAAAGGCCTGGGGGTGTGGTTAAACGTGAAGGGGCATGGCTCAAGTGGTAGGGGGCGTGGCTCAGGAGGGAAGAGGATCTGCTTAGCAAGTGTGAGGCCTTGAGTTCAAATCCCAGTGCCACAAGAAAAATAACAAGAAAAAGAGAATCAGAACCAGTATTTTAATGGTTGTTCAGACAGTAAGTTGATGTCTAATAGGAGACTTTTAAGAAGTGATCATAGAAAACCCCAAGTTGCAAACTGCATTCAGGCAAGTGTTCTGCCCAGGTATTACGAAGGTCGTTTATCCTGTCCCGGGGCGCTGGCTTCTCACTTGTGCCACATAAACGTGATCCAGCGTCCTCGTGGAGGTGTCAGGAGATAGTGCACACACACCATCAGCAAACATTCAATGAAAGCCCAGGAATTAAAGCACGCCTTCGGGAGTAGGAGGAGAAAGGAAGCAGAAGCCAGAGGAAAAATATTTTGGTGGATTGAACCCACAGCCAGGACTCCACACACATATTAGGCAAGCACTCTATGGCTTGAGCTGCGCCCCAGCCACTCAAGCCACGCCCCATACACCTTGAGCCACGCCTCTGCCCCTCAAGCCACGCCCCACCTCTCAATCTTCGCCCCATACAACTTGAGCCATTCCCTACGGCTCTAGCCACACCCCAGAAACTCGGGCCACGCCCACCACCGAAGCCACGCCCCATACGTATTGAACCACGCCCTCTGCTTAAGTCACGCCTCCATTCAACTTGAGCTACATCCCTATTGCTGGAACCACATCCCGGCCACTTGAGTATATTGCGTATTATGCTATTATATATTATATTATGTATATTATATTATGGCTATTGTTTTATACTTTTTTTTTTTTTAACATTACTGGGGTTTGAACTCAAGAGTCTCAAACTTTCCAGGAGGGCACTCTACCACTTGTGCCATTCCCCCAACCCGTTTTACTTTAGTTATTTTATGGATGGGTCTCAAGTTTTTAGTGTTTGTGTGAGTGTGTGTGTGTTTTGCCAAGGGCAGTCCTTGTACCTCAGTCCTCCTCCCTATACCTCCTGCAAGGTGTGTGTGCGGGGTGCTGGGAAGAAAGCACAGGTGTATACCACCAGGCCCAGCACCTCCCACAGGCTGGCCTCAATCAGTTAACCAGGTATACTGATGCACACCTGTGATCTCAGCTTTGCAGAAGAGAAAGAGGTTGGAGGATCAGGGGTCTGAGGCCAATCCTGGGCCAAAATACTTAAAGATAGCCATCTGTCCACTTCTTGGGATCATTGTTTTTTGGTTGACTCTTTTCCTATCTCTAGCTGTATCTATAACCATATCTATATCTATTACATTATTATTATTATTATTATTTTCAGTTGTGGGGCTTGAATTCAGGGCCTGGGAACTGTCTCTGAGCTTTTCTGCTCAAGGCTAGTGTTCTGCCAACTTGGTGCCACGGCAACACTTATGGTATTCTGGTGGTTCATTGGCGATAAGAGTCCCACGAACTTTCCTGCTGGGCTGGCTTTGAATCATGATCCTCAGATCTCAGCATCCTGAGTAGGATTACAGGTGTGAGCCACGAGTGTCTGGCCTATAACAATATTTATAAATATTATCCCTAACTCTGTCCCCTCCTACTCCCCATGGTAACCACCCATCCATGCACCCACTCTTCTTTCTACCCAGCTGTCAATCTGTCTACTCTCTATCCACTCATCGGTTTGTCTATTAATCCATCCATCCAATCATTCATCCATCTGCCCACCTCCCTGTCTGTCCACCTATCCACCCATCCATATCCATCCATCCCGTGATCCATCTCCATACATTTGTTCATCGATCCGTACCCACCCATCCATCTCTCCATCCATTCATCCACTCATCCATCCATCCACCCCCACTCACCTATCCCTGTTTTTCTCTAATACAAAAGTTTTTTATTTGTTTAAAAAAAAAAAGAACATTAAAAGTGGTCATTTTCCCAAGCAGGAGTTGGGCACTGTGTTTTATCTAATCCCAGCTTCCTTATGAAATACTTCCTTAATTCTTACAGCCCTGGAATTTACTGGGCTTGGTTGTCGGATGAGCTGGACATCTGCAGATGTGGGTGATTTGCCTTCTCTGCGACAATCATGTAGTTATTGCTAATCTCATGGCAGCAGGAACTTCCCCAATAACCAGTGGAATGTTTCAATTGTTTTACTGGGGAGGATAATTATATCACCGTTAATATTCTTGACCTTCCTGTGTTCGGTGTTGATTACCCAGTGGGGTGTGATTGTGAACTCTTGACTGTCTGCTACGGCCAAGAGACACAAATAACAGTTGTCCATTATCTAATAGATTCATGTGGTTAAGCGATTAGTTGTTTAAATAGCTTCTAGCCTGGCTAGCATGGTGGCATATACCTGTAATCCCAAACTCCACCAGCTGAGGAAGAAGAACTGTGTGTGCTCAAGGCCAGCCTGGGCTATGTAGAGAGACCCTAGAGACCCTGTCTCAAATACAACAGCAGGAGTAACAGCAAGACCAACCAGCAAAATGAAGAACAAAACAAAAATAGCTTCCAGGTTTCCAGGAGAGTTGAGTGCTGGAATATTGAAATCTAAGTCCATGTTTGTCTCAGTTGGCTTCTCCTCAGAGGTGCTGGGTTCCAGTCTAGGCACTCTGCACACCCTTGTACTTGGCTGAAGTTAGGGTTGCTCTTAGACTCAATCAAGTTTTAGCCTTTGACTTGCTTTTTTTTTTTTTTTTTGGCCAGTCCTAGGTCTTGAACTCAGGGCATGGGCACTGTCCCTTAGCTTCTTTTGCTCAAGGCTAGTGCTCTATCACTTGAATTACAGCACCACTTCTGGCCTTTAATGTTTCTGTGGTACCAAGGAATGGAACCCAGGGTTTCATGCATGCTAGGCAGGCACTCTACCACTAAGCCACCTTCCCAGTCCTCTGACTTGCTTTTATTTGATATGTTTGAAAAAAAAAAAAATCAAGCATACCGCACCAGTGCTCATGTCTGTAATCCCAGCTACTGGAGTCTGAGAGCTGAGGATCTGACTTCAGAGTCAGCCCAGGCAGGAAATCCTGTGAGACTCATTATCTCTAACCACCAAAGAGATGTGACTCAAGTGGTAGAGTGCTATAGGAGCAAAAATAGCTCTGAGTCAGTGCCGAGGCCCTGAGTTCAAGCCCCAGGACACACACAAACACTCCCTCCCTCCCTCTCTCTCTCTCTCTCTCTCACACACACACACACACACACAAATCAAACAAACAAATATCAGGATACAATATTAATCATCGATGTTAGCTGTTAGTTTTCAACAGGAGGAAAACAAAACAATTTATACTGGCTTTATTTAAGGCCTGCGTTGCTTTTTTTTCAATCTGGCTGGCTGGACATATTATTTTGTAATGTGTACAATACAATAGTGATTTGTTGATCTTGGTGAAAGAGAAAGCTAGCTCAGACTTCTTCTTTTATTTTTCATTTTGTTTTATTTATTTAGTTTTTGTTGCTGCTCATGGGGCTTGAACTCTGGGCCTGGGCACTGTCCCTTAGCTCTTCAGCTCCAGTCTAGTGCTCTACTACTTGAGCCACAGCACCATTTCCGACTTTTTCTGCTTATGTGGTATTGAGGAATTGAACCCAGGGCCTTATGCATGCAAGACAAGTACTCTACCACTGAGCCACCTTCCCAGCTCCATAGCTCGGAGCTAGACTTATACAAAACTAGCTAGCCTAGATTTATATAAAACTGTTAACTTGATGTTAAAACTGCCAAGAGATGGGCTGGGAATGTGGCTTAGAGGCAGAGTGATTGCCTTGTATGCATGAAGCCTTGGGTTCGATTCCTCAGCACCACATAAGCAGAAAAGGCCAGAAGTGGTGCTGTGGCTCAAGTGGTAGAGTGCTAGCCTTGAACAAAAGATCAGGGAGAGTGCCCGGGCCCTGAATTCAAGCCCCAGGACTGGCAAAAAAAAAAAAAAAATGCCAAGAGGCTTTATTTATTTTGTGCTTGTACTAGGATTTGAACTCTAGACCTGGGTGCTGTCCCTGAACTTTTTTTACTCAAGGCTGGTGCTTGGCCACTTGAGCCACAGATCCACTTTTGGCATTTTGGTGCTTCATTGGAGATAAGAGTCTCATGGACTTAACTGCTCAGGCTGGCTTTGAACTGTTATTCTCAGATCTCAGCTTTCTGAGTAACTAGGATTACAGGCGTCAGTCACTGGTGATTTTCTTTCTTTTTCCTTTTTGGCCATGCGATGGATGGAACCCTGTGCTAGGCAAGAGCTTTCCCTCCCCAAATTAGGCCCACTGCCTGTCAAGAATGCCAACCCTTGCTTCCTGCTAGAGCCAAAGGGTGTCATACGGTTCTGGGTCCCAGGGGACAGGCTAGCAGCAAATAGTGACTTCAGTTCATTTTTTTTTTTTCACAGCCAATAAAGAAGAAAGACATAGGCTTTCAAACAAGCCATTTGAAACACATCCAGCTTGACAATCTACCCACACAGCAAAACCTACTGAGTGTTCCCTACTTAGTTTTAAGTGTTCAAGGTTCACACAGTCCCATGGCTGGCTCTTGAGTTTTAGTGATTTCTTTTTTTTTTTTTTTTAGGTTGGACATGGGACTTGAACTCAGGGCCTGTACGCTACTCCTGAGTGGTAGGCTAGCACTCTACCTCTGAGCCACAGCACCACTTTCCATTTTCTGGTGGTTCATTGGAGATAAGAGTCTCTTGGACTTTCCTACCAGGGCTGGCTTTGAAACATGATTCTGATCTCAGCCTCTTTTGTAGTAGCCAGGATTACAGGTGTGAGCCACTGGTGCCTTGGCTGTTTTCAGTGATTTTTAAGGTGAAGTTTGGAGCTGTTTATTGAAGGAAGTTCATGTAAGAAATGTCCCCTGGCATAGATTTCTAGTGTCCAAGTGGACTTGTTCAGCGATTGCTTAAGTTTTCTAGAATTGGATGGAGGGTGTGTGTGTGTGTGTGTGTGTGTGTGTGTGTGTGTGTGTGTGTGTGTGTGTGTGTGTGTGTGTGTGTGTGTGTGTGTGTGTGTGTGTGTGTGTGTGTGTGTGTGTGTGTGTGTGTGTGTGTGTGTGTGTGTGTTACATCAACTTAAAGGATTTTTTTTTCCCTTGGTGCCAATTCTGGGGCTTGAACTCAGGGCCTGGGTGCTGTCCCTGATAGCTTTTTTTTTCTGGTTAATTGGAGTTGAGTGTTTTGAAATTTCTTGCTTAGGCTGGCTCTGAACTTTGATCCTCAGCCTCCTGAATGCCTAGGATTACAGGCATGAGCTACCAGTGCTGAGCAAAGCAATCCATTTTTAAGGGCATTTTTATTTTATTATTTATTTATTTTTCTTGTCAGTCGTAGGTCCTGAACTCTGGGCCTGGGCGCTGCCCCTCAGCTCTTCAGCTCAAGGCTAATGCTCTACCACTTGCGCCACAGCACCACTTCTGTTTTTTTCTGCTTATGTGGTGCTGAGGAATTGAACCCAGGGCCTCATGCATGCAAGGCAAGCACTCTACCACTGAGCCACCTTCCCAGCCCCTTAAGTGCATTTTTGAAGCTGTCCCTTCTCCTCCCTACACTGTCCCTCTGACTTATGTCTGTATAGAGTTTTTCTCCAGCCAGTTTGAAGTTTCTGACCACTTCCTCCTTTGGGCCTGGAGACAGCCCCTAGGGGCCCCTTCCTCAGCCCTTTTGGGTGTGGGAAAGAAATGACAAACTCTCTTGAGAAGATCTGAGCTCTTTAGACTTTAAAGCTTTGAAAGTTCCTTGCAATTCAGTGACAGCACCCAAGGATTCACGTCAGCTCTGAGGCTGTGTGTGTGTGTGTGTGTGTGTGTGTGTGTGTGTGTGTGTGTGTGTGTGTGTGTGTGTGTGTGTGTGTGTGTGTGTGTGTGTGTGTGTGTGTGTGTGTGTGTGGTTTTTCTTCAGCTTGGATCAGGGCCTGGCAAACTCAGGCCCTCCACTTTTGGTTAATAAAATTTTAATTGGAAACCCAGATAGGCCATTCACTTGGCTATTTTGAGCTAATGACAAAATTGGGTGGCCACAATCCAGGTCATATGGCAAAGCAAATTATATTTACTATCTGACTATTAAAAAATAATTTCATGAGGCAAGAGGTGTGACTCAATGAAAAATAAAATAAAGATAGGCCAGGCATCAGCGGCTCACACCTTTAATCTAGCTACTCAGGAGGCTGAGGTCTGAGGATTGTGGTTCAAAGCCAGCCCAAGCAGAAATGTCTGTGAGACTCCTCAGTTGGCCAGCAAAAACTAGGAAGTGGAGATGTGACTTAAGGGTTGAGCATCAGTCTTGAGGGGAAAACTCAAGGACAAGTCCCCAGGCCTTGAGTTGGTCACATATTGGGGTGCCCAGCTTTGGTCCTAGTTTTAGTTAATTCATGGCCTCAGCAAAAGTCATCTCTTACACTTTCATTCATGCTTTCATGTAAGCTGTTTCAAGTAAAATTTTTTTCATTAACCTTAATAATAATGTGTTCAATGTGAAATTACCCACCCCCCCTTTTTTTTCTTGTGTGTTGATATTGGAACTTGAACTTGGAGACTTGAGCTTACTTGGTTTCCTTGCTCACAAGTGGTACTCTACCACCTGAGCCATGCCTGGAGTGCAAGCATTTCGCTGGTTCATTGGAGATAGAAGTCTCTCAGACTTTGCTACCTCAAGTCAAGATCCTCCAGATCTCAGCTTCCTGAGTAGGTAGAATTACAGGGGTGAGCCACCTTTCTCTCCCCTGCCTGCCTTTCTCTCCCCTCTCCTCCTCTCCCCTCCCATCCCCTTCCCTATTGGGAAAAAGAGAGAGGTTTGACTAGGGGATATTTATCAGCTGGGAAAAAATTTGGAAAGGTGTGTGCGGGAATCACGTGGTGTCTGGATCCTGACCCCCTTCACACTTTATTCTTCAAGATTGGAGAGTTTTGTGTGTGTGTGTGTGCATGCAATTAAGTTAACAATCTGGAGATAGAGAAAAATTATCCTGCATTTTCCTGTGGGCCTGAGGCCAGCCCAGAGAGACTTTGAAGGCCTAGAAGGAAGAGAGCCAAGCGATAAGGTTGAGAGACACCAGCTGCCCCAGATGCTGGACTCTTCTCTGGACACGCCGGGAGGGACCAGCCTTTGCTGTTGCTTCATTTTAATCTTGTAAGGTTCATTTCAGGGGACTGGGAAGGTGGCTCCGTGGTAGAGCGCTTGCCCTTGCATGCATGAGGCCCTGGGTTCGATTCCTCAGCACCACATAAGCAGAAAAAGCCGGAAGTGGTGCTGTGGTTCAAGTGGTAGAGCGCTAGCCTTGAGCTGAAGAGCTGAGGGACAGCGCCCAGGCCCAGAGTTCAAGCCTCATGACTGATGGAAAAAAAAAAAAAAAGATTCATTTCAGGCTTCTAGTGGTAAGAAAAGGATGCATTTTGTGCCATTTTTGAAGACTTATTTTCAAATATATAATATTATATACTTACATATATATATATATATTATTATTATTTTTTAATCAGGTCTCACTCTGTAACCCATGCTGGCCTGGAGCTCCACATCCTCTTATCTCCTTTCTTCCTGAGTGCTGGGATTATAGGCATTCACCACAGCACCCAGCCTCTGTGTGTGTGTGTGTGTGTGTGTGTGTGTGTGTGTGTGTGTGTGTGTGTGTGTGTGTGTGTTGTTGTTGTTGTTGTTGTTGTTGTTGTTGGTCTTGAGCTTGAACTTGGGGCCTGGGCACTGTCCCTGAGCACTTTTGCTCAAGGCTAAGTTCTCTACCACTTGAGCCACACACAGTGCCACTTTTGGTTTTCTGGTAGTTCATTGGAGATAGGAGCCTTACAAACTTTCTTACCTGGGCTGGCTTTGAACTATGATCCTCAGATCTCTGCTTCTTGAATAGCTAGGATTACAGGTGTGAGCCACCAGAGCCCAAATATATTGGTATTTTAAATTTGGGGTCTTTTGTTACAGCATTAAGGAGAAAGGAATTCATTACCACTTTAAGCCACAGATCCACTTCTGGCTTTTCAAGTAGTTTTAGTGGAGATGAAAAATCTTATGGATATGGGCACTGGTGGCTCACGCCTGTAATCCTAGCTACTCAGGAGGCTGAGATCTGAGGATAGCAGTTCAAAGCCAGCTAGGGCAGCAAAGTCTGTGAGACTTTTATCTCTTATAAACTACTTAGAAAAAGCCAGATGTGGGGCTGTGGCTCAAGTGATAGAGTGGTAGCCTTGAGAAAGAATATCAGGAACAACACCCAGGCCCTGCGTTCAAGCCCCAGAACTAGCACCCCCCCAAAAAAAAAAAAAGTCTCATGGACTTTCCTGCCTGGGCTGGCTTTGAACCCAGATCCTCAGATCTCAGCCTCCTGAGTAGGTATGAGTCACTGGTGCCTGGCTCTGTTTTTTTTTTTTTGCCAGTTCTGGGGCTGTAACTCAGGGCCTGGGCACTGTCCCTCAGCTTCTTTTGCTCAAGGCTAGCACTCTACTACTTGAGCCACAGCGCCACTTCCGGCTTTTTCTGTGGATGTGGTACTGAGGAATCGATCCCAGGGCTTCATGCATGCTAGGTAAGCACTCTACCACTAAGCCACCTCTCCAGCCCTAAATTTTGTGTTAAATGTGAGTCCTGGGGCTTGAACTCAGGGCCTGGGCACTGTCCCTGAGCTTTTCTACTCAAAGCTGGCACTCTACCACTTGAACCACAGCTCTACTTCCGGTTTTCTGGTGGTTCTTTGGAGAAAAGAGTCTCATGGCTTTGAATCGTGATCCCCAGATCTCAGTCTCCTGAGTGGCTAAGATCACAGGTGTGAGCCACTGATACCCTATTTTTTGTTTTCTTTCAAAACAGGAAGAAGCGGGGTAGGGAAAGGGACCCATAACCAGGGCCGTGGCGCCTGCCGGGCCTGGACCGGCATTCTGGGAAGTCACGGAAATGTTCTGACAGTGATTCTTTCTACCGGATATAGACAGTGACAGAAGGGGCTAGATATGAGGATGGTGCACCTCATGCCTCATGTGAAGCATTTGATCATTTGGATGAGGCCCCAGGAAACAGGATTCACACAAACAAGCATGGATTCTGGGAACCTAGGATCTTAGGTTCAAATCCTGCTTCTATCACATCCTTCCTGTGCAACCTTAGAGTTATTTAGCATCTCTGTTTCTTCTTCTATAAAAAGAAGGGGCCAGGTGTCCGTGGCAGGAAAGTCCATGAGACTCTTACCTCCAATTAATCACCTGAAAACTAGAAGTGGTGCTGTGGCTCAAAGTGATAAGAGTAGGAGCCTTGAGCAGACGAGCTCAGAGACAGCACCCAGGTCCTGAGTTCAAGCCCCAGGATTGACCAAAAAAAGAAAAGAAATGAAAAAAGAAGTGACTAGTGATCATCTTTGCCTTGTAGATCATGGAGTGGGTTATATAAAACACAGTTGAGAGGTTGGAGGCGTGCTTTAGTTGGTTGAGCACCGGCCAGTGATCAAAAGTGTCAGGTACTGAGTTTGAGTCCCAGTCTCGGTCCTAAAAAAAAAAAAAATTAAAAAAAAATATAAGTAAAACAGTTGACACATCTTGAGCTTTCAGGTGGGTCAACAAGCAGGAGTCTTGAGGGTTCAGTGACTTTTCCTTCCCTCTGTGGGTTTATTTGGTCAGCCAAATGTTTATGGAGGCCAGGCTCCAGAGGGAAAGATAACAGGCTTCTCCAGATGCAAAGAAAAATTTGGGGGAGAGGGGTTGGAGGCATAGCTCAGTTAGTAGAGTGCTAGCCAGCAAATGCAAGTGTCAGGTACTGAGTTCGAATCCCAAAGATTTTGGAGAGAGGCTGATTTAGGGCCCTTATGAAGGAGGAACATTCTCATTGTTCCCTCCTCCCTCAGAATGTAAATTCTTATCTGTGTGTGTGTGCGCAGATCCTGGGGCTTGAACTCAGGGTCTGGGCTTTTTTAACTCAAAGCTGGTACTCTACCAGTTGAGCCACAGCTCTACTTCTACCTTCTTTGGTAAGGAATCAGAGAAGAGAGTCTCACAGACTTTCCTACCCAGGTTGACTTTGAACTGTGATCCTCAAGATCTCAGCCTCCGGTGTAACTAGGATTACATAAAACGTGAGCCCGCAGTGCCTGACGTTGTGGGGAATTTAATTAGTTCACTCATTTCAAATTTCGAGTTGCTTTCCCTGTGTCAGCATCTTTAATTCTTCAATCAGCTGTCCAGCAGTACAAAAATGCTATTTTTGCCTCCTCCTCCTGTGCCCATTTGTCAGATGACAACACTGGAGCCCCAGGAAGTCTCTCCAAGGGAAGGTGGATTTGGTCATGAGCTGGGGGAGCTGGTTTCCAGCTCATGTCTGTTCTGTCTCATCCTCTCCCTGCTCCCCACTGGGCTGGGAGCCCCTTGAGTCTCCTCCTGTGCCTCCAGGCCTGTGGTCTCGCCGGGGGTGAAGGAGGAGGGGGGGTCTTATCACCCTCCACACTCCCTGCCTGTTTGGGCACAAATGTGGCTGTGGGAGATACTGAGAAGGTGGGGGAGCTTTTTCTAGGAGGTGGGCAGGGTTGGCAGAAGGGAAGGACCAAGGAGGCCTCTGTGAATGCCACAGGGTGGCCATTAAATGTGCAAAGATGCCGAGGGAGCCAGAGTCCTGGCTAGAAATCCTGGCTTCATCCACCATGACCTTCATGTGTGACCTTCAACCAGCTGTTGACTCCCCCTTCCCCCATTCCTCATTTCAAAATAAAGACCAGTCCCCGGGGCTCACCCACCAAGTATGGTTTGAAGGACACAGATACCCCAGACCCATGTCTGTTACGGGCCTCACTCCCATAGTTACTATTATTATTATTATTAGTAGTAGTAGTAGTAGTAGTAGTAGTGGTTACATATGTATAACATAAAGCTCGCTGTTTCTAATCATGTTTCAAGTGCACTGTGAAGAAACATTCAGCACGTTCGTGTTGTGTGTAGCCATCCTACCCTCTGTCTCTAGAACTTTCTATGTCCATGCTGAAGCTCCGAGGCCATTCAACACCAACCTCCCCTCCCTTGCCTGGCCCCTGGATGCTCCCCCCCCCCATTCTGCTCGACTTCCTATCTCTTTATTGTTATTATAAAGGTGATGTACAGAGGGGGTACGGTGACATGTCAGATAAGGGTACATCACCCCTTCCCTTGCTCTCTCCCAATGTTTTCTTCCCATCCCCGCTCACAAGTTGTAGAGTTCATTTTCCACAGTGTCTAGTGAGTACCTGCATTTGTTCACCCTTTGTCCACTCATTTCTGTGCTTCTTATCTGCCCAAAGGCAGATAAATGAACAAGACAACAAGAAATGAGAACAAAAGCAGCAAAAAAAGGGGGGAAAAAAAAAAGCTCGTTTACATTTCCTGGAGTGCATTTTGATAAATGGTATCCACATTTATTTTTTGCTGGTCCTGGGGCTTGAACTCAAGGTCTGGGCTCTGTCCCTGAGCCTCTCTCTCTGTGTTGAAGGCTAGCACTCTACCATTCTGAGCCACAGGGACATTCTGGCTTTTTTTGAGTAGCTTATTGGAGATAAGAGTCTCACAAACTTTCCTGCCTGCACTGGCTTTGAACTGCGAGATCTCAGCCTCCTGAATGGCTAGGATTATAGGTGTGAGCCACTGGCTCACTCCTCTCATTTTCAAGAAAACACACACACACACACACACACAAATACACACACACACACACACATTTCCTCTCGTTTTCAAGAAAGAAACACACACACACACACACACACACACACACACACACACACACACACACACACACACACACACACACACACACACACACACACACAGAGGCTGGCTTTGAACCAAGATCCTCTGGATCTCAGCCTCCCCAGTAGCTCAGCTAACAGGTGTGAGCCTACTTTGGTAATTCTACTGCTGTTGGAATTCTCCATTTCAGATCTTTTTGTCAGCTCTGGCCTGCTACTCGGAAGCGATCTAGGCTTCTCAGCTGGGGAACTGGCCGAGGATCAAGGGGTTGGGGCTGGGGTTGGGCTTGGGGAGGAACGGTGTTTGTTCTAGGGTCCCGTTTGCCTCCTCAACTCTCTTTGGGAAGAATGTTTATTGCCCAGGGCATCGGCCCTGATAAGCTTCCTGGATTGTTCCAGATCACGTGGGTGGGGCCAGCTTTTTCCGCCCAAGCCGGACCCCAGTAGCTTTCCGCCTGTGGGAGAGGAGGCACCTGGCCCTTGTGGAAGTGGCCCTGTGTGCAGTGTTTTGGTTTCGGAAAGGTCAATGTTTTGATCGCTTTACTTTGTGTTGTTAGTCAATTTAATTTGTTATTCATAATAAAATCCGGAACTTAACCTGGCCCCGAAGTGCCTGGCTCGGAGGAAATGTTCACTGGAATGATTGTAACTAGAAAAGCCAAGGATAAAAACAAAACACCCCTCCCACCCCCCAAAAAAACCCCAAAACCCTCACCTGGAATCCTAGGCTCAGGAGCCGCGTTTCACCTCCTCAGAGTGAAATTTAAATTTTTGTTTCAAATCAAAGCCATCTTATCCCAAGGGGACAGAGTCTCCACAGGCCTTCTGACCACCTTCAGCACCTCATACCTGGAATCCCAGCTACACAGGGGTAGAGATTGGTAGGATCAAGGTTCTAGGATAGCCCGGGCAAACAGTTTGTGAGACTTACCCATCTCGGCCAATGAAGAGCTGCCCGTGGTTGGTGTAGACTGTTCACCCAGCTCCACGGGAGGATGGAGGTTCCAGGCTGGCTGGGGGTCGGGGGTGGGGAAGCCAGATGGTAACTCAAAAATAACCAGGGCATTCAGGGGCATCTGTGAATCACGCCCATCATCTAGCAGCTCGGGAGGCTGAGATCTGAGGATCTTGGTTTGAAGCCAACCTGGGGAAGAAAGGACTGTCAGACTCTTAATCTCCAGTTATCAAAAAGCTAGGCTGGGGGTGTGGCTCAAGTAGTAGAGCACCAGCCATAAACAAGAAAGTCCAGTGAGCACAAGATCCTGGATTCAAGTCTCTCTCTCTCTCTCTCTCTCTCACACACACACACTCTCACTCACTAAAGGGCTAAACACTCAAATGAGCCTGGATCCAAATTCCCTATGTACACTTACCTTACAGCTGTGATGACAGGCATGAACCACCTCACAACCCGGCTATTAGTTGAGATGGGGTCTCGAGAATCCCCCCTCCCCCCAAACCTGAGGCTTGAGCTCAGGGCCTGGGCACTGTCCCTGAACTTCTTTTGCTCAAGGCTAGCACTCTACCACTAGAGCCACAGCGCCACTTCTGGCATTTTCTGAGTAGCTGGATTATAGGCGTGAGCTACCATTGTCCAGTCAATCTTTCTCTTTCTCTCTCTTTCCTTTCTCTCCTCTTTACCTCTCCTCTCTCATCTTTTTCCTGTCTCACTTCTCCCCTCCCTTTCTTCTCTTCTCTCTTCCCTTATTGGAGATAAGAGTCTCCCAGACTTTCCTGCCTGGGCTGGGTTTGAACCAAGATCCTCTGATCTCAGCCTCCCCAGTAGCTGGGATTATAGACATGTGCCACTGATACCTGGCTTGTCACCTGAGTTTCATGGAGGTGATCTCAGGATTTCCACACTCTTGAGAGCTGATGTTGGAGACACAGCAGCCACTAGCCAAGGGGCCGATGTGGGGTTGTTTATCTCCTGTTCTCTGTAAGGTGCCCTGTGTAACTGTGCTTTCATGGAATTGTCCCTGTCATCACCACACGAGTGAGTGTCCAGATAAACATCAGGCCCTTCCCAAAGCCAAGCGTTTTATGTTTTGGAATAGTTATTTGAGCTTGTTTATTTGGCCAGTGCTCTACCACTTGAGCCACACCTCCAGCCTAGCTTTTTGCTGATGAACTGGAGAGAAGAGTCTCCTGGACTTTTCTACCTGGGTTGGTTTCAAATGGCCACCCTCCAGATCTCAGCTTCCTGAGTAACTCTAGATTTCTTTATTATCCACCATTTGGTGCCAGAATCCTGTTTTAGGAAGCTTTGTGTCTGCTGTGAGAGAGTGAGCTGTCTTTTATTTCTCAGATTGTGATGGGGGGGCAGGGGCTGGACACAACTTGACCCTGGGCCTCTACCCATCACCTGCGGCCTGAGTTTCTTCACACGTACACTCAGTGGCTGGCCCCCAAGCTCACTTTTGTCTGGTCTGTAGATGAAGGTAGCATGAATGGCCGGGAGTCAATGTTTTGGAAACTCTGGCTCTGTATCAGCTCTGGGTGAGTTCGGGGGAAGGGATCATTAGGACTTGTGAAGCAATGGAAGGGAGGGGTGCTTCCAGGGTAGCCCCTGTGGAGCAGAGAGATCAGACTGGAGGAGAAGATAGAATGGGGGGAGCCGGAGAACCGAGTGAATCCTAAAGCGCATGTGCCAAGGTCCTGCAGTGGCGAAACCTCAGGCTTGGTGACTTTGAAGGGACAGAATTCTGTGGCTGTGTTTAGTTTGGAAATAGGGTGGGCAGGATTTATGGCTGCAGTTTCCCCAATCCTCTAGGGTATTTTTCTATAGAAACACTCCTTGGCTACAATTTCCTCCAATCTGTCCCCATAGTGACCAGGATCATTGGGGTCTGCTGCGTTGCCCGGCTTGAGGATTAAGAGTGAGGATACGTTGATGAAGGTCTAGCATTATCGGCTCCAAGGAGGGTTCAGGGAAAGCCAGCTCTGTAAAGCTGGGGGAGAAGGGGGAGGCAGCGAGGACCAATATTTGAAGGAAGGGCTCAGAGGAGTTGAGACACTAGGCTACAGTGTCTCAGCATCAGGGAGTGCCAGATTCCACGCTGGATGGATATCAGTTTTCTATTGATGACTCTAAATAGAAAACCCAGGAAGGCTCCCACAGGCCCAGCCTCACCCTCCACAGGCCCTGCCCACCATCCTTTCTTAGCTCCAACAGCTGCCCCAGCTCTTTCCCGCTCCTTTCTCCTCCTCTTCCTTCCTACCCCTCCCCTCTCTCCTGTCTCTCTGTCTCTGTCTCTCTCTCCTTTGTTGGTTATGGAACTCTGGGCCTGGGCGCTGTCCCTCAGCTCTTCAGCTCAAGGCTAGCTTTCCACCACTTGAGCCACAGCACCACTTCCAGTTTTCTGGTAGTTAATTGAAGATAAGAGTCTCATGGACTTTCGTGCCCGGGGTGGCTTTGAACCACCATCCTCAGATCTTAGCCTCCTGAGTAGCTAGGATGACAGGCATGAGCCACCAGCACCCAGCCCTCTCCTCCCTTTCCCCTCCTTTCCCTTCCCTCCCTCTCCCCCCCTCCCTCTCCCACTTCCTCAAGGGCTCACTGGCTCCGCCCAGCATCCCGGAGGCCTGGTCTTATCTTGACCCCGCCCACTTTGGTTTCCTTGGGGACACAGCTGTTCCTTTTCTCACACATCCTGGAGACTAGTTCTCTGAAGCTGGTCAAGGTTATGACTCTTTCTCTGCCTCTGTCTGTGTCTGTCTGTCTGTGACCCCCTGTGGTGTGTCAGTGTCAGACCACAGCTTCACCTCCCACTTTTTGGTGGTTTATTGGAGAGAAGAGTCTCACAGACTTTTCTGCCCCAGGTTAACTTAGAACCTTGTCCCTCAGATCGCTGCCTCCTGAGCAGTTCGGATGACAGGCGTGAGCCACCAGCGCCCGGCCAACGCCATGGTTGTTGTTGTTGTTGTTTTTCCTAAAGCGAAGTTTCGACTTGAATGTTCACTGTTTAATTTTTCAAGGCTTATTTTATTTTTTTGGTTGCTAAAGTGAGTGCTTTGCATTTTATCTTCGCCTTTTGTGGGTCCCAGGAAGCAGATAGGAAGGAGATCCAGGGTGATTGCAAAGGTGGGCACCACGAGGCCTCTTTGAAGGTCAAGGTCAAGGGGAAGAAGCCCCCTGGAGCAGCCCCTGGCTGCTAAGGAAGGGACGGTGGTGCCAGCGCGGGGGACACGTGGCAGGAGCCCCATGTGTCCCCTTTGCTTTAGGTTGATTCCAAGAAATCCAAGTTGAAGTCCAGCTCGGGGTGGTTTTCTGGGGGCCAGCTCTCACTTCCAAAGCCATGCTCCTTTCCTTAGGCCTTGGTGGGGAAGATGCCTGGGGTGGCCACACCCCTACTTTCTGGCCTTCTGTACCCCATCCCGCTTGTCCTCCATTTCTGGGTGTGTGTACACACCTACCTTGGGTCCTATTTCAGTCTGTCCACAGATTAATTTGAGGCTCTTGTTCTGTCCCCAATTTTCCAAGCACCCCTCAATTCTGGGCCTCTTTGAGACCCTGTGCCTAGTTAAGGCCTCCAGTTATGGTTTGCTCTGGAGACTATTGAATGGTGATCCGTGTGTGTGTGTGTGTGTGTGTGTGTGTGTGTGTGTATGTGTGTGTGTGTGTGTGTGTGTGTGTGTGTGTGTGTGTGTTGGTCCTGGGGCTTGAACTCAGGGCCTGAGTGCTATCCCTAAGCTTTTTTTTTTGGGTCGGTCGTAGGGCTTGAACTCTGAGCCTGGGCGTTGTCCCTGTGCTCTTCAGCTCAAGGCGAGCACTCTATCGCTTGAGTCACAGCGCCAATTCCGGTTTTCTAGTGGTTTATTGGAGATAAGAGTCTCACCGACTTTCCTGCCCGGGCTGGCTTTGAACTATGATCCTCAGATCTCAGCCTCCTGAGTGGCTAGGATTATAGGCGAGAGCCACCGGTGCCGGGCTTATCCCTAAGCTTTTTCACTCAAGGTTGGCACTCTAACCCTTGAGCCACAGCGCCACTTTGCACTTTTTGGGTGGTTCATTGGACATAAGAGTCTCACAGACTTTAGTGCCCTGGTTGGCTTTGAACCTTGATCCCCAGATCTCAGACTTCTGAGTAGTTGGGAGTGCAGGTATGAGTCACCAGCATCTGACTTGAGATCGTGATTTCTGAGATGATTAAGGGCATTTGTGTGTGTGTGTGTGTGTGTGTGTGTTTGTGTCCTGGGGCTTGAACTTGGGGCCTGGGCACTGTCCCTCAGCTCTTCAGCTCAAGGCTAGTGCTCTACCACTTGAGCCAGAGCACCACTTCCTGTTTTCTGGTGGTTTATTATTGGAGATGAGTCTCATGGACTTAACTGCCCGGGCTGGCTTTGAACTGTGATCCTCAGCCTCTTGAGTAGCTAGGATTACAGGCATGAGCCACTGGCAGCTGTGTTTTGGCTTTTAGGCTTGAGTGTCAGGCTACTGTAGAAGAGCCCTTCTAGAAATTTCCATGCAGTTTTCCAGGAGTACCGTGGGTGTGGTTGGACAGTGGTGGTTATTAGGGCTTTAGAGCCTAGGGCCAGCTTTACACAGCATCTCTTGATGAACTCTTTGGGGTATGTCTCGGATGGCGATGGGTGGAGAGTTAATGGAAAAGTGGGGAGACAGGGTCTCCCTGTGTGGGTTTGACTGTGGGAGGGAGGGTCATTTGTGCCGAGCCTTTCCCGCGGAGGCCCTGGCACAGAGTGGGAATGCAGTGCTGAATTGAATGGAGGATGGTGGTGGGGGAAATGTGTGTGTGTGGGGGGGTACCCCACATCAGGTACCAGGACAGGTCACCCCAAATACCAAAGCTGGGTCCTACACATGGGCAAGTGAGTGCTGGCCTCTGGGGGAATGGAGGCTGGGGAGACTGATGCCTCTGTCATCTTTCTTGGGCTCTTTTGTGGGGAGACCAACTTTGCCCTACATCCTCTCCCATTTGATGTTCAAGTCACCCCCAAAATACTGTTACAGCACCAGGTGGGCAGTGGGGGAGGGGAATGGAGCCATGCTCCCAGCCCTGTTTGCTTTTGTTATCGTTTTTTCAAGTAAGCTTTCGTCAAGGGCTAGCCTCCAACATTGATCTTCCAACGCTAAAGCCTCCGGAGTAGCCAGTATCACAGGCATGCTCTACCACTCTGGGCTTATTGACTGAGCTGGGGTTTTGTTGCTGCAGGTATGTATGGCTCAGCCGTAGAGTGCCTGCCTATCAGGTGTGAAGCCCTGGGTTCCAAGGCTAGTACCACCAAATATATACATAAATAATTAAGGGTCAGAGATAAGAGGAGAGCGAAAGAGAGAGTGTGTGGGGGGATATTTTGGCTAGCTTTTTGCCTATGCTGGCCTGGAACCATGATTCAGATGAAGATCTCATTTTTTACCAGCTAGCCTCCAAATGCAATCCTTCTGATCTCTGCCTCCTGAGTTGCTGGGATTACAAGCATGAGTCACCATGCCTGTTTTTTTTTCTCCTCTTTTTTTTTTCTCTCTGTCATGACATTGGAAAATAGGTATCTTTTCATCCTTTTCATCTTCTTGATTCTACTTTTGATTCTACTGTTTTTTTTTCTCCTCTTTTTTTTTCTCTCTCTGTCATGACATTGGAAAATAGGTATCTTTTCATCCTTTTCATCTTCTTGATTCTACTTTTGAGGCATCTCTGCAGTTCATTCTGTTTATTTTTTGGGGGGGGTGGTCACTGAAGAGATGAGGATGTTGTTTTTCTCCAGTTCCTCCCTTGCTTGCTTGCTTGCAGCTCTGTGGACTAGTACATACCCAAGAATACTGTGTACTTGTTGACCAGCTTCTGGTTGTGGGAGCTGAGCTTCGTTGGGGGAGATGGTCTCCTGGGAAACCTCACTTACACAGTAACAGATTCCCACGGAAACGGCTGTTCCTCTCTATTCTCCCCTAGCACAAGAAAGCGGACTCGTTACCTAATGCCAAAAATGACCAGAAAACTTAACATAAGTGACTAAACACCAGCTGATAGAAGAGAGAATTCTACCCAGAGGCACATGCCTGGAGCTAGGAACTGTCTTTGAAGTGATTCAACAATAGATCTAATCATATATATATATAGATAAATATATATATAATTATATATATATATACCATATATATATATATATATATATATATATATATACACACACACACCCACACCATATATATGTATATGGTATTGTGGTTTGAACTCAGGGCTTTGAGCTTGCTGCCAGGCACTCTACTCCTTGAATTGTATTTCCAGCTATTTTTGAGAAAGAGGGTCTCTCTTTTTTTGTCATCAGTTGTGAGACTTGAACTCAGGAGCTTTTGTGCTCAAGGCTAGTGCTCTACCACTTTGAGCCACAGCTCCACTTCTGGTTTTCTGGTGCTTCATTGGAGGTAAGAGTCTCACAGACTCTCCTTCCCAGGCTGGCTTTGAACTATATTCCTTAGATCTCAGTCTCCTGAGTTGCTAGGACGGCAGGTGTGAACCACTAGCACCCAATTTACTCTTATTGTTTCTGAGTGAGGGTCTCATTTTTTTTTTTAAATTAACTGGGCAAGCCTGTTTATACTTCCTGATGGAATGACAGACAGGTATTCCCAGGCCCAACTTTTTTTTTCTTCTTCTTCTGTTGAGATGAGACCTTATGAAATGTTTTCCCCCTAGGCTAGCCTGGAACCCGTAATCCTCAGATCTCAGCCACCTGAATAGTTAGGATTACAGGCATGAGACACTGTGTTGCCTTCCTAGAGTGGCATTAATTTTTTAGACTGCCCTTTTCTAGAGGGGAGAAAACATCAAGTAAAAAGGGTAAGAAAAAAGGGAGAGGGGAGAATATCATATATAAAATTAAGAATGGAGCAGATATAACTTAAAATCCATTTATGTCATAGGACAGTTTTACTGTTTACCTTGGAAATATCAAAATCATTTTATTCATTCATGTAAGTGCTGATTTTTATTTGGGTCTTTTTTTGTTGTTAAGAAGGTTAAGGCTTTGAAGCTGGATGTTGGCTTACACCTGTAATCCCAACTACTCCGGTACTGAGATGTGAGGATCAAAACCAGATTAGGCAAGAACATCTGTGAGATTCTTACCTCTAATGAACCAGCAAAAAGCCGCGAGCGGAGCTGTAACTCAAGTGGTCGAACACCAGCCTTGAGCAGAAAAGCTCAGGGAAAATGCCCAGGCTTTGAATTCAAGCCCCAAGACTGGCACAAAAAATAAATTAAGAAGCCAAGAGTATACTGAACAGTAACCACTTAAAACACAAAAATGTTACGCTTATAGTTAATTGCCTCAAATGTATGGGAAAGAAAGAGGATAGCTGTTTGTTTTTGGCAAGGTTGGTTGGTTTTCTTCAGAGCGGACTGGGATGGTGGAAGTTGTGACTTGCAATCTCTGGACATACAACTAGGTTCGTGTGGATGCCTGGAAGTCCAGCTGGGTTCTCTGGCATCCCACACCTCACATCCCAGGGCTGTTCACATCTCTTGACTCCTCTTGGGAGTTGTGTTCAGCCTCAAGGTGGATACCTGGGCATGCGCGTGACTGGATAAGGCCTCTCCCTTCCAGCTCCTGCGCTCCCTCCTCTCATCCGCCTACTAGTCAGAAAATGGCCCCGGATGGTCATTTCTCCTCCATGTTCTCCATGTTCTTTGGTGCGTGTGGCAGGATAAAGTCTGGGCCCCTGAGGTCCCAATCTGCCCCCCCCCCCCAATTGCCTACTAGCCTCACTCTGTACTTTAGCCTTTAACAACTACCCAGTTTATAGTTCCCTGGTGACTCACACATTTGCACGTACTGTTCTACCTTCACTCCTTATTCCTGTCTCCCTCCCCCCTGCGATTTATTGTGCACCTACTGTGTGCATGCCTCTGGAGTGTAATAGCAAGTGATATGCTCTCTTCTAGGGTCCAGGGGCCTGGTTGTTGTTTTTAATGCCAGTTACTGGGACTTGAACTCAGGGCCTGGTGCTCTCCCTTAGCTTTTTCACTCAAGGCTGGGGCTCTACCACTTGAGCCACACCCCCACTTCTGGATTTTTACTGGCTAATTGGAGATAAAGAGTTGCATGGACTGGCCTACCCCAGCTGACTTTGAACCAGCATCAGTCGATCTCTGATGTAGCTAGGATTACAGGCATGAGCCGCCACCAGCAGCCCCCCCCCCTTCCTCCCCCTATTAGGTGCCTGTTTTATGCCTCCTGGGGATACAGAGACTGGGTCTCCTGTCCATTTCTGCATCTCCATTTTCCTAGATGGGCCCTACGGTGACTGTGATCCACAGTATCTAACTAACCTTGGCTCTCCTGGAGACCTGAGTTCAGGTTCTGCCAGTCAGAAAAAGGCTTTTTTTGGTTGTTGTCGTCAGTTGTGCGGCTTGAACTCAGGGCCTGGGCACTGTCCCTGAGCCGTTTTGTGCTCAAGGATGGTGCTCTAGCACTTGAACCAGAGCACCACTTCCGGTTTTTCAGTGCTTAATTGGCGGTAAGAGTCTCACGGGCACTTTTCTTCTCAGGCTGGCCTCGAACCGCGATCCTTGTAGCTCAGCCTCCTGAGTAGCTAGGATGATAGGTCTGAGCCACCGGTGTCGGGTAGAAAATGGCTATTCTGTAAGTTTCCATCTCTCTCTTGGGGGAAAGGCTGTTGTTACGGGTTAGGAAGATCTAATTAACTCATACGGGCTGAACGAACGGAATCTACATTTTTCAGGTGCATTTGACGCCTGGCTGAAGGGAGGGCTTTGGGAGAGGATGCCCTTTGCCCGGCCTCGGTTTCCTAGAATTGCACAATACACGCCCAATGCACCAAGAAGAACTTTGCAATTTGTAAATCCCGCCCCTGCCCGTGTCAGGGATAGATGAGGAGACGGGACCCGGCGCCTCTCGCCTTCGTCTGGGACTTTTCATTAAATAGAGAGATCGTGGTTTGGGGGTTCGATCTTGTTTTTTTTTTTTTTTCTGGGTTCCAGAGGTGCAGATGCCTCGCCCTCCTCGTGCGGTTTTGCTGTGTGCCTCTGGCGGGCCGCTTTCCCTCTCTGGGCCTCTCCCGGCAAGGCCTGAAGCCAGGGCGTCCCCCGGCCATGCCGGGCACTGCCACGCGGTGACCCGATCTCCTCCCGGGCACCGGCCCAGCCCGTCACGGGGTGTGTGTGTGTTGGGGGGGGCAGAATGCACACTGCACCTTCTGATTCGCCTTTGCGTTCACCGTTGGCAAAGTCCCCTCGGCCCCGGACCCGCCTGGCACCGGCTGCGCCCACGGGAACCTCGCCGATCCCCCCCCAACCACCCACCGCGGTGCCCCCTCAAAACCCCTCGCCCACCGCGCGCCCCGCGGCCACCGACGACGCGGGGTCCCCGCAGGCCCCGCCCTGCGCGCCCTGGGGGGCGGGGCCAGCGCCCCGGCAGCACGCTTGCCCATTGGCTGAGCGCGAGGGCGGCGCTGCGGTTGCCGCCAGAGCCCGGCGTGGATTACGCTGGAAAGGAGCGGAACGCGCCGCGGGCTTTGTGGTGTGTTGGCGCCTCTTGACTACGGTGGAAGGGGCGTGGCCTCGCGTCGTCTGGACCCGCCTTCGGTGCTAGGAGTTCACTTGTTAGGAATCGACCAATCGAGAGGCTACGTTAGCGGGGTGGTTCCGCCCCCTCTCTGGCCTTTGAATGCGCCGTAAATCTCCAAAGAGCGCCGCAGTTCACGCCCGCCCTCCACCTCCCACTTGCGCATGCGTATCCTCACACAGAACTGGCCAATCCGGATGCTGGCGTAGTGGGTCGGGACCCTGGCATATGCCTTACCGTATGTCCCCAAAGAGCCGTGCAGTTCCATTCTGGGGTCCGCGTGGTCAGGGCAGGGGATCGGGGCGCCTCCTTGCCTCAAGAACACACGGTTCTGGGTCGCTCTGACCACCAGTTAACAAAAGTTCAGGCCCTGCCTCCCAACACGCCATTAAATCATTAATGACGTTCCAGGGGGAGGAATTTGGCTCTGGGGACTCGAACCACTGAGGTCAGGGTTGGGGTGTGGGGATGGGCTGGGGAGGGGGAGAAGACTCTGCACAGAGCCCAAATATAATATTTGAGTTTGTAAAATTCACACTCAGGGATACCCAGGGGCCTGGTCCTGATATTGCCTGCAATCCCATGATGCAACCCTTTGGAAATTTCTGGAAAGGAAGAAATTTTGGAATAATAAAATTTGGGGTCTTAAAAACAAACACCCCCCCCCAAAAAAAAGACGAAGCCAAACCAAAAAAAACCCAGACAGGCTGTGTGCAGGAATATAACCACACAGTGCTTTGTATGGTTTGTTTCGCATTCACCATGTAGTTGAAGAAAAAAATAAGCTGACTCGAATTAAAAGCAAGTCAAAAGGGCCACATTTCTATGCCCACGTCATTTAAATCGTTAGTTTCTAACAGCACTGCGTGGATCTCTCAGTTTGCCTTGGACGAATTGGTGGCTATTTATTTTGATGTCGTTTTGAGCTTTCTGAGAAGTTGTGAACATGGATTGTTTCCATTCATAGCTTCCATGTGTTCTGTAATATATTACTAGGCGCTTGTAAGAAAATTCTTTTCTGGAATCATTTCAGTCCACTGAAATCACAATACATCTGAAGTTGGAAGAGAGGGTTTTCTTAAGGTCAAGAAAATTCCTTTACAAATAACAGCACCACTGGCTGGGAAGGTGGCTCAGTGGTAGAGTGCTTGCCTTGCATGCATGAGGCCCTGGGTTCAATTTTCAGCACCACATAATCAGAAAAAGCCAGAAATGGCGCTGTGGCTCAAGTGGTAGAGCGCTAGCCTTGAGCTGAAGAGCTGAGGGACAGCGCCCAGGCCCAGAGTTTAGGCCCTACAACCGACAAAAACAAAACAAAACAAAAAACAACCACACGGGGTAAAACTCAGAAAATTAATAACACTGATACAGTCATATAAATTCATCACCTGTCCCAATAGTCTCTTGCATTAGATATTATTATTATTATTATTATTATTATTTCCCAGTTTCAATTCAGGATCACACTTCTACATTTTTTTGCCACCATTCTCTCTCTCTCTTTCTTTCTATACAATTTCTTAGTTTTTTTCTTTCATTCATATTTTCAAAATACCCAGGCCAGTTATTTTATTTACTTATTTATATGTGTGTGTGTGTATAGATAGATATAGATAGATACCTATAGATATCTATCTATATCTATGTCTATGTATGTATGTATCTATATATATCCTTCTTGTGGGGCTTGAACTCAGGGCGTGGGCACTGTCCCTGAGCTCTTTTGTTCAAGGCTAGCCCTCTACCACTTTGAGCCACAGCTCCACTTCTGTTTGCTGGTGATTAATTGGAGATAAGAGTCTCACAGACTTTTCTGCCTGGGCTGGTTTTGAACTGTGATCCTCAGATCTCAGCCTCCTGAGTAGCTAGGATTACAAGTGTGAGCCACCAGAGCCTCGCCCAGTTATTTTATTGAATGTATTCCAGATGGGCTTTTATTCTTTGGCAAGAAACTACAAATTCCATACCTTTTCAAAATGCACCCCCTCTGCAAGCTCTGGTTAGGTTATTCCTCTATTTTGGAAGATGCTGTTTTAAGTAAGATTTGTCAGGTACAGGTAGCTCATATCAGTAATTCGAACTTTTGAGGAAGTTGAGGTCTGAGGATCATGGTTCAAAGCCAGTTATTTACATTTCTTACATAGCTGGGATTAAAGGTGTGCACCACCATATTAGTCAAGATGGCGGGTCTTGAGAACTTTTTCTGTGGTCTCACACCACAATCCTCCCAAGTCTCTGGATTTATAGATGAAAGCCACTGCACCCGATTTAGACTGAACTTTCTGAGATCACAGATAGCCTTTCTGTGACTGTTCTGATGATTACTCAAAACGAGGAGGGGTTTCCTGTGTTCTCAAAATGTCTCTGAAAACACTAGCTGGCTGTGCATTTGATATGTTTCTTGAATGAATAAAAAAACAATGAAAAGCCAACAATTTATTCAGTAGTTCCTAAAAGAACAATCCTTTGCTTTGTGTTGGGTTCCTGTGTTGTAGTAAAGAAGTGATTTTTTTCTTTCTTTTTGCTGGTCATGGGGCTTGAACTCTGGGTCTGGGCGCTGTCCCTCAGCTCTTCAGTTCAAGGTGAGCACTCTACCACTTGAGCCACAGCACCACTTCCGGTTTTGTGGTGGTTCATTGGAGATAAGAGTCTCATAGACTTTCCTGCCCGGGCTGGCTTTGAACCACAAACCTCAGATCTTAGCCTCCTGAGTAGCTAGGATGACAGATGTGAGCCACCAGCACCCAGTTACAAAGTGGTTTTAAAAGGATGTTTGTGCCAGCTTCCAGTGGCTCATACTTGTCATCCTAGCTACTCAGGAGGCTGAGATCTGAGGATCATGGTTCAAAGCCAGACTGGGCAGGAAAGTCTGTGAGATTCTCCAATCAGCAACTAAAAAGCCAGAAGTGGAGCCTTGGCTCAAAGTGGTGGTAGAGCTTTAGATTTAAGCTCAAAAAGCTCAGAGACAGCACCCAGATCCTGATTTCAAGCCCTATAACACTTTCTTCGCAAACACAAACAAAACAGAACAAAACTAAAACACAAGAAACCCAGAAACCAAAAAGAAGAAGACCACACCGGACAAAGGCTCAATGCCTATGTGCCTCTGATCACATAAAATAAGATTTATCGAGATGAACTTCAGGAAATGGAAACAAGAGGGTTTTTTTCCTCTTTGTTGTTGGTTTTGTTTTCTTTTTGTCTCATTTGTTCATTTTCTGTCTCATTGGCTCATTTTCTGTCTTTGGAGGGTAGGAGGAAACACAGAAATGAGGGGACAGAGGGTGAACAGATGCAGCCGTCGTGCTCACTGGACAATGGAAAACAAGCGTATACAGCTTTTGGGTGGAGAAGGGAGGGAAAAACTGGGAGAGAGTGAGGGAAGGTGAGATACTGTTCAAAAAGAAATGTAGGGCTGGGAAGGTGGCTCAGTGGTACAGTGCTTGCCTTGTATGCATGAGGCCCTGGGTTTGAATCCTCAGTACCACATAAGCAGAAAAAGCTGGAAGTGGTGCTGTGGCTCAAGTGGTAGAGTGCTCGCCTTGAACTGAAGAGCTGAGGGACAGCGCCCAGGCCAGAGTCCAAGCCCCACAACTGACAAAAAAAAAAGAGAAGAAAATAAAAAAGAGAAATGATTTAGGTAACTGTAACCACTCTACATCACTTTTGTAATAACACATAATTAAGTTTTTTTAAAAAAAAGGTCAAATTGTGTCTGGCCTCAAATATTAGTATTACAGTATATTGCTGTGTATATATATATATATATATATTTTTTTTTGCTAGTCCTAGGACTTGAACTTTGGGCCTGGGCACTGTCTGAGCTTCTTTTGCTCAAGGCTAGCGCTCTACCACTTGAGCCACAGCGCCACTCAAGGCTAGCGCTCTACCACTTGAGCCACAGCGCCACTCAAGGCTTGCGCTCTACCACTTGAGCCATAGTGCCACTTCTGGCCTTTTCTGTTTCTGTGGTACTGAGGAATGGAACCCAGGGCTTCATGCATGTTAGGCAAGCACTCTACCACTAGGCCACATCTCTACTAGCCCTTACTGTACTTTCAGGAAAGTTATTTTTCTAGCTCTTAGAAATGTGCTTGCCATATTTTGTGTCTATCATCAGCCTACCTGGCCTCCTGCTTCTGTGTTAACTGTGGGTAATCCCCAGGTACTCCATGTTCCTCAGCTTCCCCTCCTTTCTCCAGGACCCCCTCCTGGGCCTCATAACCCCCAGTTCTGTGAACCTCTGTGTGTGTGTGTGCACACACGTGTGCGCACGTGTGCATGGGTGTATGCTCACACAATCAGCACAATAATCAAGATTGCATCACTCAACCCCTGACCCTTTCAAGCCCCTCCCCACCCCCAGCCCTTGGGGTGTGCGGGAAGTTTTTAATGAGGTCTTTGATGGTGCTCTTGCCAGGATGTGAGCCCCTTCCTGGCTTCCTTGCATTCTGTCTGACACCGGGCCTTGGTGGGTCTTACACCATTGTCCTATTTATGTATGACTTCCTCCAATTGAGGCTGAGGCCTCAGATCCTCTGAGGGGGTGGGGCATCAGCAGGCAGGCTACTCATCCCTGCCTGGTCCACCCAGCTGGGGAACAAAGCATTCAGTAAATGCACCTGCACTTATGCAGGCCTTTTATTTTTATTTTGTCAGTTGTGGGGCTTGAACTCAGGGCCTGGGCGCTGTCCCTGAGCTCTTTTTGCTCAAGGATAGTGCTCTACCACTTTGAACCACAGCGCCACTTCGAGTTTCTGGTGGTTCACTGGAGATAGAGTTTCAAGGACTTTGCTGCCTGGGCTGGCTTTGATCTCAGATCCTCAGATATCAGTCTCCTGAGTGGTTGGGATTACAGGCGTGAGCCACTGGCTCTTGGCTTACTTCTATTTTTAATTTATTTTGTGTGTATGAGTATGTGTGACTTGAATTCAGATTCTAGCTTCTGTCCTGGAGCTTTCTGGGTTCAAGGCTGGCACTCATATCACTTTGAACCACACCTCCACTTCTGGCTTTTTGGTGGTTCATTGGAGATAAGACTCTTCAGGACTTTCCTGCCTGGGCTGGCTTTGAACCATGATTCTCAGATCTCAGCCTCCTGAGGGTGACAGACATGAGTCACTGGTTATAGCCGCCCCCCCACCCTTATTATTCACTAACAGAATAGGGTCATAACTGTTTACCTAGCACCGGGGTTGCTTAGGCATTACAAGTCATGTGACAGGATCTAAAGACACTAGTATGGGGGTGAAGATACTGCTTTCTTGGGGGTCTTGGAATTAATCCCCTGTGGATATCCAGGAGAAGACTGCAATATAAACAATAACAATGATTAATAATAACAATTATTAGTAATAACAGTCCCTCTTGACTCATTTCTCCCTGTCTTTATTTATTTACTTTTAATTAGTTATTTTTTGTGTGTGGGACTTAGGACTTGAACTCAGGGCCTGGGTGCTGTCCCTGAGCTTTTTTTCCCTCAAGGCTGGTGATCTACCACTTGAGTCACAGCTCCACTGGCTGCTACTGCTCCTCCTCCTTTATCATCCTCCCCCTTCCCCTTCCCCCTCCCCTTCTCCCCCCTCCTCCTCCTCCCGCTCCTCCTCTTCCCCCTTCTCCCCCTTTCTTCTTCCTCCTCCTCCCCCCCTTCCTCCTCCTCCTTCTCCTCCTCCTTTGTGTAGTATGTTGGAGATAAGAGTCTCAGGAACTTTCCTGCTGAATAATGATCCTCAGATCTCAGCCTCTGGAGTAGCTGGGATTACAGGTGTGCAGTTGCTGGCTGCGACTTGCTACTGTATATATTATTTTGCCACGTTTGGATAGTTGGCTACTTTTGTATCTCTAGCCTGGAGAGTGTATTTGGTGAGGGCCAATAGCAGTTTGGCATTCACCAGGAACATTTGTCAGATGTTTTAATTAATTTAAGGCCACTCTGCCCCTTTACCCCCCCCCATCCTCCCCACAAAGTTGTTTTGCATTTTCAAGCCTCCTCTCCAATCTGGGGGGGGGGGTTCAATGAGTGTAACCCAGGCCAGAACTCTGTGTGTGTGTGTGTGTGTGTGTGTGTGTGTGTGTGTATGAAGGGGGAGGGGGGGAGAGAGAGAGAGAGAGAGAGACTTCTTGCGGTTGCCATGGTAACAAGTCTCCTCCTTCACCTTCTTGATCCAGTGTCTGACCCTCTCCCTCTCTCCCTAGTGTGCCCGACCATCTGCAAGTCGCACGGCTGCACGGCCGACGGCCTGTGCTGTCACAGCGAGTGTCTGGGGAACTGCTCGGCGCCCGACGACCCCACCAAGTGCGTGGCCTGCCGCAACTTCTACCTGGAAGGCCGCTGCGTGCCCACCTGCCCGCCGCCCTACTACCACTTCCAAGACTGGCGCTGCGTCAACTTCAGCTTCTGCCTGGACCTGCACAACAAGTGCAAGAACTCGCGAAGGCAGGGCTGTCACCAGTACGTCATCCACGACAACAAGTGCATCCCCGAGTGCCCCTCCGGGTACACGATGAACTCCACCAAGTGAGTCCTCCAAGCCCAGCCTGGGTTCATCACGCCGCTATGGGAGGGTCTCACGCTTTTTGCCCAGAAACAGGCCTTTCATTTTGTTCCTCCTACCTACAGCCTCCCATCCTGGGATGATAGGTACCTGCCACACCATATGTGACTTGTTGATTGAGATGGGGTTTTGGCTACTTTTTATTTTTATTTTTTACCCTGAGCTGGCCTCAGAGTGAGATCTTCCTGACCATTTCCTCCCAGTTAGTCTGGGTGATAGGCATGAGCCACTGTGCCCGGCCTCAGTTGCCATTTTTCACCTCCTGTCTTGGTTCCTGGGCTTCGAGGCAGACATTGATTAAAAAAAAAGGGTCAGAGGGGAAAAATTGCTGGCATTTTGGGCTCTATTTCTTGTTGCTGCTCATTTGTCATTTATTTATTTATTCACTTATTTATTTTTTTGTTGTTGGTCATTGGCCTGAACTCTGGGCCTGGGCGCTGTCCCTCAGCTCTTCAGCTCAAGGCTAGTGCTCTACCACTTGAGCCACAGCACCACTTCCAGCTTTTTGTGCTTATGTGGTGCTGAGGAATCGAACCCAGGGCCTCATGAATCCAAGCCAAGCACTCTACCACTGAGCCACCTTTCCAGCCCCTGAAAATATTTTTTATTTTTTTAATGTTCATGCCTCTATTCCTCTTTTATATACCTCCTCCACTCCTCAACCTCTCCTACTTTTATGTGTGTGCGTGTGTGTGTGTATGTGTATGTTTTTTTTTGTCGGTCTTGGGGCTTGAACTCTGGGCTTGGCGCTGTATCTGTGCTCTTCAGCTCAAGGCGAGCGCTCTACCACTTGAGCCACAGTGCCACTTCCGGTTTTCTAGTGGTTTATTGGAGATAAGAGTCCCACGGACTTTCCTGCCCGGGCTGGCTTTGAACCCTGATCCTCAGATCTCAGCCTCCTGAGTAGCTAGGATGACAGGCGTGAACCACTGGCACCCAGCTGTATGTGTATGTTTGTGTGTCAGTCCTGGGGTTTGAACTCAGGACCTAGATGCTGTCCCTAAGATGGTGTTTTGCTCAAAGCTGGTGCTCTTCTGCTTGAGCCACAGCTCCATTTCTGGCTTTTGGATGGTTAATTGGCGATAAAAGCCTGGACTTTCTTGGCTAGACTGCATTTGAACTGCAATCCTCAGATCTCAGCCTCCTGAGTCCTATTCCCATTTTTTTTCTTTCGTTTCTTTCTTTCCTTCCCTCCCTCCCTTTCTTTCTCCTTCCTTCCTTCCTTCTCTCTCTCTCTCTCTCTTTCTCTCTCTCTCTTTCTTTCTTTTTTTTTTCTTTTTTCTTTTTGGGTCCGGTCATGGGGCCTGAACTCTGGGCCTGGTCGCTGTCCCTCAGCTCTTCAACTCAAGGCTAGCGCTCTACCACTTAAGCAACAGCGCCACTTCTGGCTTTTTTCTTTTTTCTTATGTGGTGCTGAGGAATCGAACCCAGGGTCTCAGGCATGCAAGGCAAGCGCTCTACCACTGAGCCACCTTCCCAGCCCTCTTTCTTTTTCTTTCTTTCTCTGTCAGTTGTGGGGCTTGAACTCTGGGCCTGGGTGCTGTCCCTGAGCTCTTCAGCCCAAGGCGAGCACTCTACCACTTGAGCCACAGCATCACTTCTGGTTTTCTGGAGATTCATTGGAGATAAGAGTCTCATGGACTTTCCTTCCTGGGCTGGTTTTGAACGATGATCCTCAGCTTTCAGCCTCCTGAGTATCTAGGATGACAGACGTGAGCCACCAGCTCCTGGCTCCTATTCCGTTTTTAAAAGCTTTCTTTACTTTAGCATGGTTTTTCTTATGATATTCTCATTTATGCACACAACTTGCCTTTGTCACAGTCTTCTTTCCTTCCCACCTTTTTTTTTTCTTTGCTGTTAATGTCTTTAAAAAAAATTTTTTTTTATTTTGTTTTTCTCTTTGGATATAGCTCCTGTGGAGGAGAGAAAAATGTATAATATCTGTCTTTCTGAGTCTGGCTTATTCCTCTTGATGATCTCCAGTGGTGCCGAGTAACATTCCACCAAGCATATACACCACTTTAAAAAAAATTATTGTTACCCATTTCATTAGTTGTTGGACACCTGGGCTGGTTCCCTGATGGATGGGCAGGTGCTTTGGCTGTGCTCAGCTTGTGCTTATTTGCAAGAGGAGAAAAGATTAAAAAACACAAAACAAAACAAGGAAGTCTTTAATCTCCCCTGGGCTCCCTGCTGTGGTGTGCTGTCCTCAGTGAATTAAGTTCAGGACTAACCTGGACAAATTTTTAATTAGACTTCTTAATATGGCAGTTGGGCATGGTGGTGCTTGCTGTAATCATGGCTTTGTGGGAGGTATAGGTAAGAGGATCCAGGCTGAGGTTTTGTTTTGTTTCTTTTTGTTTTCCATGTCTTATCTTACCTGGCATCTGGGTGGTGTTAACATTAGTATGGACTGTGTTATCTCTGCCTTTCCTAGAACTTTGCTGCTGTTTGAACAATGACATAATTAGACCGTATCCTACCATTTGGATGAGAAATAGCAGGGTTACTCTGCGTAGGGGTGGGTTAATTTTCTTTTCTTTTTTTTTTTTTTTCAAATGTCACAGACATTTTGTTTGTGGCCTGCCTCCCTCCTTCCCTCCCTCCCTCCCTCCCTCCCTTCCTTCCTCCCTCCTTCCCTTTCTCCCTCCCTTTCTCCCTCCTTTCCTTCCTTCCCTTCCACTTCTTTTTTTCCACTCCTGGGGCTTGAACTCAGGGCCTGGACACAGCTCCTGAGCTTCTTTTGCTTAAGGCTAGCACTCTACCACTTGAGCCACAGTGCCACTTCCAGCTTTTTCTTTCTGTGGTACTGAGGAATTGAACCCAGGGCATCATGCATGCTAGGCAAGCACTCTACCACTAAGCCACATTCCCAGCCCTGTGTTCTTTTCTTTTCTTTTTTTGGGGGGGTCTGGTCGTGGGGTCTGAACTCTGGGCCTGGACCCTGTCCCTCAGCTCTTCAGCTCAAGGCTAACACTCTACCACTTGAGTCACAGCGCCACTTCCAGCTTTTTTTTTCTGCTTATGTGGTGCTGAGGAATTGAACCCAGGGCCTCATGCATGCAAGGCAAGCGCTCTACCACTGAGCCACCTTCTTAGCCAGCCCCCTGTGTTCTTTTCTTATATGAGATATTTTGGTGTCTTGGGCCATTCACCAAGTTAAAAAAAAATCTATCCTGCAGGCACTGGTAGCTTACACCTGTCATCCATCCTAGCTACTCAGGAGGCTGAGCTCTGAGGATTGAACTTCAAAGGCAGCCCAGGCGGGAAAGTCCAGGAGATTGTTAATGCCAATGAACCACCAGAAAACTGAAGTGGAGCTATGGCTCAAAGTGGTAGAGCATTATCCTTGAGCAAATGAGCTCAAGGGACAGTACCCAGGCCCTGAGTTCCCAGAATGAAGGGAAAGAAAAACAAAATGTTTCCTACTTTTTTATTTTTTGGTATGGAGGATTAAAAAAATAATGAAAAGCAAACACATAAGCATCAAAGAAGAGAAGAATAGGAAGGGATGGTAAGGGGAAACAAAGGAGAAGGCAACAATGCTTGATAAGAAATGAACTCATTACCTTGCTCATGTAATTGTAACCCCTCTGTACAGTATTTTCACAATTAAAAAAAGAGAGAAGAAAAACAAAACGAAACCAAACAAATGCCAAGCAGACAGACGCACAGTGTTGTCGTTGGAAGGCTTGGAGGTGACCTGCTTACGTCAAAAAAGAAAAAAAAAAAACCCAACAACTCCTCTTCAGACTGAAGAATTAGCCAAGCGAGCATGTGCTGGTGGGAATTTGATTTCTCTCAGTGGGAAGGAAAATCATCTTTATGGCAGCCCAGTTCTTCCAGATCTTCCTTTTTAGTGTTTATAAAAACCTCCAAGTACAATATGTTTTGTTTTTGTCCTTTTTGATTTTTTTTTTTCTTTCAAAAGCAGAACATCAAGTGACTTTGTTGACCAAAAATAGGACTCTATAAAATTACCTTTTTCCTACTGGTTAGGATGTTTTTGTTTTCATATTTGAAAAAAACAAAGAGCTCTTGTTGACATGTTTGTTTAAAAGCCATTAACTTTAAATAAAAAGACTTAAAAAAAGGGGGGGGAGAAGGGCTGGGCACTGGTGTTCACACCTGTAATCCTAGCTACTCAGAAGACTGAGATCTGAGGATCATGGTTCAAAGCCAGCCCAGGCAGAAATGTCCATGAGACTTTCTCTCTAACTTTTTTTTTTTTTTTTTTGTCAGTTGTGGGGCTTGAACTCTGGGCCTGGAGATAAGAGTCACAGACTTTCCTGCCCAGGCTGGCTTTGAACTGTGATCCTCACATCTCAGCCTCCTGTGTATCTAGGATGACAGGCGTGAGTCACGGGCGCCTGGTCGCCACAAGACTCTTATCTCCAATGAACCACCAGAAAATGGGAAGTGATGGGGCCCTGAGTTCAAGTCCCAAGACTCTCTCTCTCTCTCTCTCTCTCTCTCTCTCTCTCTCTCTCTCTCTCTCTCTCTCTCTCTCTCTCTCCAACCTGCACATTTCTGAGCTGTGGTTTGTTGTGGCCCTCTCCCCAAACTCATACCTGAGCCCTTTCTTGTTTATTTTCATGTGAGGCTTGAATTCAGGGCCTTATGTTCTCCCTTGGCTTTGTTGTTGTTGTTAAGGATGGTGTTCTACCACTTGAGCCATACCTCCACTTCCAGGTTTTTGTTGACTCATTAGAGATAGGAGTCTTGAACTTTCTTGCCCAGACTGGCTTTGAACCTGAATCCTTAGATCTCATTCTCCTGAGTAGCTAGGATTACAAGCATGAGCCACCAGCGGACTGGCTCACCATGGGTTTTGATCTTGTTTGGCTTCTGTCTTTCCTTCTCCCCTTGCCCCTCCCCCAGTATTTCCACAGTTACATATGCATGGATTTGTGTTTATGTATAAACCCCACATAGGGAGAAAAACCTGTGCTACTGGACTTTCTGAGCTAGCTTGATCTTGCTCAACATGATGAACTCCAGCTCCATTCATCTCCCTGCAAATGATAACGGTTTCGTTTCTGTTTATGGCCAAGTAATATTCCACCGGAATATCATTCTTCCTTTTTCTCAGGCTACATGTGAACCCATCCCAGCTCACTGGTGTGTGCTGAGGGCTGGATTGAGCTGGGTGAGATGTCTGACCTCTCTCTCTCTCTCTCTCTCTCTCTCTCTCTCTCTCTCTCTCTCTCTCTCTCGGTTCCGTTTTCAGCTTGATGTGTACCCCATGCCTGGGGCCTTGTCCCAAGATCTGTCACCTCCTGGAAGGCGAGAAGACAATTGACTCAGTGACCTCAGCCCAGGAGCTCCGGGGCTGTACGGTGGTTAACGGCAGCCTGATCATCAATATCCGAGGAGGCAGTGAGTACTGGGTGGGAGGGGGAGGGGTGGGAGGGGGAGGCTCTGGGTGCCAGGCTACTTGGAGTAAGGGTCAGGGCAGGAAAACAGCCTTGATTGTCCTGCACCCTCCTTTTGCAATGTTAAGAGCATCCTTCAGCTGGGTAGGGTGATGCACTCTTGTAGTCCTGGAACTCTCATTTTCCAATCTGTGTCAAGAATCTGCTTGCTTTTTTGTTTTCTTATAAGTTCTGGGGATTAAGCTGAGTACTGGTGGCTCATGCCTGTAATCCTAGCTACTCAGGAGGCTGAAATCTGAGGATCACAGTTCAAAGCCAGTCTGGGCAGGAAAGTCTGTGAGACTCTTATCTCCAATAAACCACTAGAAAACTCGAAGTGGAGCTGTGGCTCAACTGGTAGAGAGCTAACTTTGAGCTGAAGAGCTGAGGGACAGTGCCCAGGCCCTGAGTTCGAGCCCCACGACAAAAAATAAAAATAAAATAAGTTCAGGGGATTGAACTCAGACCCTCAACTGTAAAACCATACTCTTTTGCACTTATTTCTAAAGTAAGGCCTGGGATTTCTGCTCTGAGTACTACTGGACCACCTATTTTATACTTTTTCCTATAGCTGGAGTGACAGGCATGTACCCTTGTACCCCTTCTTCTGTTGAGATGGTGTCTTGGGGACGTTCCTGCCCAGGCTAGCTTTGAACTGTGACCCTCAGATTTCAGCCTCATGAGTAGCTAAGATTACAGGTGTTAGCCACCAGTGCCTGGCTCCTTTAAAAAAATATTAAAAAAAAAATGAAAATAGCCTTAGACACAGGGCTATAAATTGACATGGCTGTGTTTCAATAAAACTTTATTTATAAAATTGGCTGAATCCAATGGGCTGCTACTTGCCAACCTCTGAGGTAGAAAATAAAAGAGGTTGCTATTGGAAGAAGTATCTGATCTTGAGAAGGGAATTTTGAGATGACTGTGGAATCAAACAAGCAGATATAGAATACATTATTTCCTTCTATATCTGCTTGTTTGATTCCACTTAAGCTTGGCTTAAGGAACATTGAGGACCTTGGGTTGTCTTCTACGTGTGACCAGATTTGAAACTAGTTTTCATTTAATTTTTGTATTCCATTTCATCTGAGGCGGCATCTACCAAAGCCACCTGCTTACCTCCACAGGATAGCTTTGTAGATCAAAATCATTTGCCAAGCCGGGTACTAGTGGCTGTCTCCTGTCATCCTAGCTACTCAAGAGGCTGAGATCTGAGGATCACTGTTCAAAGCCAGCCCTGGGTAGGAAAGTCGGTGAGACCCTTACTCCAATGAACCATGAGGAAACTGGAAGTGGTGGTATGGGTCAAAGTGGTAGAATGCTAGCCTTGAGCAAAAGAGCTCAGGGACAGCACCCAGGCCCTTAGTTCGAGTCCCAGGACTGACAAAAAAACAAAATCAGAAACAAAACTCATTTGCCATCTGGTGACTTCCTCACCATAAGAAATGAAGGGGAAGACTTAAATATTTTGGTCCATACTCATGCCATATTCTCTTGTTTCTGTAGACAACCTAGCGGCTGAACTAGAGGCCAACCTTGGCCTCATTGAGGAAATATCTGGGTACCTAAAAATCCGACGCTCCTACGCTCTGGTCTCTCTTTCCTTCTTCCGGAAGCTGCGTCTGATTCGAGGGGAGACCTTGGAAGTGGGGTAGGTGGGCCTGATGGTGTGTTTTGTGCCAGGGAAGCTCTTGGGTTAGAAAAATTTAGTTTTTTTTTTTCTTTTAAAACCCAACCCAGGGCTGGGAAGGTGGCTCAGTGGTAGAGCGCTTGCCTTACATGCATGAGGCCCTGGGTTCAATTCCTCAGCACCACATAAGCAGAAAAAAAAAAGTTGGAAGTGGCGCTGTGGCTCAAGTGGTAGAACGCTAACCTTGAGCTGAAGAGCTGAGGGACAGTGCCCAGACCCAGAGTTCAGGCCCCATGACTGGACCCAAAAACACAAAAAACAAAAAACACCAACCCACAGGAAATCAAACACTCTGAAAGTCTTAGTACATGCTTTAAGGGGTAGTATGCCCTCCCCCCAAAACAAACACCCCATCCCCCCAATCTGTTTTACAGTCATTCTTGAGAACAGAAGCAGGGTTATAGCCCCAAATTTGGGGTCCTTACGTGGGGGTGCGTGGCTGGAACTTGCTCACTAGTGTATTCTGGGCTGCTGTAGAGTCAAGAGTTACCAGGAGGGCCCTTTATTGCCATGTTCAATTGGCTGTCGCAGAAATCCAGGTTTCAGGGCTGGGAAGTGGCTCAGTGGTAGAGCGCTTGCCTTGTATGCATGAGGCCCTGGGTTCGATTCCTCAGCACCACATAAGCAAAAAGAAAAAAGCCAGAAGTGGTGCTGTGGCTCAAGTGGTTTAGCGCTAGCCTTGAGCTGAAGAGCTGAGCATCAGCGCCCAGGCCCAGAGTTCAGGCCCCACGACTGGACCCCCCCCAAAAAAATGGAAGGGGAGGTTTTTTTTTTGGGGGGGGGAGACTAAATGGAAGAGGAAGGGACAAGATAATGGGGGTGACTATGAACAGAGTACATGGTATCCATGTCTGAGAATGTCCAAATGAAACGCATTGTTTTGTACAGTTAATGTATACTAATTAAAAAAAAGGGGGGGGAACCCATAATCAAAACAGAACGTGAAGCTGGGCTCCAGCCTGGCTCCTGCTGGAGGTCGAGCTGTCACGTGACCCGGATGCCTCTGTCTCTGTAGGAATTACTCTTTCTATGCTCTGGACAACCAGAACCTAAGGCAGCTCTGGGACTGGAGCAAGCACAACCTCACCATCATCAATGGGAAACTCTTCTTCCACTATAACCCCAAACTTTGCTTGTCCGAAATCCACAAGATGGAAGAAGTTTCTGGAACCAAGGGACGCCAGGAGAGAAATGACATTGCCCTAAAGACCAATGGAGACCAGGCCTCCTGTAAGTCACACCGCCTTGGTGCTCCCAGCCAGATAACCCACGGAGGAAGAGAATTAGGCGGGGGAAAATCTCCTCTTCCTCCTCTTCTTCATCCCCCTCCTCCTCTGGGACTGAGATCCTATCTCAGCCTCCTGATTGGCTGGGATTGCAGGCAGTCACTGCCACACCCTTCTGAGAGCAGTATAGATTGGAACCCAAGAACTAAGAGGGACGAGGAAAGAGAGGCTTGAGCCCCACTTAGTTCTGTCATGGATGGAGACTGAGCAGAGCAGAGTCATGCTGTGGCTCAGAATGTTCCAGCAGGCACCCTGCCTTTGACCTAGATGCAAAATCAGCACACTGGGACTCTGGTCAGCCCTTGGAAGTCCAAGGAGACATTACGTCTTGGATGGAGTTTGGGAGAGGGTTCAAGTCCCAGACAGGCAGAATGACTCCACCCCTGTCTATTCACAGTTGGACAGTTGGGTCTGTCCATGCTCATTTGCATGGGCTCATTTGAATACAGATAGCCAATCTGATATCATACACCTTCATGTGCAGGACCACACTGAATGGAGCTGAATGTGGCGTGCAAGTGTGTGTGTGTGTGTGTGTGTGTGTGTGTGTGTGTGTGTGTGTAAGTGCATGTGTGTATGGAAAATCACAATGAAACCCTGACCAAACTGGTTGCTAGTGGCTCATGCCTGTCATCCTAGCCACTCAGGAGGCTCAGATCTGAAGATTAAGGTTTAAAACTATCCTGGGCAGGAAGGTCCATGAGACTCTCTTTTTTTTTTTTTGGTCGGCTGTGGGGCTTGAACTCTGGGCCTGGGCGCTGTCCCTCAGCTCTTCAGCTCAAGGCGAGTGCTCTACCACTTGAGCTACAGCGCCACTTCCGGTTTTCTGGTGATTTATTGGAGATAGGAGTCTCACGGTCTCTCCTACCCGGGCTGGCTTTGAACCGCGATCCTCAGATCTCAGCCTCCTGAGTAGCTAGGATTACAGGTGTGAGCCACCAGCGCCCGGCTTCCCTGAGACTCTTATCTCCAGTGAACTACCAAAAATCTGTGGCTCAAGTGGTAGAGTGCTGCCTTTGAGCTCAGGGACAGTGCCCTAAGTTCAAGCCCCACAACTGACAGAAAAAAATGCTGGAAGTGGAGGTGTGAATCAAGTGGTAGAGCGCCAGCCTTGAGCAAAAGAGCTCAGGGACAGTGCTCAGGCCCCGAATTCAAGCCCCACAACTGACAAAAATAAAAAATGAAAAAAGAAACCCTGACTCAGCTGGGCGCTGGTGGCTCACTTCTGTAATCCTAGCTACTCAGGAGACTGAGATCTGAGGATGGTGGTTCAAAGCCAGCCTGGGCAGGAAAAGTCTGAGAAACTCTTTATCTCTAATACTCACTCAGAAAACCTGAAGTGGTGCTGTGGCTCAAGTGGTAGAGCACTAACCTTGAGCTGAAGAGCTGAGGGACAGCGCCCAGGGCCAGAGTTCAAGTCTCATGACTGAAAAAAAAAAATCCCTTGACTATTGGGGCTAGGAAGGTGGCTCAGTGGTGGAGTGCTTGCCTTGCATGCATGAGGCCCTGGGTTCCATTCCTCAGCACCACAGAAGCAAAAAAAGCCGGAAGTGGCACTATGGCTTAAGTGGTAGAGCATTAGCCTTGAGCCGAAGAGCTGAGGGACAGTACTCAGGCCAAGTTCAAGCTCCAGGACCGACAAAAAAAAAAAAAAAAAAGAAAAAGAAAAAGATAAAAACCTTGACTGTGCAAATAATATCTACTTATTCTGAAATAAGTAGATATTACATTCTATTTATATAGATATTTTAATTACGCATGTGGATCAGTGTTCCCAACGGGAGTACCTTTTCTAGGGGGCGTGGCCTATTGTGCAGTCTGGTATTCAGTTAAACCCCTGATTTAGTGCAGTCTTGGCTAGCTACTTGGCTTGGCCTTGATCTGGGCAAACCTCCTGCTCAGATTATGTTTTGGCCTGAACTGAACACCACCCCTTATCCTAATGGCTGGATTGTCTTCTTCTTCTTCTTTTTTTTTTCATTCTTTTCTCTTTTTCTTCCTTTTCAACTTTCCTAGGTGAAAACGAATTACTTAAGTTTTCCTTCATCCGCACATCATATGACAAGATTATGCTGAAATGGGAGCCCTACTGGCCCCCCGATTTCCGAGACCTCTTGGGGTTCATGCTCTTCTACAAAGAGGCGTGAGTAGTGAGAGGCAGGGTCAGGAGAGATGGCGTGGAGGGGGGGACTCCCACCCCAGTCGGGGGGACTATACCTCATTATTTCCTTCCTCTGCATGAAATAAATAATAGTCTACTTCCCTTTGGACGGTCTTGCTGGTTCCTATTGCAGAAAGTCAAAAATATCCCCTTAGGCTGGATGCTGGTGCTTCATGCCTATAATCCCAGCTACTCAGGAGGCAGAGATCTGAGGGTCACAGTTCAAAGCTAGCCTGGGTAGGAAAGTCCATGAGACTCTTACTTCCAATGAACCAGCAGAAAACCGGAAGTGCAATTGTATGGCTTCATGTGCTAGAACGCTAGCCTTGAGCAAAAGAACTCAGGGACAGCACCTAAGCCCTGAGTTCAAGTTCCACAACCAAAACAAACAAACAAACAAACAAATAAATCCCCTCAGATCAAAGATCTGAAATTAAGGCTGACAGTTTTCATGTACCGGTTGGTTCTGGAGGAAGTTTTATGGAGAGAGAGAAGATACGGGTTTTTCCTATGTTGTCCAGGCTGAGTCTTAAATCTTGGGCTCCAGGGATCTTCCTGGTTCGTCTTCCTAAGTAGCCAGGACTACAGGTATGAGGCACCCTACCCTGCCATAGGTCCAGAGTTACTCATTTCCTAGAATGTTGTTCCATTGTGTGTATCAGACAGCCTTAGCAATCAGGCATGTAGTCCACTGAGTTATTTTTTAAGAAAAACATTTCTGAATCCATTTAAATGTATTTTCCAACATAATTTTTTTTTTTTTCAGTCATGGGGCTTGAACTCTGGGCCTGGGCACTGTCCCTCAGCTCTTCAGCTCAATGTGAGCTTACTCTACCACTTGAGTTACAGTGCCACTTCCGGTTTTATGGCAGTTTTCCAAATAAGAGTCTCATGGACTTTCCTGCCAGGGGTGGCTTTGAACCTCGATCCTCAGATCGGCTCAGCATAATTTTTATGAAAGTGCCTAGCATTACCAAAACCCAGATTTAAGATTCCAAACCTGGTTTGTACAGAATGCGTTTATTTTTTTACTGGCATAAATCCAACAGATTGTAAAGCAAAAGGGTTTTTTGAGCCGGGCAGTGCTGGTGGCTCATGCCTATAATCCCAGCTACTCAGGAGGCTGAGATCTAAAGGATCGTGGTTCAAAAGCAGGCAGGAAGTTTGAGCGACTTCTTGAACCCAGGGACTCAGGCATGCAAGGCAAGCGCTCTACCACTGAGCCACCTTCCCAGCCTTCTTATCTCCAATGAGCCAACAGAAAACCAGAAGTGGAGCTCAAGTGGTAGGGTGCTAGCCTTGAGGGGACAAAGCTCAGGGGACAGTGCCCAGGCCCTGAGTTCAAGCTCCAGGACAGACAGACAGACAAAACAACATTAAGCCAGACAGCCTCATGATTATTATTATGTATAACTGACAGGTCCTTTCTCTTTGGTGGGTCTATGTGGTATTATAGATGGCTAGACAAGAAGCCCATTGGATGTGCTCAGAGCAATGGCCTCTCCGTGCTAACCACCCTCCTCCCATTCTGTGTTTAAAGTCCTTACCAGAACGTGACGGAGTTTGATGGACAGGATGCCTGTGGCTCCAACAGCTGGACCGTGGTGGACATTGACCCGCCCCAAAGATCCAATGATGCCAAGTCCCAGAAGCACCCTGGCTGGCTGATGCGGGGCCTCAAACCCTGGACCCAGTACGCCATCTTTGTCAAAACTCTGGTCACCTTTTCTGACGAACGCCGAACCTATGGGGCCAAGAGCGACATCATCTATGTACAGACAGATGCCACCAGTACGTGATGCAGGCTGGTATTGGTTTGCTCGATGATTTGTGCTAGTCCTGGGACTTGAACTCAGAGCCTGGGCACTGTCCTTGAGCTTTTTCCCCTCAAGGTTATCCCTCTACCACTTGAGCCGCAGCCCCACTTCCAGCCTTTTTGCTGATTCCTCAGAGATAAGGGTGTCAAGGGTTTTCCTTCCCCGGCCTGGCTTTGAATCACGATCCTGACATCTCAGCGTCCTGAGCAACTGGGATTACAGGCATGCGCTGCCATATCTGTCCCTCATGGTTTCTGTCTCCTTTTCCCCCTTGCAGATCCTTCCGTCCCTCTGGACCCCATCTCCGTTTCCAATTCCTCATCCCAGATCATCTTGAAGTGGAAGCCCCCTTCAGACCCGAATGGCAACATCACACACTATCTAGTGTATTGGCAGAGGCAGGCGGAAGACAGTGAGCTCTTCGAGTTGGACTATTGCCTCAAAGGTGAGTACGGGCCACGCTTAGATCTCTGTGTTGGGATTGGGATGCCTCTTCCTGGTTCCAGGATGTGTGTACGCACGCAGGCATGCACGCACATGCCCGTACATGCATGCATCACCTAACAGGACCTCCTATTCCCTCAATTTTCCTGCAGGTGATATGATCCCATTCTTCTTTCTGCCTGAGTAATATTCCAGTGAGGCATCTACTATACATACCTGGAGCTGGGAAGGTGGCTCAGTGGTAGAGCGCTTGCCTTGCATGCATGAGGCCCTGGGTTCGATTCCCCAGCACCACATAAGCAAAAAGAAAAAAGCCGGAAGTGGTGCTGTGGCTCAAGAGGTAGAGCGCTAGCCTTGAGCTGAAGAGCTGAGGGACAGCGCCCAGGCCCAGAGTTCACGCCCCACGACCGGACCCCCAAAAAAACCAAAACCCAACACTATACATACCTACACACTGAAGACTCATGTAAAAGCCAGGCACAGGGCTGGGGGTGTGGGTGTGGGATGTAGTTCAATGGTTCTGCACGTGTCTAAGATGGGCTAGGCCCTGGGCTTCCATCCCCAACATGGCAAAACAAAAAAAAAGACACCCCCTCCTCCCAATGAAACTCAAAATATCCAGATACAATAACAGGCCACATACCACGTCTCAATCAGCCTTGCGCCACATAGATGATGATGCCCTCGTACAGTGGTATCATTTAGTGGCATAGCCGCCATCTTGTTTGTGCAGTGTTCACTCCGTTGGTCTCACAGTGATGACATCACCTAATGGTTCATTTCTTCCTGTGCCATCCTTAAATGGGCCCCCACCATTCTCTTCTGGAATGTTCTCCTCTTCCTCTTGCTTTTCTCTTCCCCTTTTTCCACCCCATTGCAAGTCACATGGCGGTGTTAACCTACTCGAGACTCTGCAAAGCCAGAAATGCAGCCAGCTTGTGGGAAAGTCACTGGCAAAGTCAGAGAAGGATTTTGGCCCCTCCAGGACCCCATAGATTTTTTTTTTTCTTTCTTCACTATTAGGTTTTAAATTCAGGCTGCCATGTTTGCTCATCTTGGTTGCTTATAGTTGGTACTCTACCATTTGAGCCATGCCTCTAGTTTGACTTTTTGCTAGTTAATTGGAGGAGACAGTGTCTGAAAGTTTTCTAACTGGGCTGGTCTTCCAGATTTCAGCTGTCTGAGTAGCTAGGATTCAAGTTGTGAGCCACAGCATCTGTGAATGACCACATAAACACACACACACACACACACACACACACACACACACACACACACACACACACACACACACACACACACACACACACACACACACACACACACACACACACACACACACACACACTTTTGGTTGTTGTTTTTTTGTGCCTTTGCTGGGGCTTGAACTCAGGACCTGGGTGCTGTCCCTAAGCTTTTTTTGCTCGACTGGTTCTCTACCACTTGAGCCACAGCACCACTTCCAGCTTTGTGGTGGTTCATTGGAGATAAAAGACTCACAGATTTTTCTACTGGGGCTAGCCTTGAACTGTGATCTGAAAGACCCCATAATCCTGGGATACTTTCTTCAACGGGAGGGCGCCCCAGAAGCCAAGACTCCAAACCAGTAGATGCAACAAGCAAGAGTTTATTCAGCATTTGTGCAAACGGTCTCTCTGCCTCGGCACAGGAGAGAGCCCCGAACCGCGGTTACAGGCATTCTTAAAGGCAAAAACCACAAGATTAGCATATAACACCAGGTGTCCTCGGGATTGGCCCATTTAAAAGTCTCTATACACTCCAGCAATCATTTTTACTATGTGGGGAAGTTTATAACACTCTTTGTAAAACAGTTGGCTCAGGGCAAGTCTAGGGGGAGCGGTCACCCTGGAGGGGAGTTTACATAGTTACAGGCTTGTGATTGATTAACATTTGGCCTAGTTTGCTGAACTTGCCAGGTGGTCCTTATCTTGGGTCCTTATCTTGGGTCCCATTCTTGAGTCCCATTCTTGGGTCCCATTTGACCACTTGGGGACTTTACTTGTTTGTTCTTTATTTATGACCACAGACCTTGTCCCGGGCTGGCATCTGGGCTCCAAGACTCTTTACTCAATTCCTTATTTCCAGAAAAATGGGGGGTTAGTGCTAGGGCGAGCAAGTTTACAAAAGCAAAATCAGCAGTTAGCAATTGTAAAATATAACTCTAATTTTTAATCTTTCATATCCTCACATCTCAGCCTCCTGATAGCTACAATTACAGGAGTGAGCCATCGATGACTGGCTAATACCTCATAGCTTTAGGAGTCAGAGACAATAAGGAGCTATCTTTGATCTTCTTTCTGTGCTTCCAATAAAGAAAGACATCCTAGTGACAGGTTTGTTTTTGTTTTGTTTTGTTTTCCATTTTGAATCTTGTTTATTTCACCAGATTCAATTGCCTTGAAGGAAAATGGATAAAGACTTAAAACCTCGAAGTAATATGTGTAGATTATTTTAAAACTAGTTTACTTTAAAATTTTTCTTTGCTATCCAATAATTGTCCATATTAGCTGGGGTGCGGTGGCTCATGCCTGTAATCCCAGCAACTCAGGAGCAGAGGTAGGAGGATCAGATTGTGAAGTTGACTCCAGGCAGAAAGCCTCAGACCTTATCTGAATAATCACTTAAGCAAAAAGAGTTGGCTGCCTAGCTCAGGCAGTAGGGGTATGGCTCCATTGGTAGAGTGACCTGCCTAGCTACCGTGAGGCTTTGAGTTTAAAAACTCTTCTCTACATATGTATGCATACAATATGCTTAAATCAAATGTGAGTAACAGCTTTCCCATTTAATATCACTCTGTAATAAAGTATTCAAAGCTGGGCACTGGTGACTGAGATCTGAGGATCCCAGTTCGGAGCCAGCCTGAGCGGAAAAGTCTGTGGCTCAAGTGATAAAGTGCTAACCTTGAGCACAAAGAGGCTCAGGCCCTGAGTTCAAGTCCCAGGACCAATAAAACAAACAAGAAAGCATTCACAACTCTTACAGTAGTGGCTAACAGAAGCTGAGGGAGGAGAGGAAAGGGGTGTGTGTGTGTGTGTGTGTAGTTTGATAACATTAAGTGAACAAGTTGGTGACAATGTTCTGGTGTTCTCTTACACAGGAAGAAAACTAGAATATATTATATATTTCAAAATAGAAAGGGGGTTAAAAAATTCTCCGGACAAGAGAAAGTTTTTTTTTGTTTACTGTTATTATGAAGGTGATGCACAGAGAAAGCTTTTGTGGTTATTACAGTTTTACTCCTTCCCCTCCCCCCCCGAGTTGTTTCATTTATCTTTTTATTTTTATTTTTTTTTGTCAGTCTTGGGGCTTGAATTTGCAGTCTGGACGCTGTCCCTGAGCTTCTTTTCATTCAAGGCTGGCGCTCTACCACTTGAGCCATAGCTCCAATTTCGGTTTTCTGGTGATTCATTGGAGATAAGAGTCTCACAGAGGGCTGGGAATGTGGTTTAGTGATAGAGTGCTTGTCTAGCATACATAAAGCCTGGGTTCGATTCCTCAGTACCACAGAAACAAAAAGCTGGAGTGGCGCTGTGGCTCAAGTGGTGGTGCGCTAGCCTTGAGCAGAAGGCTTGGGGACAGTGCCCAGGCCCTGAGTTCAAGCCCCAGGACTGACAAAAAGTGTCACGGATGTTCCTCCTTGGGCTGGCTTTGAACTGATCCTCACATCTCAGCCTCCTGAGTAGCTGGGATTACAGGCGTGAGCCACCAGCCCCGGCTCATTTGTCTTTTTTTTTGTGTGTGTGTCTTCTGAGTTAGTTGGTTTGTTTGTCTTTGATTTTCCTGGGCCGGCGTCAGTGGGTGGCACAGCTTGGGCACCAGGCCAGGGGAATGCTGGTGACGTGTGGCAGGCCTCTTGGCCTGGCTCCGGACTCTGCTGCCAGGTTTGGCTTAAGTCCCTGGTGGCATTCCTGTGTGTCTCCATTTTGGGAGATGGGGTGGAAGGCAGATGACGGCTGCGAGCTTCCCCAAGTGTAACATCATGCGCTATATGTCTGCCTGTGACATCACCCTGGCCTGGCCTGGGATTACAGGCGTGATTTATTTCCTCAGCTGCTTTATATAACTTGAGGCCGCCCCACGTCGGGCTCCATGCTGAGCAGTTGGCTGTGTCTTTGAGGGTCTGACGCCAGCTACGGCAGCCAAACATGCCTCTTGAGGGGATTAGCGTGGAGCTCATTAAACTTTGGATTTGTGTAATTATTACAGAGGTTACAGAATTAAAAAAAATCAGTCAGGCACCGGTGGCTCACGCCTGTCATCCTCGCTACTCAGGAGGCTGAGATCTGAGGATCGCGGTTCGGAGCCAGCCTGGGTAGGCAAGCCCCTGAGATTCTTCTCTCCAATGAACTGTCAGAAAACCGGAAGTGGTGCTGTGGCTCAAACTGGTAGAGGAAAAAAACTGCTCAGGGACAGCACCCAGGCCCTGAGTTCAAGCCCCACAACCAACCAAAACAAAAAGAAAGACACTGCTAGATGGTTCAGATAGTACTCTTCGTGTTAGGTTTGTTGTCCCATATCATGTACACAATACACAAATTGATTAATGATGACCAGAAGTAGTTGCCTATTAGTGATATCAGTGTGTGTGTGTGCGTGTGTGCATGCGTGCTTGTGCCAGACAGTCCTGGGGCTTGACTTTAGGGCCTTGCGCACTTTGCTTGGCTTTCTCCACTCAACGCTGGTGCTCTACCACCTGAGCCACCCCTCCCCCTCGCTTTGGACTGTGATCTTCCTACCTCTGCCTTTCAGGGATCCGGGATGAAAAGCGTGCACTACCACACCCGCCCGAGAGGTTTTTCCTTCTTCTTTTTATTTTTGGCAATGTGGAACTTTCCACCTGGGTCCGAGCGTGTGTCTGTTTGGGGGAGGGAGGGTGACACTTGAGCACTCCTCTCTCTTGCTGGGTGTCTTTCCCTAGGGTTGAAGCTACCTTCCAGGATGTGGTCCCCACCATTTGAGTCCAAGGATTCTCAGAAGAACAATCAGAGCGAGTATGACGACTCTGCCAGCGAGTGCTGCTCCTGCCCCAAGACTGACTCTCAGATCCTGAAAGAGCTGGAGGAGTCCTCCTTCAGGAAGACGTTCGAGGATTACCTGCACAACGTGGTATTCGTCCCCAGGTGTGTGCTTTGGCGGTGTGTGTGTGTGTGTGTGTGTGTGTGTGTGTGTGTGTGTGTGTGTGTGTGTGTGTGTGTGTGTGTGTGTGTGTGTGTGTGTGTGTGTGTGTGTGTGTGTGTGTATGTGTATGTATCCTGGGCTCGCTTGGTGCCCATCCACTTGGGTTGTAGGGGGAATGAGGTGACATGGGGTATCCCCCCACCCCAAGATCACAGCTGGTAGTGGCTTCTGAGCTGAGCCCTCTGTGGATGGAGAGATCCTGCAACTACTGCTGGGGGGGGGGGGGGGGAATTTGAACCTGTGAGAGGGAACCACGAAACCTGGCCTGAGACGCCTGAGTTAAACCTGGCCTGCATGCTCTTACCTGCAGTTTCCTGCTGGTGCTCCTGAGAAGTCCTCCCTCCCTCCTTCCCTCCCTCCCTCCCTCTCTCTCTCTCTTTCTCTCTCTCTCTCTCTCTTTCCTTTCTTTGTTTCTTTGTTTGTTTGTTTGTTTCTTTCTCTCTTTTCATGTTAGCCTTGGGACTTGAACTCAGGGTCTTTCATTCTTGCTTGATTTTTTTTTCTCTATGCTGGCGCTGTACCCCTTGGCTCAAAGCTCCACTTCTATCTTTTTGCTGGCTAATTTGTGATAAGAGTATCTTGGATTTGTTTGCACAATCCCCAGATCTCAGCCTCCCGATTAGGTGGGATTATAGCATGAGCCAACAGTGTCCAGCCTACTTTCCCTTTCTAATCCATGTCAGCTCCTCACCTTTCTGGAACTTTCCACAGCATCATCAAAACTCCTAAAGGCTTCTCCTATTGAAATAGTACCAGTTCTTTAGTGAGTGAAAGGCTCATGTGCTGGGCTGAGAGCTGGCAAGAAAAATCACTCTAAGCTTAAAATCCATCTTTTTTTAAAGAAAGTGGATCCATGTTGGACAGGTTCATCTGTTGAGTTTCTTTGCTTTAGTGGTAGAGATGTTGAATGTTGTCTGTGTGGACATGAGCTGACTATCGGCCTGACTCAGTTTCCCCTTCCTCCTCCATCATGATTTTCTCCTCTGTAAAAGGCATATAACAGTTGGGTTCTAAGTGTCTGCCCCAGGAAAGATGCTCAGATGTCTTCTACAAATGGTGTAGCGTTCGCAGGCAACCTGAGAACCTCTCCTCATAGCTTAAAATCATCTCCAAGGCGGCCATCAGCGGCTCACGCCTGTCATCCTAGCCTTACCTCTCAGGAGGCTGACATTCGGAGGATAGAGTGTTGAAGCCAGCCTGAGACTCCAATCCCCAGGGAGCCAGGAAAAAGCCAGGTTGGAGGTGTGGACCACATTGGTGGTAGAGAACCAGGCCATGAGCAAGGAAGCGAAGGGATGGAGAGCCAGGCCCTGAGTTCAAACCCCAGTCCTGGCACACACACACACAAAAACAAAAATGCGTGAGGCTTGGTGCAGTATAAAGAAGAAAGATTCCTTTATTAGCTGGCACTTCTGGGGAGCCCAAGAGCCAAAGTCACCCTGGCTGCATCATATGATGTCACTGGGGAACCAATGAGGAACAGGGGGTAGGGCCCAAGGATGAGGTCATACTTAGGCTCTACCCCTTAAAGGGCCCATTACCCCTTATTTGCCATCCTGCATACCAAATATTTTCTAATTCCTGGGAAGCTGTACTCAACCCCTGTCCTCATCCTGACGTGGCTTCTGAGTGGCAGAGTCCAGTTGGATGATGCTGTGTCTGGCCTCAAAAGTGTTTGATTTTCGTTTTGTTTGTTTTTACAGAAAAGCCTCTTCAGGCAATGGTGTAGAAGATTCTAGGTATGATTCAGCCTGGCCACGTCCTCATGGTCCCCCTCACCCTGTGGCTGCTCAGTGCCACACAGGGGTTCCTATAGCTTTCTGCATGACGGGCTGTCTTGTCAGATGCTTCCCAAATTCACCCATTCAATGTCTTCCTATCAAAACGAAATCTGGGCATGAATGGGGGGGGGCGGGGTGGAGAGAAAGAATGAACACACTCTTCCTAAAAAGAAAAACAAAAAATTAGAATTGAAGGAGGATTTCCTGGGTCCCTCCCATGCCTCAGTTTACCCCTACTAGGATTACATCCGCAGCCTGAGATCCATGCAGCAGCAGGTCCGGCTCACTCCAGCAGCGCCTACTGGGTGCAGGAAGGCTGAGGTGAAAAAAAAAAGTGAACATCTCCCTTAGTCCCCAGAGTAGCTGGGATGACAGGTGTGAGCTACCAGCTCCTGAATTTGGTTGTTAGGCCAGGTGTTACCTGTGTGATCCGCTCTGCCCCCTAGTGGTCATTTTGAGCATAACAGGTGGTGGAGAAAAAGCAGGGTTTTGTCTGGGCCTCAATGAAAGCTGGATTTCTGGGATCACCCCTGGCTGAGACCAATCTGTGTGTGCACCCCATCCTGGGCTCTAGCCAGCAGCATCGCTGGCCAGAGAGTCGCCTGGGATGGAGTCACGGCTCCTGTGATTGGTCCTTTTGGTCCGCTGTGAAGTTGGTGGATAAACTCTAAACATGGTTGATCAGGGAGCGTGCTAGAAAAAGGTGAGCATAGAACCTTCTAGCTCATTGTCATCCTGGAGGGCCGGACAATGAGGCCCTCAGATTCTGAGAGCCAAGTGCCCTGTCAACAACCTGTTTTGGGTTTAGATTAAGGAGGCCTATCCGGAAATAGCTGCCCCAAGTAGATCCACTTGCCATAATTGAAATATGAAATAAGTGAGTGATTCCTGTCATAATTGCCATAAAAACTCAGTATGCCAGAACCGGTTGCTCTTTGCCTGCAATCCCAACTCCTTAGGAGGCTGAGATCTGAGGATTGAGGTTCAAAGCCAACCTGAGCAGGAAAGTCTGTGAGACTCTTAACTCCAATTAACCAGTAAAAAGCTGGAAGCGGCGTTGTGGCTCAAGTGGTAGAGCACTAGCCTTGAGCAAAAAAGCTCAGGGACAACACCCAGACCCAGAATTCAAGTCCCAGAACCCCCCCCCCACACACACACTTAAAAGCACTGCAATTAAAACAGTCCAATTATACTGTATATTTCATCTCTCAGGTTGAAAATCTGGAAAACAAACTAATCAAATGCAACCCAATGTTTTTTTTCTTTCTTTCCCCTTTTCCCCTCCCTTCCTTCCTTCCTTCCTTCCTTCCTTTCTTTTTTTGGGCCAGTCTTGGGGCTTGAACTCAGGGCCTGGGTGTTGTCCCTGAGCTTTTTTTGCTCAAGGCTACTGTTCTAACACTCAAGCCACAGCTCTGCTTCTGGCTTTTTTCTGCCTCATTGGAGATAAGAGTCTCACTGACTTTCTTGCCCAGGCTGGCTTTGAACTGTGATCCTCAGATCTCAGCCTCCTGAGTAGCTAGGATAACAGGTGTGAGCCCTAGGTCCCAGCCTCTAATCCAATTTTTTAACCTTTAGTTTTGCTGAATTTGGTGAGTTCCCTGTAGGTCAGCCCACGAATTGTTACAATGTTTCTAGATAACAAATGTAGCCTTGGTGGCTTATGAAGTGTAAAATGTTTCCTATTTCCTTTAATTTAGTGACTTCCCCCCCCCCCCCCACTGATCAACATTTGAAAACTAATAAGAAATCAATCAGCAGAGCAAATTATGGTAGGAAAAAAATGGAAATGCTCTTAAAAATTTTTTTAAAAATCAAAACCAGGGCATGTATCCTATCATTCGGCCTCCAAGAGAATACTCTGATTAAAATTAAAAAAAAAAAAAAAGGGCTGAGCACCGATGGCTCACACCTATAATCCTAGCTACTCAGGAGGCTAAGGTCTGAGGATCACAGTTCGAGGCCAACCTAGGCAGGAAAGTCCTCGAAATTCTTGTCTCCAGTGAACCATCAGAAAACCGGAAGTGGTGCTGTGGCTCAAGTGGTAGAGCGCTAGCCTTGAGGTGAAGAGCTGAGGGACAGCACCCAGGCCCAGAGTTCAAGCCCCATGATGGATTCTCCCCCCCACAAAAAACCAAACCAAAACAAAACAAAACATATATATAGGAAGATGAGCTGGGTGTGGTGGCATAGGCCTGTGGTCCCAGCCTTCAAGAGTCTGACACAGGTAGACCTCAAATTCAAAACTGTCCTGGGCTACACAGTGTTCTATTTGAACCTGGGTCAGCCTGGTTTTATGATTCCTCTGCTCCTACTTCCCGCCATAGCTGGGTGTGTGTCACAACACTTGGCCCTTTCTGTTGAGATGAGGCGTTGTGAACTTCTTTCGCCTGGGTTGGCTTGGAACTGCGATCTTCCCGATCGCTGTCCCCTGAGTAACTAAGATGACAAATGTGAGGTTCTCCCTCGCCCCCCCCCCCCCCATATACCCCAGCACCCAGCTCGCATCTCATCTCTATTTCCACACTAATCCTGGTGATTATTTGGAGCAAATCAGCACCTTGGTTAATCAAGCAAATGGCCCTGGGGCCACGGGCTGTGATACTGAAATATCAGAGAAATAACTTTAAAGCTTCTTCTCCTGGTGGTAATTTTATTTCTGTGCAATCTGCAGCCTGCTCTTCCTTTGCCATGCTGCCGTCTCTCCCGCTTCCTTTCACGAAGGTGAAGTTGTGACCCTGTCCCTCCCCCTTCCCCGTGTCTTCCTGTCACTCCAGGCCATCCAGGAAGCGCAGGTCTCTCGGGGACGTGGTGAACGTGACCATGATGCCGCCTGTCATCCCGATTTTCCCCAACGTCTCCTCCACCGTGGTGCCCACCACCCAGGAGCCACCCCGGCCCGTTGAGAAAGTTGTGAACAAGGAGTCGCTGGTCATCTCTGGCCTGCGTCACTTCACCGGCTACCGCATCGAGTTGCAGGCCTGCAACCAAGACGCCCCGGAGGAGAGATGCAGCGTGGCCGCCTATGTCAGCGCCCGCACCATGCCCGAAGGTGCAGCCCTCATCTATATCTATATCTATATCCATACACACATATATGTTATATGCTCATTTATGCCTGGTGCCCTACCACCTGAGCCATGTCATCAGCCCTGTTTTTTGCTGGTTAATTGGAAGTGAAGTCTTTGTTGTTGGTGGTGGTGGTTGTGGGGCTTGAACTCAGGGCCTGGGTGTTGTCCCTGAACTCTTTCGCTCAAGGCTAGAGCTCCACCACTTGGAGCCACACCACCACTTCTGTTTTTCTGGTGGTTCATTGGAGGTAAGAATCTCATGGACTTGCCTGCCTAGGTTGGCCTCAAACTGCGATCCTCAGCTCTCAGCCTCCAGAGTAGATAGGATCACAGGCATGAGCCACCACTGCTAGCTTTTTTTGTTTGTTCTTGTACTGGCACTTGAACTCAGGGTTCTGGCTCAGTTCCTCAGCTTTTTTTATATTCAAGGCAAAAAAGGAAAAAAAAAGGCATAGTTTTAAAAATTTTTTCTCAAAGCCTGGTTCAAGTCGTAGAGCACCAACCTTGAGTATCAGAGCCAAGTGAGAATGTGAGGCCCTGAGTTCAAGCCCCAGTACTAGTGCACACACAAAACCAAAAACCAAAATAGCAATTGCCACCACTCCTGTAACAGATAATGCTTGAGCTAAGAAGCTATTGGCTTGAGCAGGAATAGCAAGAAAACAAAAACAATCCTAGAGAATAGCACTAGAGAGCTAGGAGGGAAGGAGATAGAAAGCAGAAGGGATGATAGAGGAGTAAGGAAGAAAGACAAACACAAAGTCAGCTGAAACAATGAAAATAAGAACGAGAGAGCAGGAATGATGAAAGATGACAAAAGCAGGTAATTAAGAGAGGAAAAGTGGACCTAATTGTAACAGAAAGAATAAAAATGGAAGGAGAGGAGGAAAAAGAGTAAGTTAAAAATGAAGTATTACGTGGGAGAACGTAAACTATACAACTTGTGGGTTGAGAGATTACCTCTATAATAACCATAAAGTAAATTAATTTAAAAAAATGAAATATTAAGCCAGGCGCTGGTGGCTCATGCCTATCATCCTAGCTACTCAGGAAGCTGAGAGCAGAGGATCGCAGTTCAAAGCCAACCCAGGCAGGAAAGTCCATGGGATTTATCTCCAATGAACCACCAGAAAACCAGAAGTGGAGCTGTGACTGGTAGAGCTCTAGCCTTGAGCAAAAGAGTGAAGGGACTCTAGTTCAAGCCTCACAACCCGACAAAAAAGAAAAACAACAAACACAAGCACTGACTGGTGGCTCAGGTCTACTTTCCAGGCCCTGGGCAAGGAGCCTGCAAGCCCCAGGCCAGCCTGGGTCCTCAGTAAGGCAAGAGCCCAGCTAGCAGACAGGAGGTGTGGCTCAATGGTGGGGGAGTGGCCTAAGTGAAGGGGGACTGGACTCAAGTGGAAGGGGCGTGGCTAAGTGGTGGAGGTGTGGCTCGGCAGAAGGGTGTGGCTACATAGATGAAGTGGCTCAGCGGTGGGGGTGTGGCTCGGTCGGAAGGGGCGGGGTTAAGCGTTGGGGGTGTGGCTCAGCAGAAGGGCGATGCTTTATAGCGGTGGGGGCATGGCTCCACAAAGGGGGCATATCTCGGTAGTGGGGCGTGTCTGGGGGGTGTGGCCAGGGGAGAGGCGTGGCTTATCCGGATGTGGCTTGGCAGTGGGGGCGTGGCCGGAGCGGTAGCCCCTCCGCTGGGGTTCCCAGGCAAGCTCCTCATGCCATCCCCCCCTAATGACCGGAAGATGAACGAGGAAGGAGACACCCCTCTGCCCCTCAATATCCAGCGTGGGGGGCCTGGGAGGATCCTGTCCCTAGGGCGGGCAGGGCCGGGGATGGGGTGCGATCTGACACCCAGACTTCATCATCCTGCAGCCAAGGCGGATGACATCGTCGGCCCCGTGACCCACGAAATCTTCGAGAACAACGTTGTGCACTTGACCTGGCAGGAGCCCAAGGAGCCCAACGGCCTGATCGTGCTGTATGAAGTCAGCTACCGGCGGTACGGCGATGAGGTGAGGCCTTTCCAGCCCCCAGCGTCACGCTTCCCTCCCCGAAGCCCGGGTCACCGAAACATAGACCCCTGGCTGTCCGGTCAGCCTGTCAGGAGATGGCATCGAGCTGCCGGTCTGGCCGGGTGCACACCTGTCATCCTCACTGTGTACTCAAGAGGCAGTGATCCGGAGGATCACGGTTTGAAGCCCTCCTGAGCAGGAAAATCCCAAGGACTCTTTATCTGCAGTTAACCAGAAAACAAAAAAGAAAAGAAAAAGAAAAGCCAGAAATGGATCTGTGGCTTAAGGGATAAGAGTACTACCTAGTCTTGAGCTTAGAAAAAAAGCGAAGGGGGTAGTATTCAGGCCCTGCGTTCAAACCCCAATACTGGCATGTGTACACACACACACACACACACACACACACACACACACACACACACACACACACACACACACACACACACACACACACACACACACACACACACACACACACACACACACACACACACACACACACACACACACACACACACACACACACAAAAGAAAAGAAGAAAAAAAGGAAATGTCAGCCTGTAATCTTTTCTGTTTTTCCTGAATCCTCCAAGCTGGACCAAGATTGATGACGTTGTTATTACTATTGTTATTTTCCTAACAAGACCAAAGATAGATTTGCTTGTTTGTTGTTGGTCATGGGTCTTGAATTCAGGGCTTGGGCGCTGTCCCTGAGTTGTTTTGCTCAAGGCTAGCACTCTACCACTTGAACCACAGCCACAGAGTCATTTCTGTTTCTGTGGTTCATTGGAGATAAGAGTCTCAAGACCTTTCCAGCCCAGGCTGGCTTTGAGCTGCAGTCCTCAGTTCTCAGCCTCCTGAGTAGCTAAGGCTTACCAGCTTGAGCCACCAGTGCCTGGCTATATTTATTATTTTTATTCATTAATATTATTTTTTAGATCAACATTTTCTTTAGCTTCCTTATTTTTATTTTTATTTTTATATTGTGTCAGTTGTGGAGCCTGAACTCTGAGCCTGGGTGCTGTCCCTCAGCTCTTCAGCTCAAGGTTAGCACTCTACCACTTGAGCCATAGTACCACTTCTGGCTTTTTCTGCTTGTGTGGTGCTGAGGAATCAAACCCAGGGCCTCATGCATGTAAGGCAAGCATATTACCACTGAGCCACCTTCCCAGTCCTTACTATTATTATTTTTTTTTGGTGCCAGTCCTGGGGCTGGAACTCAGTCCTGGGTGTTGTCCTGGGCTTCTTTTGTTCAAGGCTAGTGGTCTACCACTTACAGTTCCACCTTTTGGCTCTTTTGGTGGTTTATTGGCAGTAAGAGTCTCGTGGACTTCCCTGTCTGGGCAGGCTTTGAACCTTGATCCTCAGATCTAAGCCTCCTGAGTAGCTAGGATTACAGGCATGAGCTACTGGTGTCAGATTACAATATGTGTGTGTGTGTGTGTGTGTGTGTGTGTGTGTGTGTGTGAGAGAGAGAGAGAGAGAGAGAGAGAGAGAGAGAGAGAGAGACAGACAGACAGACAGACAGACAGACAGACAGACGGATAGACAGAGCATTTAGCTCCTTCACCATTGATTGGGTTTCAATTCTTACTTTGCTCTTTGCCTCCATGGAGATCAACTGGGGCAGATTCTAGATCTTTCCACCCTGTTTCCTTCTTGCCTCCCCACCCCCTGGAGTTGCCTGTAGTAAACATTTGAGAATTTGTACATTTGAACCTTTGCTCCCTGTCTCCTGTTTGCCAGCTCCAGTCACCTGGCCCTTGAGATTTGATCATGGCAGGATAAACATGGGCCTTGAGACGTGTAACATTTCTTCTCTCCACCCCTTGCCAGTTTCCAAGCTGGGCTTTCTGCACACCCGGTTAACTTTGAAACGGTTGGGCAAAGTTTTCCAAGTTCTGGTTGGCTGCTAACCGGTTTGACCCGCTTTCCTCAGTGTGCCTCTCTCCTGATTAGTTCTGGCTCACCTCTACTTCCCTGTCTGCACTGGGCATGCGTGTCCTTTGCTTTATATTCAGTCCTTGCAGACACTTGGAAAAATGCCAAATTCTGTTTATTTATTTATTTATTTATTATCTATGTGTGTGGGTTCTGGGGCTTGAACTCAGGGCCTAGATGCCCTCGCTGAGCTTTTTCCCTCAAGGCTGGTGCTCTACCACTTGATCCACAGCTCCACTTCCTGCTTTTTTGGTGGTTCATTGGAGATAAGAGTCTCATGGTCTTTCTTGCCCAGCTTGGCTTTGAACCAGGATCCTCAGATCTCAGCCTCCAGAGTAGCTAGGATGATAGCCATGAACCATCAGTGCCCGGCCGATTTGTTCTTGGATGTTGCCCTGATGGGGGTCCTTCTTTGCCACCTTCCTGACTTTTGGGGAGGAGTGTGGGGTAAGAGTTCCGAGTTCAATTTTTGCCCCGGTTGCTTCTCAGCTCTAGAATTCACAGTTGTTTTTCTTTTTTTCTTTTTTTTTTTGATCAAGTTGAAGTGAACTAATCTTTTAAGCAAACTCTACTTTGTGAGCCAAGTGGGGCCTCCTGATATTCCTCCCCCGCTTCCCCTCCTCACTCCCCCCCCCCCCCCCCCCCGTGAGCTATGAAATATTTTGGGGGAGATTAAGGGAAGTTTGGGGGAATTGGACTCAAGGCCTCAAGCTTGCTAGGTAAGTGCTCTATGCTTAAGCCATGCCTCCAGCCTTGCTTTTACTGGCTAATTAGAGACTTACCTGCCCAGGCTGGCTGGCTTCAAACCACGATCCTTAGATCTCGGCCTCCCCTGTAGCTGGGATTGTAGGCCTAAGCTACAGTGCCTGGCTCCTATACTGTTCCTTTATGTATGTTGATGAGATTATGGATTTCTCCGTGGCTGTTTCTGTGCAAAGTTGAGTCTGATCTGTGAGTTGGGAGTATTTACTCTCAGGTCCTGGCCTGCAGCCCCCCATCTGAAGTCCAGTTTCCTTGCTCATTGCCGGAGGCTGCTGATAAAGCAAGTCAGCAATGCAGGTCTGATGCCTGGCTCCTGACTCCACTTTTGTGCTTCCCAGACAACAGGGCTGTCACCTTACCCCGTGAGTCCTTTGTTCCTTCTTTCTAGGAGCTTCATCTCTGCGTCTCCAGAAAGCATTTTGCCCTGGAGCAGGGATGCCGGCTTCGAGGGCTGCCCCCTGGCAACTACAGTGTGCGCATCCGGGCCACCTCATTGGCCGGCAATGGCTCCTGGACTGAACCTACTTATTTCTACGTGACAGATTATTGTAAGTCTCTACTGCCATGTCTTGGCGTGGTTTGTTGTTTGTTAAGAATGGGGGTAGAATCTCACAAACTTTGTGCCTGGATTGCCTTGAACACAGAGAGAGAGAAAGAGAGATAGGACAGACTGAAAGACTAGTGCTCTACCACTTGACGAGAGAGAAATGGACAGAGAGACAGACGGAGACAGACAGACAGACAGACAGGGCCACAGCATGGCCAGGACAGGGGATTTGTGATGTGAAATCTGAGGTAAACACGTTTTGATGCGAATCAGTTAGTTATTTTTCCTCTCTCCTCTATTTCAGTAGACGTCCCATCCAACCTTGCGAAAATCATCATCGGCCCGCTCATCTTCGTCTTCCTCTTCAGCGGTGTGATCGGAAGCATTTACCTGTTCCTCAGAAAGAGGTAGACACCCCTCCCTGCCCCAAACCCCAAACAGACAGAAAACAAGTGCCTAGAAACTGGTGCAGGCATAACTGGAGTATGTTCACAGATTTTACTGAGATAGGATGAATTACATGGCAATACGGTATTGGCGCCACACTCCCAGCTCCCTTTATTTGCTTTAGTTTTTTAGATAGGGTCTCATGCTTTTGCCCCGGCCTAGGTTTGGATTGCCATCCTCTGCCTCCACCGCCTCCCAAGTTGTTGGGATTATAAGCATGTGTAATCACGCCTGGCTTGTTTGTTAAGATAAGAGCCTTGCTAACTTTTTGCCCAGACTGGTGTCAAACCATAATTCTTTTGTTTGTGCCTTCTGAGTAGCTGGGATAATAGGCATGTACCACTATGCTCGGCCTCTCATTTACAACACTGTTATACAAAATTCTTTGTAGTTCATTGATTCTCACTGAGAGTTTTTATTTGTCTTCCATAAAATCTTTGTACCTATGACCAGCCTAAGATGGCTATTAATGTAGATGTTAATTGATTTTGGTTTTCTTTCTTTTCTTTCTCTTTTTGGCCATTCCTGGGGCTTGAACTATGGGCCTGGATGCTGTCTCTGAGCTTCTTTTCCTCCAGGCTGGAACCACAGCACCATTTTAGGCTTCTTCTGTGATGAATTGGAGATAAGAGTCTTAGGAGCTGGCTTTGAACTGTGATCTTCAGATCTTAGCCCAAGGCCAGCTCCCCATCACTTGAGCCACAGTACCACTTCCGGCTTTTTTCTGCTTATGTGGTGCTGAGGAATCGAACCCAGGGCCTCATGCATGAAAGGGAAGCAGTCTACCATTGAGCCAACTTCCCAGCCCCTGTTTGTTTTTATTTTTTTATTTTATTTTATTTTTTTAATTTAATTTTATTTGTGAACATACTGTACAGAGGAGTTACAATTACGTGGGCAGGATAATGCGTACATTTCTTACCAAGCATTGCAGCCTCCTCCTTTGTTTACCCTTCACATCCCTTCCCAGCCTCCCCCCCCCCCCCCCCGTTTGTTTTTAATAGACAGCAAGGTCTCACTATTTAGCCTATACTGACCTGGAACTCACAGTCCTCTTGGCATATAGCCTTTTAAGTGCTGGGATTATAGGCATGTGCCACCAAACTCAGTTTGATTAACATTTTTCTTTGCATTAGAGAATAAGACAGAAATAAGATGTGTAAGTTCCTATACATTCTTGTTTTCTCAAGTTTGGAAAACAAGAGTCATTTATAGCAATTCCTGAGTTGTAGTTGTTGCCTATTTCCATGGGGTGTAAATATTCACATGTTGGCCAGTTCTACAGAGTTCTGTAAGAATCTCAAGCTTGTGTTTCCCTGTCTTTCTCCTCCAGGCAACCGGATGGGCCAATGGGACCACTATATGCTTCTTCAAATCCTGAGTATCTCAGTGCCAGTGATGGTGAGTCCTTTGCCCTTCCTTTAAGGTAGTCAGTGTGTGTGTGTGTGTGTGTGTGTGTGTGTGTGTGTGTATACTTGCCAGCTTAAACTCAGGACCTGATGCTGTCCCTGAGCTTTTTTTGCTCAAGGCTAGTGCTCTACCACTTTGAGCCACAGCTCTACTTTTACCTTTTTTTTTTTTTTGTGGTTCATTGGAGATAAGAATCTCATAGACTTTCCTGCCCTGGCTGGCTTCTAACCACAATCCTCAGATCTCAGCCTCCTGAGTGGCTGGGATGACAGGCGTGAGCCACTCTGTTTGCCTGGCTTCAAAGGACCTAATTGTGGGACAGTGACCATTGTTTTAGGGCTTGGATATGGATATGGCTGGTCATCTGCAGGCTGGTGGTCTCCAGGCATGGCTGAGCCTCCAGGGCAAAGTGGGAAAGTGCCAGGGCAAAGCCCCTTCCCATCTTCTCATCTTGGATTGTCTCCCATCAACCGAAGCAATCCTTGTAGAATCCATCCCTTGGTGGGATGGACTGCTAAGTATCTTGGGCAGTTTTTTTCCCCACATTGTCTATAATTTCCTAAGTATTTATTTTTCTCTATAGAAATGACATGCATTTTCCGATCTAAAAGCATACACAAATATATATGCCTTTTTGGCATTTTTGTGAACCCACTTCCTTTCCCTTCTCTCCATCCCAACTCCCACGGCACAGCTGGCAAATCATCAGAGCCAACAGGAAGTAGTGGGGGAACCTGAGAATGGATAGAAGGCCGGGGATTCGGCCATCCTGTGCGCTTAGGGCCAGGATTTGGACCAGGTTGATTTTGGGGAGATGAGCTGAGTCTTTGTGTTAGCCGTGGATGCCTGCCTTTTGCTGTGCTGGGCTCTAACTAAGCTCAGTGCTCAGCAGAGAGAGAGAGAGAGAGAGAGAGAGAGAGAGAGAGAGAGAGAGAGAGAGAGAGAGAGAGAGAGAGAGAGATCCTGGATGGTAGGATGGATGGATTTTGGGGGCCCCTTGGATGGCAGGAGGATGGATTGGGGGGACTCCAGCTATGTTGGGAGGTGTCTGGGTGGGCCGAGACACCGTGTGGATAAGTGAGAAGTAGTTTTTCCATGTTCTGTGTACGTGCCGGACGAGTGGGAAGTGCCCCGGGACAAGATCACCCTCCTGCGGGAGCTGGGCCAGGGCTCCTTCGGTATGGTGTACGAGGGCAATGCCAAGGACATCATCAAAGGCGAGGCAGAGACCCGTGTGGCGGTGAAGACGGTCAATGAGGCGGCCAGTCTACGGGAGCGCATTGAGTTCCTCAACGAGGCTTCGGTCATGAAGGGCTTCACCTGTCACCACGTGGTGAGTGCGGGCGGGAGGGGACGAAGGCTTCTGTGCAAACAGCACTGAGCCCATCCAGGACACTGGACATGGACCCCTGCATGCCCCACATCCTCCTAAATAAACCTCCCATGCCCAAGATGTGAGGCGATGGGGGTCTTGCCCTTCTATATTTCATCCTCTCCCACCTCACCTGGTACCAAACTCATCACTCACTCACCACTTTCTAGAATCTTCCTTTGCTTTCTGGGGTCCTCCATTGCTTTTCTCTCTTCACTTTCCAGAATCTTCCATCACTTTCCAGAATCTTCACCTTCCAGAAACTTCCCTGGCTTTCTAGAATCTTCCATTGCTTTCTAGACTCTCTCATTTGAGGAGCTTCTGTAGCTTCCCAGAATCTTCCCATCACTTCTTAGAATATTCCTTTGTTTTCTAAGACTCTCATCACTTTCCAGAATCTTCACTCATCACTTTCTAGAATCTTCCTTTGCTCTCTGGAGTCCTCCATTGCTTTTCTCATGTCACTTTCCAGAATCTTCTACCACTTTTGAGAATCTTGACCTTCCAGAAACTTCCCTGGCTTTCTAGCATCTTCCATTGCTTTCCGGACTCTCTCACTTGAGGGTCTCCCATACTTCGCAGAATCTTCCATTGCTTCACAGAAACTTCCTTCACTTGCTAGAATCTTCACTTGCTTTCCAGAATCTGCTTTTGAGTATCTCCCATCACTTTCTAGAATGTTCTATCACCTCTAGATTCTTCCATCACGTTCTAGAAACTCCTCTTGCTTTCTAGAATCTTTCATTGCTTTCCAGAGTCTTCCCTTGCTTTCTAGACTTTCAGAATCTTCCTTCACTTTCCAGAACCTTCCATCACTTCCTAGAATCTTGCTTTCTGAGACTCTCATCATTATCCAGGATCTTCCATTGCTTCCCAGAATCTTCTGTCTTTCTAAAATCTTCCTTTGTTTTCCAGACTCTTCTGTCTCTTCCCTCTTCTTGGCTCATGTGTAACCCTTAACTACATGGAGGTCTGCTTTCTATTTCTTCCAGAAGCCGGTACAAGCTTTCTCTGTCTTTGTGTTCTTGTTGGGGTCTGTACCCTTTCATCCTTACCATCCATATGTATGGGACTCCTAAGTTCCTTTGTTGTCCCTGGCTTGCAACAGATTTCTGTCCTTGTGGACTGGGTCCCAGGCAGTGGAGACGGATTCGAAACCCAATATGTGAATCATGTTTTAGAGAAAAGGCAGTGGAAATAGGAAAAAAGAGGAGAGAAGGGGGAGGTTGATATACTTAAGCAAAGACTAAAAAATGTGAGAGACCAACTTCCGTGGACATGGGAAGAGACAGAGCACCCAACAGCGGGAAAGTGGATGCAGAGATTTGGAGGTAGAAGCATGGCTTGTGTGAGAGTATGGATATTTGTCGGGAGTATATGTAATGCTGGTCCTGGGGCTTGATTTCAGGGGCTAGATGCTGTCCATGAGTTTCTTTTGCTCAAAACTACACTCTATTATTGAACTACAGCCCCATTTCCAGCTTTTTTTTGGGGGGTGTGTGGGTGGAGAAGAGTTTCACTGCCTGGGTGCAGGTGGCTCATGTCTAATCCTAGCCATTCAGGAAGACAGAGATCTGAGGATCGTGGATCAAAGCCAGCCCAGGCAGGAAAGTCCAGGTGACTCTAACCTCCAGTTAATCACCAGAAAAACCAGAAGTGGTGATGTGACTCAAAGTGGTAGAGTGGCTAGCCTTGAGTGAAAAAGAGCTCAGGGACAGTGCCCACGTCCATGACGGACAAAAACAGAAAACAAGAAAAGTCTCACTGACTTTCCTGCCTGGGCTCTCAGATCTGGGCTTTCTCAGATCTCTGCCTCCTGAGTAGCTAGGATCACAGGTGTGAGCCACTGGGAGTGTGAAGGAGCTGAGATTAGCCTTGAGATGTCCTGCAGGTGGACAGGGTCTGTTTATACCCCAAGATTGGGGTGGTTGAGCTCACTCCATACAGCTGCAAGATGCTGGGAGCACTATGCAGGCTCCAGACAGAGGAGTTGAAATGATAGACTGTGATGGGAGCAATCCCCACCGCCCATGCCTGCCCCACAGGTCCGCCTCCTGGGCGTGGTGTCCAAGGGCCAGCCCACACTGGTGGTGATGGAACTGATGGCTCAAGGAGACCTGAAGAGCTACCTCCGATCTCTGAGGCCAGACGCTGAGGTGAGCTTAGCTCCAGATACCAAGTCGGGCTCCCACTCCTGGCTCTGGCTTCCAGTATTCTTGAGCATAACAAATCCTCCCTCCCCCCTCCACCCCATTTTTCATTACAGAATAACCCGGGTCGCCCACCCCCTACGCTGCAAGAGATGATTCAGATGGCAGGAGAGATTGCTGACGGCATGGCCTACCTGAATGCCAAGAAGTTTGTGCACCGAGACCTGGCTGCACGAAACTGCATGGTTGCCCACGATTTTACTGTCAAAATTGGAGGTGCGTCTCTCCCCCCCCCTCTAGTCCTGGGGCTTGAACTCAGGGCCTGGGCACTGTCCCTGAGCTGCTTTTGCCAGGCTAACACTCTACCACTTGAGCCACAGCACCACTTCTAGCTTTTTTGGTAGATGTGGTACTAAGGAATGGAACCCAGGGCTTCATGCATGCTAGGCAAGCACTCTACCACAAAGCCACCCTCCCAGTCTTGGAGGTGCATCTTAATTGCCCTTTCTGCTTTGAACTGTGCAACCTGGATTGGGTGGGGTTTGATTTCCAGAGGATTTTTTCCTATAACAAGCTCTAAAAATCTTATTCTGAGAGTCCCAGAGGGAATGAGTTGGGGGTGGGGTCCTAACCACCAGTTAATTGCATACATACATACAATAATGAATTAGTGTCAGTCGTGGGGCTTGAACTCAGGGCCTGGGTGCTGTCCCTGAGCTCTTTTTGCTCAAGGCTTGTTGTTCTACCACTCTGAGCCACAATACCACTTCCAGTTTTTGGGTGGTTATTTGGAGGTAAGAGTTTCATGGACTTTGCTGCCCAGGCTTGCTTTGAACCACAATCCTCAGGTCTCAGCCTCCTGAGTAGCTGGAATGACAGGTGTGAGGCACTGGCGCCCAGCTAATTGCATTTATTGATGGCCTCATTCACTTTCTCAAAATCTGTGTTTACCCATTAGGTGCTTGTCACCTAGAAGAAGTCACCATGTTCTGCCCCCATTTAACTTGGCGTTTTTAATCTGTATGCTCTAGGGCATAGTCTGGTCCCACGTGGCCGTCTTCACTGAAATAAATAGAAATGAAGTCCAAGTAGAATTCCATCCATTAATGGCAGTGGTTACAGTTCGGGTATTCCATAGCTCCTCCAACCTTGTGGGTACCATATTGAAAGGCGGACCACATTGTTCATCATAGATCACCTGGGAAAATCCTAAAGGAAATCATACTTAAATCAAGAAGATGAGAAGACATAGCAAAGAGTGGGGAAGAAAATAACTTCCTGATATAGAGAGGAACCAGTCCAGCTCAGAAAACAACTCTCTCTACAACAAAGTTAAGATGGGCCTATTACCAGTAGCCTGTAATCACAGCTACTCAGGAGGCTGAGATCTGAGGATCATGGTTCAAAGCCAGCCTGGTCAGGGAAGTCCGTGAGACTGTTATCTCCAGTGAACTGCCAGAAAATTGGAACTGGAGCTGTGGCTCAAGTGGTAGAGCACCAGTTTTGAGCAAAAGAGCTCAGGGACAGCGCCCAGGCCCAGAGTTATAGCCCCACAACTGACCAGAAAACCCAATCTATTCTTACTGGACTGGGCCACCATCCAGATGATCACGCACTTGGGGGCCAGTCTCCCTGAGGCCCTGTGAGAGGTAGGGAAGACAAGATGGCAGATGCTTAGATGAGGGGCTGAAGGCTGAGAGCGTGTGCTCTTTTTGTTTGTCAGACTTTGGAATGACCAGAGACATCTACGAAATGGATTACTACCGGAAGGGGGGCAAGGGCCTGCTACCTGTGCGGTGGATGGCACCCGAATCCCTGAAGGATGGGGTCTTCACTGCTTCCTCAGATATGTGGTAAGTTGTGCATGGTAATTGGGAGACAGGTGTTGCTGGGTTTGAATTCCAGGTGTACTGCTAATTCAACAGGCGGAGGAGATGGAGGAAAAATACCTGTCTTCCTCATATTTCTTCACCCAGTAGCTCATGCCTGTAATCCCAGCTACTCAGGAGGCTGAGACCTGGAAGATCAAGCTCCAAGTCAGTCCAGGGTGGGGTGGCGGGGAGTCTGTAAGACTCTGATCTCCAGTTAACCCGCAAAATGCCAGACTGAAGGCATGGCTCAAGTGGTAGAGCACCAGCAGAGTAAGCATGAACTCTTAAATTCAAACCCCAGTACCAGCAGAAAGAAAGAAGGAAAATGTACTGTCTTGGGGTTCTGCCCAAGGATACTTTTATGTTCTGATTGAGAATAATATCAAGGGAATTTGTGAATTTGGCAGCATGAAGTATTTTATTCATTGGTCAGCTGGGTTTTAGTGCTCTGTGTGTGTGTGTGTGTGTGTGTGTGTGTGTGTGTGTGTGTGTGTGTGTGTGTGTGTGTGTGTGTGTGTGTGTGTTTGATTGGTTTCTGTTAATTACTCCTAATTGTCATTGGTAGGTCCTTTGGTGTGGTCCTCTGGGAAATCACCAGTTTAGCCGAACAGCCTTACCAAGGCCTGTCTAATGAACAGGTGTTGAAATTCGTCATGGATGGAGGGTACTTAGATCAGCCTGACAATTGTCCGGAGAGAGTGTAAGTACTCATGGGAGACAGCTCCTTTTACTTGTTCGGGTTTGGGTTTGTGTATTGTGCGTCTACATGCATGCTTGTGTTTGCGCATGACATCTTGTTTTGTTTTAAATTTGTTTCAATCTTTTTATTTCATTTATTTTTATTTTTATATGTTTAACTAAAAAAAATTTTTTTTTGCTAGGCATTGGTGGCTCACGCCTGTCATCCTAGCTAACTCAGGAGGCTGAGATCTGAGGTTAGCAGTTGAAGGCCAGCCTAGGCAGGATAGTCCATGAGACACTTATCTCCAGTGAACCACCAAAACGCCAGAAGTGGAACAGTGGTTCAAGTGGTAGAGTGCTAGCTTTGTAGCAAAAAAGCTCAGGCCCTGAGTTCAAGCCCTAGTAGTAGGCAAAAAGCAAAAAACAAAAAAGGATGTCCAGTTTTTGCTTTCTTGTTTACCACTGTGTCCTAAGTGGGTCTCCATGGTGTAGACACTGCATGGTATAGACACTCCAGGCAAAGGCTGGTTCCATCCCAAAGATCTCCTCTTCCCTCCTCCCTATCCCCCGCCCCCCCTCCCGCCCCCAGAGAGGAAGGCTAGACTGTGGGCCTGTCCACTTAGAGCTAGCCGGTTCTCTGGTTCATGTCCCCTGAGCTGTATATGATGGGGGGGGGGGGGTTGGCTCCAGCATCCCAACCTGGAAGGTCTTTAAGCCTAGATGCAGCTGGCAGGCAGAGAATCAGTCTTTCCAAACTGATCCCAGGCTGGAGGAAAACTTCTGACAGGAAATGAGTGCCTGAAGGTGCTGGGGACCAGGCAGGTGTCAGATGACGTGGAACGTGGCTTGGAACTGAGACAATGTTATTTGGCCCCAACCATTCCCAGCCCTGACAGAATTACCATTCCTAGTTGTGTGTGTGTTGGTCATGGGACTTGAACTGGGTGCTGTCCCTCAGCTCTTCAGATCAAGGCGAGCACTCTACCACTTGAGCCACAGCGCCACTTCTGGTTTCCTGGTGGCTCATTGGAGATAAGAGTCTCACGGACTTGTGCCCGGGCTGGCTTTGAACTGCGATCCTCAGATCTCAGCCTCCTGAGTAGCTAGGATGACAGGCATGAGCCACCAGCATGGGGTTTACCATTTCTATTTTGAGAATCATCCACACACGTGGCCCTCTCTGGAGTTCTGGTTGTAGGAGGCCAAGAGGGGAGTGGAAAGAGATCTCTTGGGGAGGGGGTGGGGGAGAAGGGGATCCCCTCCAGACTCATCCCCAATATGTCCGTCTCTGTCCATCCCACAGCACCAATTTGATGCACATGTGTTGGCAATTCAACCCCAAAATGCGCCCCACCTTCCTGGAGATCGTCAACCTGCTCAAGGATGACCTGCACCCTAGCTTTCCAGAAGTTTCCTTTTTCCACAGCGAGGAGAACAAGGGGCCGGAGAATGAGGAGCTGGAGATGGAGTTTGAGGGGGATATGGAAAATGTACCCTTGGATCGGTCCTCACACTGTCAGAGGGAAGAGGCCGGGGGCCGGGAGGGCGGAGTGTCCTCGCTAGGGTTGAAGCGGAGTTATGAAGAGCACATCCCTTACACCCACATGAATGGAGGCAAGAAGAATGGGAGGATTCTGACTCTTCCCAGATCAAATCCTTCCTAACGAACAGTGCCCAAGGGGCAGGGAATATGGGGGGGCAGGGGTGCCCATTTGCCATGACCTCTGGGTTTGATGCCTCCAGAAACCTCAGGATTCTCCTCACTCTGCCCCCCTGTGACACAGGGCTCAGAGATCGCTGGGACACGTTTTCTATTCCTCTTTTTGATCGTTGCCTGGGTGGGGGGGAGGGGGGGAAGCGAACTCTGAGCCCAGAGACAGTGGGGGGAGGGGGGGCGGTTCCCACAGCTGCTGCCCTTTTTTGGCCTCCACAATTTCAAACCAGGATTCTCTTCTTCTTCATCTTCATCTTCCTTTCTTTGTTGTGATGAAAAGAAAACATCTATTTTTTTTTTGTTTTTGTTTTTTACAGTTTTTTCCTCTTCCTTCTAAGCTGGTGTCTGAGCTTACACTGTAAGAGAGAAACTGTGTTTATGAGACAGATGTTTGAAAGCAAAGCAAAGCAAAAAAAAAAAAAAAAAAAGAGAAAAACCAACAGCAACAACAACCCTGTTCTAGGAGAATTCCTAAGTTTGCAGGGTGGGGCCTTTGAGAAGGATTTAATTTTATTATTATTAATATTATTATTATTATTTTTGTGTCTCGTTCACAAAATCAAGTTCCTCAAGTTGACCAATAGCTGCTGCTCTTTTGCTCTTTTCTTACTTTTGACAGGGGGACACTGGCACGTGGGTACAGCCACGTGTGCATGTGCGCATGTGTCTTCATCCACACGTGCGTCTGTGTGGATGGGCTTTGTGTGTCCAGGCTAGGGGCCTCTGCGCATGCTCAGAAGAGTTTCAAACCGGGTGGCCTGGCCTTTGGAAATGAGGTTTTCAGGAAGGGTTGTGCCTTTGCTAGTTCCAAGCTGGTGTCCATCACTTCCCCTTTCTTATTCTTTACTGGGACAGTGTGACCTCTACACTTCCTTCTGGAAGTCTTGCCACAGGTGTCTTCTCTCCCCCGGGGTGACAAGAAAAAAAGAGTTCGGAAGGAAATGAAGACCAAATCAAGTCAGGACAAGAACAACAACAAAATTAATCATCAAAAGAGGAAAATGAAGAAGGAAAAGAAAAAAACAAAATAGAAAGACTGAGACGACAAAGAGGGTTGCGAATTTTTATTTTCTTTTGGTAACCTATGTAAGTTTTGAAGCAATCTCCCCACATTTCTCCTCCCTAAGTTATTATTAGGATTACTTTTCTCCAGAGGGGGACGGGAGGGGTGGGTGGGACTGGCCTGTGTGGGGAGAGGGAACAAGGTGTGGGCCCCCTATGGACTGTGAAAGACACCTGTTGACTGGGAATCAAGCCACAGTTCGCTGCTAACCCTTCCGTGGACATTGTGAGGTCCCAGTGTTGGAATGTGGGCAGCTGGATTTTTTTTTTTTTAATGGTTTGAATATCAAGATTTGTGCTGCCAAGTTTTCTGCTTGGATAATAAACTGGTGGTGGTTGGTGAGCTGGAGCTGAGCCATTCCTGGAGAACACTTTGTGTTCATCTTCTGGATGGACCTGGAGAACACTAAGCAATATAAAAGGGTACACCACCCCCTCCCCCCCCAACAACAATAGCTGGATGGAACTGCTCTGTCCTCGGGGGTAGCCATCATCCCCTGGGCCAGGTGTGGAGCCTGAGGGTCATTTCTTAGGTGCTTCTTGTGTCATCCCCATAAGACTTAAGTCAGGAGGAGAAACAATCCAATGGCCTTTATTATTATTATTATTTTTTGCCATTGAGGACTTTATGGATAGGTGTGAATCCATAGGATCTCCTCTTGGCGGGGGAAAAAAAAAAATCACCGCAGCTGCTTAAGTCCCGAAGGCGGTGAACTCACCATCTGGGGTTCATCTAAATCGTCGCCTATGGTTTTTAACCAGAGTGAGTGCATTGTCTCACAAGCTTGTGCGTCTTGATTGCATCCTTCTCTTCTTCCCATCTGTTAAGACCTGAGGATGGAGAGACAATGACAACATCCGAGCCCCTCTCTCCAGTCTTCACCAAGAACACAGGTAGACACAAATTCCAATCACCTATCGCCAGCTCATTTATATAACTTGAGAAATAACAGCATGGTAATAAAAGCAAACAAAAAAATGGTGGGGAAGCCTCAGTAATTGAGTGCAAGAAGCAAGAGTTACAGAAATTATTTTCCGCCAAAATTATTTTGTAAATAGAAAGAGGGTCTTTACATCAATGAAGACACACATGTAGATTTAAGCAATTTTGTTTGTTTGTTTTTTGTAGTAAATCCATAGTGGTTGTATACTGCGCTCGTAGCAATTTTCACTTTCTTTTTTTTTTTTTCTAATTCAGAAAGGTTTTCTTGTATGGGGGGAGGGGAAAGTATTTATTTTAATATATAAAAAAATCACTTTGGTAAAAGAAAAAAAAGGAGTGCATGTAAATTTTTATCAAGGAAAAATAAACAGGTGAATGTGGGTAATGAAAAAAAATTTTTTTTTCCTCTCCAGCACAGTCTACCTCAGTGTTTGTTAGGATGTGGTTCAACAATGGCTATCTTTAAGACTTCAGAGTTCTGACTGGAACTGGCTCAAGTCAGGTGGTGGGGTGAGGTAAAAATAATGCTTTATCAGTTGATGAAAACAAAGCAGAACAAAACACAAAAGCCAGGGACCGAGAAGAATTTTGAGGGAGGGAGTTGGGAATGAAGGTGTGGTCTTCAAGTGGGCATAAATTCCTTTTCTCCTGGTCGTGATAACATTTGTATTCTGAATTCACTGTGTTTCCCAAATATAAACCAACTGTCAGGGTTTAGAGGGTAAGAGATTGTAAGAGATGGCTTTTCCCTAATTACTGGCTTAAAGCCAACATCCCCATTTGTCCCACTGACTCCCACGGCTTAGAAGTGAGTATGAAGGTCAATCTCACCCATTTCAGATTGGTGATGTGTTTTGTTCACCAGCACTTCACATTCAACCACCCAATGCAAATTTCATATTCTTGGAGTGGAAGGAAGGAATTCTGGGAAATCTCAAGCCCATCAGTGCACTGAAAACACATTTTTGTTATATCAGTCTTGGGGCTTGAACTCAGAGCCAGCATGCTGTCCCCTGAGCTTTTTTGTTTTTTCCCCCTCAAGACTGGTGCTCTACTGCTTAAGCCACAACTCGACTTTTGACTTTTTGATGGTTCATTGGAGATGAATTGTCTCACAAACTTTCCTGCCTGGGCTGGCTTCGAACTAAGATAATTAGATCTCTGCCTTCTGAGTAGCTGGGATTACAGGCTAAGCACTGCTACCCAGCTATCTTGAGAGTTTGTCATGACAAGGGGGTGGAGTGAGGAGGAGGAAGCATCCACCCCCAGCTTTAATAGACACTTTTTTTTTTTTTTTTGGTCGGTCATGGAGCTTGAACTCTGGGCCTGCGCACTGTCCCTCAGCTCTCAGCTCAAGGCTAGCACTCTACCACTTGAGCCATAGCACCACTTCTGATTTTCTGAGCAGTTTATTGGAGACAAGAGTCTCATGAACTTTCCTGCCGGGGCTGGCTTTGAACCGGGATCCTCAGATCTCAGCCTCCTGAGTAGCTAGGATTAAAGGCGAGAGCCACCAGCGCCCGGCACTTTCTGTTGTTTTAAAAGACATCTCACTATTATAAGAAAATGTTTTTCTTTTTTTTTTTTCTTTTTGTTTAAATCACCATGAGGAGACCCACACAGCCGTTAACTTCCTCCAGGAAGAGAATATTAGCAAAACTGTATTTTCTGCCTAGACCAGTGATGTCAAGCAGATAGATTCTCAGGAAATGGCGTGCCTACTGGGAGCTGTCCTTGGTGCTGCCCTGAGATTTGAAGCTAGGAGGTGGGCGCCGCTGGTTCTTTACAGGATCATGAGCCCAATTTGAGTGTGTGTATGGTAGGGGAAATGTAGGAATTGGAGCAACAATCTGTGACCACTGGGAACCATACTACCTGCTTGGGGTGAATCTTACCGCATCCCACCCGCACCGGCATGGAAGGGTGGCCCAATGTGAGCAGTTATTTATATAGAATGCCCTTACGCTGATCAACAGACAAGGGTTCCTAGTAAATGAATTGTTCCAACCATAATCCTTTAACTTCATGGCAGGTGGATATTTGGGAAGCTGGGTATATTTTGGATGCAACCTAGTAAAAGGGGGTGGGGGTGGGGAGCGCCTTAGGCTCTTCAGGAATTATGCTTGTTGTTGGGCTTGGGGAAAAGAGAAGAGATGGTTTTATATACAAATGGTGTACATAGATTTGTGTCCTTTTCAGAAGAATCTTCCAGAGTGTTTTTCAGCATCCTAATTTACACCAGATTGATGGGATGCTCAAGGTCAGCCCTTGTCCTTTGGGGGCACACAGAAGTGTGATAGAGTTAACTAGAGGCAAAGATATGCTTTCAAGTCTCCCCGAGAAGATGGATGCATTGGCTTTCTGAGCTTGAATTGTCACCAATCAGGTTGTAGGATCTGTCTCTGGGGGGAAAAACACACACACAAAAAAAAAACTGATCTGGGTGTGGGCCATAACAAAAAAAATTTTTTTTGTAAGATTCTGAATCAGGGGTTCTGGAGCTTATTTGAGAAGGGAGAGACCAGAGATCACCCCCAAATGAGCGGACATCCACACATGTGTCTGTGTGTCTGGTCTCTAGCACTGTGTGTCGAGTCAAAAGTCACCTGTGACCACTTTGCATCTCAGTCCTTTGTGTCACCAACACAGGGTCAAAGCTTCCACGGCTTCTGAAAAAGACAACTCAGAAACACAAAACACCCTCAAACTCAGTTCTTCAAAATAAAAAAAGTTTTCCTCCAAGAGACAAAAAGAGCACCATGTACAGAATATGCCTTTTTTTTGTAAGGGGAGGGGGGAACTCAGGGAGGGAAAAGGGGAGTGTTGAAATTTTGTTCTGCATGTAAAATATTGGAATAATTACTTGTTTATATTAAAATTCTGAATAAATTATCTGAGAATACTATTTCTGTGTGTGTGTGTGTGTGTGTGTGTGTGTGTGAGAGAGAGAGAGAGAGAGAGAGAGAGAGAGAGAGAGAGAGGAGAGAGAGATGCAGGCTGGTCTGGGTGGGGTGGTGAATTTGGGATGGCAGGTTGGTTATGAAGGGATAAACTCTTAGAGCTGGGCTCTGGTGGCTCACACTCAGAGACACAGACAGAGACAGAGGAGGAGAGGTGGAGAGGAGGAGAGGAGAGGAGAGGATGAAGCTGGGTGCTGGGCTCATGCCTGTAACCCTAGCTAATCAGGAGGCTGAGATCTGAGGATCACGGTTTAAAGCCAGCCTGGGCAGGAAAAGCTGTGAAACTCTTACCTCCAATAAACCACCAGAAAACTAGAAGTGGCACTGTGGCTCAAGTGGTAAAGCATTAGCCTTGAGCTGAAGACCTGAGGGACAGCACTCAGGCCCAGAGTTCAAGCCCCCAAGACTGACCAAAAAAAAAAAAAAGAGGATGAGAGGAGAGAAGAGGAGAGAGGAGGAGAGGCGGACAGGAGGAGAGAGGAGGACAGGAAGAGAGAGGAGGAGAGGAGAGGGAGCAGGAAGGTTGTGAGACTGATATTGTTGGCCTCCCACAACCATTCAGTTACAGTTTGGAGTATCTCCTGGTACTTACAGCAAAACTCCAGCACCTGTTTTTGTTTTTGTTTTTAATCAGAATAGTGGTCTGCTATCTTCACCCATTTTCTGCACCCCTTCAAGGGACTGTAAAACTCCAATCCCCCCCACCATGGATCCAACAGCTGTAGAGTAATCATCTCAGGAATCACTGGGGCACAGCCCTCGGTGGTTGTAAGGGCTCGCCCAGTGAGCACCATCGTCAAACCAGGTGGAGAATGCTGAATCCCAATCCACGTTAGGCAATGCCAGATGATACATCTAGAAGCCCAAGAGTTACCCAGGTGTTCTGTAGCACCTGGATCCATTCTACTGGAGTGTGAGGGGGTACATGCTCAGGACTGGGGTGCAGTTCTAGGGAGAGATAGGAGCAGAGAGATGTGGACACTTGAGGACGCCTTGTGAAGAGGCAAGGAAGGGTAATACTGAAGAAACTCCCTGGGTTAAGTGGGAATACATCACCTCTAGTAACATCCCCAAAACTTCGTGCAGAGCACAGGGAGTGGCACAGAGGTGGCTCCTCCCCCTTGTCACTTGGCATCCTTTTGGAGAGTCTAACTGGGCAGCCCCACCCTGTGCCCCACCCACCCCTTCAGGTGTCAGAGGTGAGTGAGAAGCTATCTCTCCCCACCTCCAGCCTCTCTGATTTTGCACACAACCTCTCTATGCCTTGGGGGTTATCTCAGGAGGAACTATCTGTAGTGCTTTGCTGTTAATCCTATACGAGACAACCAAGCTCACACAAGCAAGAAGAGAAGTTTCATTCTCATCTTAGTACCTAAGCACCAGTTGGAAGATGTGACTTCAGGAAGGAAATGGAATGTCCTTATCTGTAAGCTACAAATGTCCAAGTCTCTTATATAAAATGGCATTGTAGGAAGTCGTGTTGTGGCTCAAGTGGTAGAGTGCTAGCCTTGAGCTGAAGAGCAAATGGACAGCGCTCAGGCCCAGAGTTCAAGACCCACGACTAACAACAACAAAAAAATCTGTGATAAAATGGCATTGCATTTGCAAAGAATCTATTCATGCAAGGTGTGGGGGCTCACCCTTGTGATTCTAGCTACTCAGGAGACTAAGAGCTTGGAGGATTTCAGTGAAGCCATCCCCAGAGAAAAGATCCAGTGACTCTATCTCTAATTCACCAGCAAAAAGCTAGGCTGGAAGCATGATTAAAGTGGTAGAGTACCAGCTGTGAGCAAGAAAGCAGAGCAAGAACTAAAGACCCTGAGCTCAAGCCATGGTACCAGAACACAAAATGAAACAATAATCTACTCATATCTTCTATCTAGAAGTCTTACAATGCTGAATCCAATGCAAATGATGGGTAGTTGTATTGTACTGCTTAGGGAATTAGAGAAAGGAAATATGTATGATTGGTATAGATTTTTTCCTGTATATTTTCCACTGGAAATTGGTTCAATTCATGGATTCAGTTGCCTGTGAGGGTTGACTATATTTAAGACATTTCTGGGGTTTTTTTGTTTTTGTTTTTGTTTTTTGTTTTTGGTCTGGTCGTGGGGCCTGAACTCTGGGCCTGGACACTCTCCCTCAGCTTTTCAGCTCAAGGCTAGCGCTCTACCACTTGAGCCACAGTACCACTTCTGTTTTTTTCTTTTTTGCTTATGTGGTGCTGAGGAATTGAACCCAGGGCCTCATGCATGCAAGGCAAGTGCTCTACCACTGAGCCACCTTCCCAGCCCTTAAGACATTTCTGTATGCATGTATACACACACACACACACACACACACACACACACACACACACACACACCAACACACACACACACACACACACACACACACACACACACACACACACACACACACACACACACACACACACACCAAAAGAACAGACAAAAACCAATTGGCTTGAAAACGGAAAAGTTTCCTTATATAGCCAGAAAAAGGGATGTGAAAAAGAACTGTGAACCAACCATTACCATTACAACCATTGCAGACTTTCATGCAAATGAAGAATTGTGTTTGAACCAATCACCATGTAAATGAAGGGCCATTTACACCAATCAGAGAGTAGTCTCTTATGCAAATACAGGGCTGTGTTTGCACCCATCAAGGTACAATCAATCCCCTATGTAAATCAAAGACTGTGTTTCAACCAATCACATTATACAAATGAAGGTCTGTGTTTGTGCGTGTCATGGCCCAATCAAGTATGCAAATGATGATTATTTAAACCAATCACAGCATAATCCCTCAGGCAAATGAAGGTTTTAAGTTTTTACTAGACCATCAGGACAAGCTTTTACCTCCAGACGTGGTGAAGTGGGTTATCTATAGTTTCACTAGCAAAAAAGCGCAGCATGAGCTATTTTGAAACTGTAATGGGTGAGACCAGAGCTGAGCTTTGGAAATGAGTGGCTGCCATGTTCAAATCAGCTAGGCTGTCTCACAGGCTGTCTGTATGGTAGGCTAAGACTCCTGTACTTAAACTGTCTAGGTCCTATGAAAGATCAAACAGCTGCCAGTTAAATGGTCATGTACCCCCAAGCCCACAACATCTTAGGAAAAATAAACACTGAAAGAAGGTGCAAGCCAGGTGCTGGTGGCTCACTCTTGTAATCCTAGCTATTCAGGAGGCTGAGATCCCAGGATTGTGGTTCAAAACCAGTCCAGGCAGGAAAATCTATGAGACTCTTATCTCCAATGAACCACCAGAAAACCAGAAATGGTGCTGTGGCTTAAGTGGTAGAGTGCTAGCCTTGAGCTGAAGAGCTCAGGGACAGCACCCAGGACCAGAGTTCAAGCCCCAAGACTGACAAAAATAGAAAAGGAGGTGCTGGGGGCTGGGAAGGTGGCTCAGTGTTAGAGTGCTTGCCTTGCATGTATGAGGCCCTGGGTTCAATTCCTCAGCACCACAGAAGCAAAAAAAGCCAGAAGTGGCACTGTGGCTCAAGTGGTAGAGCACTAGCTTTGAGCTGAAGAGCTGAAGGATAGTGTCCAGGCCCAGAGTTCAGGCCCCATGACCACCACCACCACCACTAACAACAACAAAAGGAGGTGCTGGTCCTGGAGGGTCCTCATTACTAATCCTTGATAGTGGTTTGGAACATGGTTTCAATTCTTTCTTTTTTTGTTTTTTGTATTTTGGGTTTTTTTGGGGGGTCCGGTGATGGGGCCTGAACTCTGGGGCCTGGGTGCTGTCCCTCAGCTCTTCAGCTCAAGGCTAGCGCTCTACCACTTGAGCCACAGCGCCACTTCCGGCTTTTTTCTGTTTGCTTATGTGGTGCTGAGGAATCGAACCCAGGGCCTCATGCATGCAAGGCAAGCACTCTACCACTGAGCCACCTTCCCAGCCCCTCATTTCTTTCTTTCCATCTGTCTCCCTCTGTCTCTATTTCATTTTCCTGTTTTCTCTGTCTCTCTGTCTCTGTCTGTCTGTCTGACTCTCTCTCTTCTTCCAGTCCCAGGGATCAACCTTAGAGCTTCATGCATGCTAGGCAAATATTCTATCACTAAGCTATACCCCATATCTTTGTTTTTTCCTCTTCTCCTCCTCCTCCCCTTCCCCTTTCTCTTCCTCCTCCCTTCCCTCTTCCTCCTCCTCTTCCTCCTCCTCCTCCTTTTTTGTTGAACATGGGGCCTGGGTGCTGTTCCTAAACACTTTTGCTCAAGGCTAGTACTTTACTACTTTGAGCTCCACTTTTCTTGTTTTCTTGTTCACTGGAGGTAGAGTCTCATGGACTTTCCTACCTGGTCTAGCCTTGAATCACAATTTTCAGATCTCAGCCTTCTGAGTAGCTAGGATTACAGGCATGAGCCACCAGCACCCAGCTCCCAGCCCTTTTATTTTTTTCTAATTAAATAACCTAACAAGATGTTGCCAGTGGCTCACACCTGTAATCCTAGCTACTCAGGAGTCTGAGATCAGAGAATCATTGTTCAAAGTCAACATGGGCAGGAAAGTCCATGAGACTTTATCTCCAAATTAACCACCAAAAAGCCAGAAGTGGTAAAATGCCAGCTTTGATTGGAAAAAGCTCAAGGACAGTGTCCAGGACCAGAGTTGAAGCCCCAGTACTTGCACAACAATTTAAAAATGCTAATAAAATAAAATATGGATACTAACTGTAACACTACCTTTTTTCTACACAAGTGCATTAACAATGTTTATTTAGCAATAGTATCTGACAGGTATTTGTTGTTGTTTCTGTATAAAGTTTTGTTTTTTTTTTTTAATTGGTTCTGGTGCTTGAACTCAGAGCCTGGGCACTGTCCCTGAGCCTCTTTGTGCTCAAGGCTGAGTCTCTACTGAGCCACAGCGCCACATCGGGTATTTTGAGTAGTTTATTGGAGATAAGAGTCTCCCGAGACTTTTCTGCCCAGGCTGGCTTCAAACCTCAGTCCTCTGATCTCAGCCTCCTGAGTAGCTAGGATTATAGGTGTGAGCCACCAGTGCCTGGCTTTTGGAGATTTAAGGCCTCAAAAACCCAAGGATCTGAGATAGCCTGTCTTTTGCAGATTATCTGCTGATGGCTTTATCTAGTCAGGGTGGCCTTCGCTAATGGGTTTATCCACTGGCTAAATTCTGCTGGGATTGGCTTGTCAGAGAGATTTGAGTTACCCTCTTCCTATATAAAAGGAGAAGCTGATAAAGAGGTGTCTGTGGCTTTCCAGCAGCCCATGGTCCTCTCAAGAGTGGAGTCCAAAGGATCAATTCAGTGGCCATGGCGGACCCAGCAGAAAACTCTCTTTCTGGCCAACCTTTGCTAGTGAGTACATGCTCCCTAGAGATGACAAGGACCTTTAATCTCATTTTCCATCTCTTTATTTTTTGTCTTCTGTGAATTAGTGTCAGATGTTTTTGAAAGAAGGTGGTACTCCATGAAACGCTGGTTTCTGGGTGATGACTAGCTTGCTTGACTAAGATTCAAGATGGGGTCGCCCTGGGCTTTGTGCTGAGTGAGACACTGAGAGAGGGGCTGCAGGGTGACTTGGAGCTCCTGGGAAGGTCAAACTCACAGGGAAGAAGATAAGCTTCACCTGGTGCATTTTGTGGTTCGAGCCCTTTAAATTAGAAGCAAGTTCTAGTTACATCTAGGAAAAGAGTAAAAGTAAGCCTTCCCTTTTTCTCCATCTGATTTATCAGGAAGCTGTTTATTCATAAAAATCACAAGAGAAGCCAGGCACTGGTGGCTCACGCCTGTCATCCTACCTACTCAGGAGGCTGAGAGCTGAGGATTGAGGTTCAAAGCCACCCTCGGCAGGGAAGTCCACAAGACTCTTATCTCCAGTGAACCACCCAAAAGCTGGAAATGGAGCTGTGGCTCAACATGGTAGAGTGCCAGCCTTGAGCACAGAAGCTCTGGGACAGTGTCTAGGCCTTGAGTTCAAGTCCCAGGACTAGCACAAAAATTTTTTTTCCAGAGAACTTTTTGAAGGAAGAAAAAAAATCTTAATCAGGTTATTGCCATCTCCAGATGTAGAGGTAACTTACTTAAATTAGCTCTACTGGGTACCTGAATCTGGTGCTGGAAGAGACAGCATTTAGAAATTGTACTTACAAAAAGCTATCTTACATGCTGTCATCACTCAGTAATTTTTTTGGTTTGGTTTTGCTTAAGTATTTGGAATGTGTAATCTCTGAAATCATGTAATATTTGTGATTTTGGAACCAGATTATCCTTGGATCTTTAATTAATTACTTAATTTCTGGGGCTTGAACTCAGGGCCTGGGCACTGTCTCTAAGCTTTATTCACTCAAGGCAAGTCTCTACTACTTAAGCCGCTGCTCCACTTCTGGCTTTTTGGTAGTTATTGGAAATAAGAGTCTCACAGACTTTTCCTCCCCAGGCTGGCTTTGAACTGCAATCCTTAGATCTTAGCTTCCTTAGTAGCTGGGATTATAGGCCATAAGTCACCAGCACCAGGGTTATCTTTAGTTCTTTAATGATACTGTAGTTGAGTTCTGGTTTCTTTATTTACACTGCAAGCAAGACTTGGAGTTCAGGGAATCTGTGGTTTGATGTCTTTTATCCATGCAAACAAGAACTCAGTGAGTTGCATACCATTTTTATCTTTTTGTGCCAGCACTGGGGCTTGATCTTAGGACCTAGGCACTGTCCTGCACTTTATCCTCTTAAGGCTGGTGCTCTAGTACTTGAGCCATAGCTCCACTTCAAGTTTTTTACTGGTTCATTGGAGATAAGAGTCTCATAGGCTTTCCTGTCTGGGCTGGCTTTGAACGGTGTTCCTCAGATCTCAGCCTCCTGAGTAGCTAGGATTACAAGCATGAACTACTGGTTCCCAGCTTGTGTTGTATAGGAATGTAGGTATTGGGCATCAATCCCTCCATAGGAAGCCTGTGATCTCTGGGTCTCAGTAAGCGGGGGTGGGAGTGGGGCTGGGGGGATTGTGCTATCATTACATGTTAAAACAGGGAAGAGAGGAGGGAGTGACTTCCTCCTGGAAATGTAGACAATTGTTTGCACTTGACCTTGATGCATTGGATATCCAGGACAGCTGAGGGGAGGGGGAGGAAAGGCTGCAGCAGCAGCCACAGCTGGCAACTAGGAAGTGGTAAGTTCTGGGATGCCTACCCCCAAACTTACTTGGGTTCTACAAACCTGAATTGTAAACCAGCTTTCCAGGTTACTGAGAGAGGACAGTGCTTTGAGATAACTGGAAACGTTTCTATGGCTACTGAGAATCTCCCTCCTCCATCTGACTCATTTCTCTCCTCCCTTTGTTTTCCCCCCAATTTTTGTTTGCTAAAGGGGAACAAGAAAAGGAGTATTCTACCTGAGACTCTGCAGAGGAAGAAGGCCGTGCGTGTCCCCAGGGGCCAGCAGAGAGCCAAGGTGTCTTCCATACTACCTGTGAGGATGACCAGTTGTGTCTTCAAGAGATCTGTGACCAAAATCACATCCCATCCTGACAGCAAGGTCAGATACAGACAGGAAGAGGAGGAGGTGCTGGGGAAGCTAGCGAAGCCACAACAACTGAGCGGGCTCAGGAGACTTCAGGGCCTGCAGGTTTACGACAGTGAAGGACAGCGTTTACCTCTGTTTGATTTTGTGAATCCCTCATTAATCATGTCTTGGGGAAGCCAGGATGATAAATCATGGGGCCAAGCTGGAGCTGACAATCGGCCTCATCCAGAGCCCTCCTCAAGCCAGCCTCCCTATCACAGAGCGGTGATCCCAGATAGAGGCCCTCAGCGGCTGCCTCTCTTCAAGCAACAAGTGACTGTTGCAGATGTCCGGAGACAGACGCAGAAGGTAAACCAAGCCAGAAAGAGGTTGGCTGAAGCCTTAAAAGCTGACAGCCTGGCCAGGCAGGCAGAGAGGGTCAGAGAGGAGGGAGAACTGAGATGAGTGGGCTGGAACTTTCATCAAAATGGAAACAGTCCCTCAGAAGACATCTGATGTGGAAGGCTGGATAGGGGGCAAGGTTCATGGGGGAAGAACTTCTCATTTTTACTTGTCATATGTGTATGTGTGTGTTTGTGTGTGTGTTTTCCCATGCACACACATGCGCCAGTACTGGGGTTTGAACTCTGGGCTTGGGTGCTGTCCCTGTGCTCTTCAGCTCAAGGCAAGTACTCTATTGTTTGAGCCACAGCGTCACTTCCAGTTTTCTAGTGGTTTATTGCAGATAAGAGTCTCACAGACTTTCCTGCCTGGGCTGGCTTTGAACTGAGATCCTTAGATCTCAGCCTCCTGAGTAGTTAGGATTATAGGCGTGTACCACTGCCCCTGGCTTTTAACTTAGCTTTTTTACTCGAGGCTGGTGCTCTATCACTTGAGACACACCTTCACTTCTGGCTTTTTTGGGGGAGGGGAGGGTGGTTCATTGGAGATAAGAGTCTCTCAGGATTTGCTGCCCAAGCTGGCTTTTGAACTACGCTCTTCAAATTTCAGCCTCCTGAGTAGCTAGGACGGCAGGCATGAGCCATCACACCCTGTCTGTCTTTTGCTGCCAGCCCTGCCATTAACCTTGATCCCACCACATCCCAACTATTCTTTTTGTTGTTGGTCATGGGGCTTCAACTCTGGGCCTGGGTGCTGTCCCTCAGCTCTTCAACTCAAGGCTATCTACCGCTAAGAGTCTCATGGACTTTCTTGCCCAGGCTGGCTTTGAACCTTGATCTTCAGCTCTCAGCCTCCTGAGTGGCTAGGATTACAGGGGCGAGCCACCACACCCAGCTCCAACTATTCTTTATTGAACTTTTTTTTTTTTTTTGGAAAGACCAAATGTGTGCCAGGCCTTTTATTTATTTATTTATTTATTTTGGGTCCAGTCGTGGGGCCTGAACTCTGGGCCTGGGCGCTGTCCCTCAACTATTCAGCTCAAAGCTAGCGCTCTACCACTTGAGCCACAGCACCACTTCTGGCTTTTTTTTCTTTTTGCTTATGTGGTGCTGGGGAATCGAACCCAGGGCCTCAGCATGCAAGGCAAGCGCTCTACCACTGAGCCACCTTCCCAGCCCCCTTTTATTTTTTTGAGATACTGGAGTTTGAACTCTGGGTTTTAGGCTTGCTAGGCAGGTGTTCTGTGGCTTGAGCCACGCCCCTTACCCTTTTTCTTTTGTTGTTTTGAATAGGCTGTCACATTTATGGCCAGGCCAGCCTGGATACAATCCTATTTAGGCTTTCAGCATAATTGGGGTGCCAGATGTGTGAGGCATCGTGCCCAGCTTTTTATTGGTTGAGATGGGAGGGGGGGTTCTAATGAACTTTTTGCCTGGACTTGAATTTTGATCCTCCTATTCTGCTTTCTGTGTAGCTAGGATTAAAGGCATGAGGTACTGCACCTAGCTTACATTCCTTTCCTCTCTTGTGCAGTGCCAATTTGTCTTTTGGGTGTTTAATGGAGCCCCTCGCAGCTACTCAGCTACCTGAATGTATTCCTGAGTCTCATCCGCAACCCTGATTCAACCTTTTATAGTGTGCTTGATGGGAATAGCCCGTAGTTCAGGCTGGGACTTGTTTTGCCAGTTGTGAGGCTTGAACTCAGGAACTGGGTGCTGTCCCTAAGCTTTTGTACTCAGGGCTAGTGCTCTACCACTCTGAGCCACAGCTCCACTTCTGGTTTTTGGGTGATTCATTGGAGATCAGTCTCACAGACTTTCCTGCCTGAGTGGAGAGCGCTCAGGCCCTGGGTTCAAGCCTTAGTAATGACACAAAGGAGCATGCGAGTGTGAACACACACACACACACACATCCATCCCTTCTCAGCCCAGGCCTCAAGTCAGTTTCAGAGAAAGTACTGGAGAGATCTATGCTTACCCACACCCACCCAGTCCATCATTCCCAGGTGTGGAACAGCCAGTATGTGCTAGAGCACTCAGGTGTGGTTCAGAAATCCTTTTGGAATATAGAGTTTTTTGATCGTTTAAAGAGCATGTTGTTAGCGTTAATTTGGCTTCCTGAGACAAGGTCTTGCTCTGTAACAGTGCAGGCTGGTCTCAAACTCTAAATCTTCCTGCCTGGGCCTCCTAAGTGCTGGGATTATAGGCTTGTGTTACCATGCTGCATTTGTTTTAATGAACTCTGATGACCATGTTACTGCTCTTTAGAGCAAATGATAATAAAAATTGTGGGGATGTTAACAGGAGCCTTACTTTGGGGAGATGACATGGACATAAATGCATAAATGTTCTTACAAAAGCAAAGACTAGAAATTGGTGATCTAGCGGTCCAACCTGCGGATCGAAGTTGGTGATGACTGCTCCACCCCCACTTACTCCACCATTACTTAAGGGGGAGGCCGAAGCCACCCCCACGTTGGCCTGTGTGCAAACTCATGCAGGAAAACGCCCCCCATTAGCACACTTGGGGGTCTGGCCTCCAGGAAAATGTTCCTACTTTCCTAATGTTAAAGGGCATCGCGGAAGCCTTTCCTTGTTTCACCTTCCCAAGTTTCCCCGATGGTGACAACGGAAGGCTTTGGGGTTTCCTCTCTGGAATGGACGCTCGGGGGGTCTCTGCAAGCGGAGGGACACGCGAAGCCTTCCTGCAGTCCCTGTAGTCTCACGGTGCACCCCGGAAGGCTGGGCGTACTGCGGGGTGTGTGGGGGTCGCCTGCGTCCCCAGCCCCCGCTGGGGGTGGGCCGCCGTCGGGCCCCGGCCCGGAAGGCTCTCCTGCTGTCCTCTGGGTCCCAGGGCTCCTATGCCGCCTCGTCTGGGCCCATCAGGGTGACCTCGAGATGAAGCTCTGTATAGAGATGACGCAAGGTCCCTCAGAGCGAATGCAGGGCACTTCTATGGGTTCAAAGGAGGAAGCCGGCTGAGGGCCTGACGCCATCATGGTCACGGCATGTTTCCCGGATGCGGGCGGCTGGGGGCTTGATGTCATCACGTTGACGCCGTGTTTCCCGGAAGCGTTCGTCCTGTGGGTGGTCTCCGGCCGCGTCAAGACTGGGCTTGAGGGACAGCGCTATGAACTACGTTCTCATGAAGAAGGCGGCGGCAGCTTCCTCAGTGGCCTCCCTGCCATGGCCGCCTCCCGGGAGACCTGGAGCTAGGGCTGACGCCTCCCGGAGTGCCCGCGCTCAGCGTGAGCCCGTACGTGTTTGCGTTGGGGGCGGGGGGGGAGAGGACGGGTCAGGTCCACTGGCTATGCAGCCGCTGGTGCACGGAGAGGTAGGAGTTGCTGGTGAAGGCCTTGCCGCAGTGCGCGCATGCGTAGGGCTTTTCCCCGGTGTGCGTGCGCACGTGCTTCTTGACCGCCGAGAGGTTGTTGAAGGCCTTGCCGCAGTCGGCGCATGCGTAGGGCTTCTCCCCGGTGTGCGTGCGCTTGTGCACCGTCAGTGAGAAACTGCTGCTGAAGGCCTTGCCGCAGTGCGCGCATGCGTAGGGCTTCTCCCCAGTGTGCGTGCGCGCGTGCTGCGTCAGGTACGAGCTCTTGCGGAAGGCTTTGCCGCAGAGGCCGCAGGCGAAGGGCTTCTCGCCGGTGTGCACGCTGCGGTGGCCGGTCAGCGAGGACCGCGTGCTGAAGGCCTTGCCGCACTGGCGGCACTCGTGGTGGCTCTCCCCGCCGTGCGTGCGCGTGTGGCTCTTGAGGTTGCAGCTGGTGCGGAAGACGTGGGAGCACTGGCCGCAGGCGTAGGGCTTCTCCCCGGTGTGGATGCGCACGTGCAGCCGCAGCGAAGACGGGTCGCTGAAGGCCTTGCCGCAGTGGCGGCAGGCGAACGGCTTCTCCCCGTTGTGGATCCGCCGGTGGATGGTCAGGTACGAGCGGCTGCTGAAGGCCTTGCCGCACTCGGTGCAGCCGTACGGCTTCTCGCCCGTGTGGGTCCGCTGGTGCTGGGTCAGGTTGGACTTGGTGCTGAACACCTTAAAACACTGGCTGCATTCGTTGACGTTCGCCCTGCCATGGCTGCTGCCCTGCCGGGAAAGGGATGCGGGCTGTCATTTTGTGCTACTTGGTGTGGAACATGAATGCTCCCCCCTCCCCTCGAACTGATGATGGATGCTTTCTCTGATGGGCCCTCTGGTGCCTGGGTAAGGCTCTAGTCCTGGTGAAGCCATTAGCTTTATTATTATTATTATTATTATTATTATTTGGTTGTGGGGCCTGAACTCTGGGCCTAGGCGCTGTCCCTCAGCTCTTCAGCTCAAGGTTAGTGCTCTACCATTTGAGCCACAGCGCCACTTCTGGCTTTTTCTCTTTATGTGGTGCTGAGGAATTGAACCCAGGGCCTCATGCATGGGAGGCAAGCACTCTACCACTGAGCCACCTTCCCAGCCCCAGCTTTAATTTAAAATGATGTTTGATGTCAGTAGCCTATCTTAGCTACTGGGGAGGCTGAGATCTGAGGAGTGTGGTTCGAAGCCAGCCTGGGCAGGGAAGTCTGAGACTCTTGTCTCCAATAAACACCCCCACCACCTCCAAAAAAGGGAAAAAGCTCAGGGAATAACATCCAGCGTCTAAGTTCAAACCCCAGGATCATTGTGTGTGGGGGGTGCACACATGTGCACACATACACACACACACAAGTTTTGCTATAAGTTGCTTAAGTATGACATTTTCTAATTGATTTAAGACCCATATATGTTTCAAACTGCCAAAATAGGAGTGAAAATATTTACTTGTGGAAACCTTCAGTGAAGAAGTCTGGAGCTCACACTTTTTAGTAAAATCACCAGTGTCACACCACTTTTTCATGTATAAATATGACATTCCCACAATGACTCTGCACACTTTGTCTTTCTGACTTTTTTTTTGTCGGTCATGGGGCTTGAACTCTGGGCTTGAGCACTGTCCTTACGCTCTTTAGCTCAAGGTGAGCACTTTACTGCTTGAGCCACAGCACCACTTCCGGTTTTCTAGTGGTTTATTGGAGATAAGAGTCTCATGGACTTTCCTGCCTGGGCTGGCTTTGAACCGCAATCCTCAGATCTCAGCCTCCTGAGTAGTTAGGATTATAGGCATGAGCCAGTGATGCCCAGCTCTTTCTGACTTTTGACATTACTATGGGGAACCACAGATCATCCATGCTAAGTCTTACTGTTTTCCCACGTTTAGACTGCTGTCTTCTAAAAACATGCTTTTCAGGACTTAGCCATTTGGCTTGAAGGGCATGCTCCAACTCTGAAACAGAATGAAAAGAATTTAGGTTGATGGAGAAAAAGAAATGATTGAGTGAATCCATTAGTGAGGTCCACTCTGAGAAATTACTTCCAGGGATATTTGCAATGAAGGGGAGATTTTAGGTACTTCTTCTTTTTTTTTAAATGACTCTTTGCAGGGTGCTGGTAGCCCACACGTATAATCCTAGGTACTCAGGAGGCAGATCTGAGGATCAAGGTTCAAAGCCATCCTGGGCAGGAAAGTCTGTGAGACTCTTATCTCCAATTAACCACTCAAAAACCAGAAGGTGCTGTGGGTCAAAGTGATAGAGCACTAGCCGTGAGCACAAGAACTCAGGGACAGTGCCCAGGCACTGAGTTCAAGCCCCATGACTGACCCCCCAAAAAGGTCTCTCAAGACAAGTCTTGGTGGCTCATGCTTGTAATCCTAGCTATTCAGGAGGCTGAGATTTGAGAATTATGATTAGAAGCCAGCCAGGGCAGGAAAGCTCCTGACACTCATCTCTAATTAACCACCAGAAAATCAGAAGTGGAGCTGTGGCTCAAAGTGGTAGAGTGCCAGCCTTGAGCAAGAAAAGCTCAGGGACAGAGCCTAGGCCCTGAGTTCAAGCCCCAGTACTGGTACCAAAAAGAACAAAAAACAACAAACTGAGCTTGCGAAGAGAGTGACAAGAAGGCTCCTAGGTTGCAAGCTGGGACTTAACCTTCCAGAAGGAGAGAGCTGTTCCTCTCCCTCTCCCCAGAAGCCACAGATGATGAGAGCTGAAAGCACTGTACCATTGTGTTCCTTCCATCTCCATCCAAAAAGAGCATAGCTCCCCAGTGGATGTTAGGATGTTCTGACTCCTTCGCCCCGTGTGGTCCCTTGCAGGCGCTTACCTGCACAGGTGTCTTGGACAACTCCACTCTCCTCTGTCCCCACCTGGGGACAGAGTTCCAACTGGGCAGCCAGGCTGGGCACATCAACATGGCACCCTGCAGATGGAGAGAAAAAAAGCGATGGAGGGAGGTGGTTCAGGGCAACATCTCCATGCAGGGCAGGCCAACATTTGTAGGATGTAAGTGTGGCTTTAGAGCAGGGAGTAGTTCTGCTGGATAGTAATGAGAGTAAGAACCTTCCTGAGGACCAAGAAGACAGGACTCAGTACTACTTCACTCAGTACTGACTCAGGGTGATGGGACAGGCACAGTCCTGGCTAAGCCCAAGGACAAGTTCTCAACTGTGGGCCAGGAAGAATGGGAAGTCAGGGCAAAAAAGAGATCCAGTCCACAGAGGAGGACATGAGGCAGTGCTGTAGGTGGGGACCACAGTCCCCCCCCACTGTTCCTCTGGCATACACAAACAGAGGGACATCAGGGGCTCGAGAAATACTTGGGAAAAGCTGCAGCAACTGGGTGCTGGTGGCTTGTGCCTGTACTCCTAGCTACTCAGGAGGCTGAGATCTGAGGATCATGGTTCAAAGCCAACCCTGGGCAGAAAAGTCTAACCTCTTATCGTCCAGTGAACCACCAGAAAACCTGGAAGTGGAACTATGGCTCAAAGTGGTACAATACTAGCCTTGAGCAAAAGAGCTCAGGGATAGTGTCCAGGCCCTGAGTTCAAGCCCAAGACTGGGAAATAGCCACAGCAGTAGAGTTGGTGATGTGGGGGCTACAAAGCCTGTCCTCCCCCTTCCAAGCAGGAAGTCTGGAAACTTCCCTAGAGTAGGCAGCAAGGAATGGGATGGTGAACAAGTAGCAGAATGTGGGCCAGAGAACTTGATGGTGATGTTGTAAATGACCTGTGCCCACCATCTTTCCTCCACTCTGAGATGAGAGTACAATACAAAACGCAGAGGTTCACCCCAGTCAGCGACAACCTGTTCCTGATCTACAGGTTCACTAGACTTTGCCTTCTTTGCCTTCAGTAGGCCTTGCAATAGCCAATAAGGATATGGATGATCCTAGGGCACCCATCATGGGGAAATGCAAACCAGAACAATGCTACGTGTGTTTCTGTGTTGGGATGGCCATGATCAGAAGGAATTGGAAAATGTGGGGACACAAACTCTTGTGTGCTACGGGAAGGAAAGCGGGGGTGGCCTCTACCAAAAAGCCTGCCAGTGCCTCAAACTGGTGAAACACAGATGTCATAGGAAGGGAAGGGAAGGCAGGAAAACAAAAGCTTGTGCACAAGATTCACAGCTGCCCCAAAGAATGGGTAAGCCTGGTGTGTTATGGCCATATGATGGAATAATATCAACCACAAAAAGGAATGAGATGAGTATGTGCTATATCAGTTAACCCTTTAAAATAACATGTTGTGTGATAGAAATCAGACACAAAGTTCTTGTGTTTTGTGACTCTATTTGATAAAGCGTTCTGAACAGCAAGCCCACAGTCAGAGGACAGTGAAGTGCTAGCAAGTGGGAAAGTTTCTCCCAAAGCTGTCTTAGTCTTAGTCTTTAACTGCCCACATAATAAAATGCTCAATGCTGGGTACTTTATAATGAAAAAAGGTTAACTGTGGATCAGGATTCTTGTGTGTGGAGCTGTGGATCAAAGTAGTAGAGCACTATTCTTGAGTGAAAGCTCAGGGACAGTATCCAGGCTCTTGAGTTCAAGCCCCATGACCACCACCAGCACCACCACCACCAAGAAAACTGAATAGGTCCCTGAGCCCTGACCCACTCACTGCCAGGAAACAGTCCCTGTCCAGTCATCTCACAGTATGCCCACCCCTTCTATTGGAGAGAGAGAGAGAGAGAGAGAGAGAGAGAGAGAGAGAGAGAGAGAGAGAGAGAGAGAGAGAGAGAGAGAGAGAGAGAGAGAGAGAGAGAGGGAGAGAGAGATTGTCTACAACTTGAGCCATGGATAAGATCTTGGACTTGCTGCTTGGGCCAGTCTCCCACCTCGGTCCGGTGCCTCTACTGAGCTGGGATTATAGGCTGGTGCCCACCACACCTGCCTCTGAGGCCTCACTTCTTCGACGTTCCAGGACCTCAATACTGTTTCCTAGGAGGAGGGGCTAGCAAAGGTTCCAGCGGAGGACCACAGCGAAACCACAGCAGGGCAATGGCAACGTCCTGTAGTGACAGTGGGGTCTACCCTGTGGGCATATCGCTGAGCAACTCAAATGTGTGAACTCTCCCTCTATAGATGAGAAAGGTGAGTTGTGGCATGGACGTGGGGCGTGGCTCCTCTCACCCAGAGAGACCAGGTTGCGGCAGTTCTCCAGCGTCACCTCACTGTACAGCGTCCTCTGCCAAGTGTCCAGCAGGGCCCACTCCTCTTGGCTGAACTCCACAGCCACGTCCTTGAAGGTCACAAGGTCCTATGGCATTGCACATGTCCCAGCTCAGTCCCGGAGCCTGCTGGGGAGGCCCCTGTGCCCCTCTGCATGGGCAGTGCAGTGCCCCAGAATGTCCCTTCCCACACAACCCACCTCCCTCGGGTACAGAGGAGGGATGATTGGGGATGAATGAATGATGACTCGAGTGGAGGACATGGGGGCTTCCTCTGACCTCCAAGGAGACCTGCCAGGCCTGGGGACTCAACAGGCCCTGCTTTCCCCATGAGATGGGAGAAGGAAGTGTCTACTCACCCGTGTCCAGCCCATGAGGACCTCGCTGGCCAGCCTCTCCTTCTCCAGGCCTTCTTTCTGGAGAGAGGCCAGGTATAGGTGAGGCTGAGCTGCCGAAGAGGAATGAGTTAGAATACTCTAAGCTGCCCTGCGTTCTGACACTGCTCTCCTCACCTGTGACTCAACTCATTTCTTTACCCCTACTGTTTTCCCCTTGGACCCCCACATTCAACCCCACATACTCATTTCCCCTACTCACACATGCACACACCTCCAACCTGGCACAACCTCCACCTGATGTTTTGAAACGCAGCTATAAAACAGTGTGCAAATCCTGGACACCCCTGGGAGCAGGTCATTGCTACTGGGCAGAGGGGGAACAGGTTTCCGGGGGTCCCTTTCAGAAGGTCCGACATATTCCACAGCTGGCTCATCGCAGACACCCACCACACAAGTCCAAAGCCTAAGATTGCTCTCCAGCCCTGTGGTCTTGGGGACAGCTGTGCTGTTGTCCTGCCTCCTACTTAGCCCCCATCCGGCCCCTCCTGGGGGTCCAGGCCTTCAAGTACCCAGAGTCTCACCACAAGTTGGGAGCAGGACTGCGGCTGTCATCTTGTGACTCCGATGGCAGAGCTACTGACCACAGGGCAGAGGTGGAGGGAAGATGTCCTGAGACCCCCAGGGGCACCCCTAGAATAGACAGGACATCCACATGACCGCCTGTGTTGCCGTTCGCGCGCGTGCGCGCGCGCACACACACACACACACACACACACACACACACACACACACACACACACGAAGGATGGCACAGCCCACCCATGCCTGTGACGCTAGCAGTGACTATCACTGCCCTGCTGGCTTCGAAGACCTTGGCTTTACCAAGTCACAGCACCAACTCCACACCCAACAAGTGGTCCCTGCAGACTTGGAACTGAGGCCCATCTTTCTGGGTGAGGGCAGAGACCTTCACCCAGGGCCTTAGGCCTGCTCTCCATAGCCTAGGTCCGCTCTGCCTGCGGCAGCCTCTGCCTCAGTAGCTCTAAGTCACTTTCAGGGGTGAACCTGAGGAAAGGGCTCAAAGGCTCTGCGGCTGCTCCGGGGCAGCTGTGGGGAGAATACTTAGCAGCACTGCCCAGGCCCATGGCCACCATGAGTGAGACCTTGGGGGTGATTTCCAGGAGATGGTAGGCCTCAGATGTGTAGCCCTTGCAGGCTGTTCCCAAATCAGAATCTTTCCCAGCCACTCCTGAATTCCTCACCCACAAACGCTGTCAGAGAAACCAGTGGTTACTGTTGGCTTCACTAAGGTGTAGGGGTCTTACACAACAACAGAGCAAATCACCTCCCTTGTGGCTTGACCTCAACCTGTGATCCTCCCTATCTCAGCCTCTGGATCAGCTGATAGGGGAGGGGGGCGCCACCCCCAGCTCCAAGCAGGGGTTTCTTTCCCTCACTGCCTGGCCTCTTCCTCACACAGCCAACGTTTCTGTCTCTTCTCCTCATCTTCCACTAGCTCCTCACACCTGGCCACCGCTACCTCCAGGACCACAACGTGGCAGCTCTGGCAGTCCCCTGTGCTCCACCACAGTGGCTGTTTTCACATGTCCTGTCAGCAAAGCCCAGGGGACCACAGCCTCTGGGAACAAGGGCCCAAGGACAGGTGCAAGGCTGAACAAAGTTACAGAAGCCTGCCTTCCTCTTCCTGATTCCTGGCCTTGGTGAAGCATATGTGGACTTGTTCACTGTGGCATTACTTCACTTTCTTTGGGGCATTACATGTTCACAGTGGCATTATTTCACTGGAGCATTACTTAGAACAGATAACAATGGCCAATCCTGTGGCCATCAAAAGGAAACATGGGCTTTCTCCAGAGGAGAAACGTGTAACCAGCAAGACAAACACAAACCTGCAAAAATCTTTACTGATGAAGACAATCACCTCTGGTCAATTTAAGGGGAAACTACACATAGAGGAACAGCAGTGTATATGGAGAGCTTCCTCCTGTGTAGTCACAGGACAAAATACAGCCCTGTAAGACCAGCTTCTTGGGGTCTTGGTGAGCTCTGTGTGTCCCCAAGAAGAAATCAAGGAGGGAGGGAACATGGTGCAGGAATGGGCTTGGACCTCAACAGTGGATTTTGGACCACATGGAGAAATAGTCACAGACTCCTAGACTTCTGGGAAAACAGATAAGCAACCACTTCCTGCCACCAACAAGGTGCACACCTGAGTTCTAGTCCCAGGCCTGTGTGAGTGTGTCCTTCCTCTGCAGATGGAAGACTTAATCAGGTGCACATGCTTTCCCAGAATGACAGATGGCATTCTAAGGGCATTGTAAGAGCGAGGAGAGTCAAGGGAAGCAGGTGTTCTGAAGGTGAGGGATGGAAGGAGAGAGAGAGAAAAAGAGATCTGAGAATGGCACCGTGGTAGCTTTAAAGTTGGAGGAGGGAGCTACAAAGCCATGGAATGCCCTGGTTGTTTAGGCCTGCTCTAGTTTGAACACTGTATGCCTTCTGTCCTGAGTGAATAGAGGCAGTTGATCATCCTAAATTCTGTAACCCAAGACTATGCATTCCATGGTAGGCAACTATTATCTCAAGAATGTAATAGGAAAGCCGATGACAGTGAATCTTGTCTGTAATCCCAGCTACTTGGGATATGCAAATAAAAAGGATGCTGATTTGAGGTCGGTCCAGGCAAAAAGTGAGGCTCTATCTCAAAGAACAGCTGGGCATGGTAATCCCACACCTGTGAGTCCAGCTACATGGGAGCCACAGGTTGGAGGACTGAGGTCTGAGGCCAGATGTAAACAAAACCAAAAGACTATTTGAAAAATGACAGAAAAGTGGCTAGATGCCGGATGCGCACCTGTACTCCTAGCTACTCAGGAGGCTGAGATCCTAGGATCACAGTTCAAAGCCAGCTTAGCTAAGGAATCCTTGAGACTCTTATCTCTAGTTAACCAGCAAAAAACTGGAAGTAGAGCTGAGGTCCAAGTGGTATCCTTGAGCAAAAGAGCTCAGAGACAGAACCCAGATCCCTAGTTCAAGAAATGGACTGGGTGTGGGCTTAGAAAACAGAATGGACTTGGGGTGGGGCTCAGGAGGTAGAGCATTTGCTCACCAAGAGCGCAGAGTTCAAATCCAAATCTCTCTCTCTCTCTCTCTCTCTCTCTCTCTCTCTCTCTCTCTCTCTCTCTCTCTCTCTCTCTCACACACACACACACACAGAGTATATAAAAACTAGAAAGAAAATAGAAATAAGGCAATGAGATGTGGCTTTGTGGCAGAGCACTTGTCTGGTATATACAAGGTCCTGGAGTCTATCTGTAGGATTGTTTAAAAAACCAAAACCAAACTGTTGGTATCAGTACAGATGTCTACAATTCTAGCTACTTAGGAGGCTGAGATCTGAGGATCATAGTTAGAGGCCAGCACAGAAAGGACAATCTATGAGACTGTTATCTCCATTTATCTATATCCAGAAGTAGAGCTGTGGCTCAAGTGGTAGAGTGCTAGCCTTGAGCACCAAAGCTCAGGCAAAGTGCCCAGGCTCTGAGTTCAAGTCCCAGGATGGGCGCACGCTCACACACACAAACACACAACCTTCAGGCCTGTAGCTCCTCATAGTTATAGCTCCAGCACAAGCAAAGCCAGTTCTCAGGTTCTTGGAACAATCCAAGTTCTGTATGGTCCTTACCTGGACACATGAAACTTAGATCAGTGAGCCCTGGCTTCAACACAAATCTGAGCTTGCATGATGCGTTCCTTGACCTGAAAAATGAAATGTACAAAGGTGACTTCTGACATTTTAATTGGTAGTAATGAGTTTTTAATAGGAAAAAACTTTTTTCTTTTTATATTATCTGTGTGATGTTTAGTATGATGTAATAGAAGCCCACTGCCTGACAGGACTTTACTGATCCTTTTGTGTGTGTGTGTGTGTGTGTGTGTGTGTGTGTGTGTGTGTGTGTGTATAGTAAAGATACTGTACAGAGGGGTTACAGTTACATGAGTAAGGTAATGAGTACATTTCCTATTGAGCTTTGTTACCTCCTGTTTTCCCTCTACCATTCCTTTCCTCCCCACCTCTCCAACTCCTCCATCCCCCCCACCAAGTTGTAAAGTTCGTTTTCAACATTGTGTCTTGTACATCAGGCCTCATTGTTACAATGGATCAACCTGTATCCTTATTTCAGGCCCGGGCTGAGGACAGCAGAGAGCAGCTGAAGGCTGTGTTTCTGACTTGCTTAACTCCTTTGGCTGGGAGGAGAGCTCAGGGTGATACCAGATGCTGCGAACTCCTCACTTAGAGGCCTTAGCAGTGACGGCGCTGCACCAACACAGTTTACATAGTTCTCCCAGAACTTGACACTTAAACAAACTTGACAGTGGAATTTCCAAACTCTGCACTGCAGAAATTCTTTGCTGGGGGGTGGGGTGGGTTTGCACTGGCTAAATAACAAGAAATGTCCCCAGGCTTGGCCAGGGTCCCTGGGGGTGGCTGACTCCCCTCGGGGTGCAGACACACCCTCCGGGGTGCAGACTCGCCCCCTGGAGTGCTCTCAGTCTCCGGGGTGCAGACTCCCCGGGTAAGTCCCAAGCGGAGGAGACCCGGGAGGACGGGAGCGAGTAGCGCCTGGGGCCTCAGCGGGAGGAACCGGGGCTCCCGGGAGAGACCCGGGGACGCGGAGCCGGCGGCCTGGGGTAACACGCCCCTCCTCCCTCTTTCTCGCTCACCGCGTCCGGGTCCACCCGGGGCTCGCAGCGCGTCCACCGCTCTGGGCACCACAGGGCTGTCCGCCGACGCCGCCCCGCACTTCCGCTGCCAGCCGTGGGCGGCTCTCCCCGCTGTCAACTTCCGGCTCTGGCTGTCAGTCGCGGGGAGACGTTGGGGGACTCGAGGGAAGGCGGGGAAGGTGATGACGGGCGGCGGTCGTGCCGCCTCCTCAGGTCCAGCTGTTGGGTTTACTCAGGAAGAGTGAGATTAGGCCCTGGGTTCCTTCAGCACGGGAGAGCCCGGCCAGGGTTGGGGGGCGAAGACCACTTCCGGGGCGGGACCAGTGTTTGGGGTCGGGGCTATTGGTAGGCGGGGGCGGAGCCAGTAATGGATGGAAACCAGAATTGGGCGTAACTGGGCGCGGTTCATATGGGCGTGGCTTGATAAGGGCGGGGGGGGGGGTGTCTAACTCCAGGGATGGTTGTGTAGGGATCTCTCTCAGTCCTTTACCCAGAGGTAACAGTGATTTCTCCTCTGCCTTCCAGACACGGAGTGTACTTGTATGTGTGTGTGTGTATTTGTGCCTGTGTATATGCTAGAATTAATGCCCATTGTGCTTCTCCTCAGGTACAGTTTCAGATCCTGGGATTATGGAACCAAACATAAAATTCCCTGCCCTCAGAAAACCTGCATTTTAACTGTGTTTGGGGTGAGGGGTGGGGGGAATGGCCAAAGGGAGTGAGCAGGGAATATGACAAATAAAGTGCATGGAGTGTTATTTACCCGTGGGAAGGATGGGAAATGAGGGTTATTGTCTTGAGTCATCTTTCGGTTGATGCCTCCTGCCTTTCCTGAGAAGCCAAATTATCTCCCAATTCTAGTTATTCAGACAGTGAGGCTTCTCTGTGCCCTGGCTTGCCAGGCCCTTGCTGGACTTAATCACCAGCTCCAACCTCTACAGTTCCAGCATGGTATCCGTATTTGAAGGAGTTCAGGTTGATGTAGGCAGTGGGGAGCCCTAGAGTGGGGAGCTGGGGTCCTCCTTATCTGCACCAGCTTAACTGTGTGTAAATAGAACCAATCATACATCCTGCAACAGCTGGGCACTGGTGTCTCGCGAACGTACACGGAGAACTCTGTCACTTTAGGTACAGAGGCTGTGGTTCCTGCGCTCTCTGTGGCCATGATAGGAGGTCTGGGATGGCCCCTGTCTGGAGCCATGAACTTGGCAGAGGAGGCAGGTCTCCGTGAAGAGTTGGATGCAAGTCTAGACCTCAGATCATGGAGCTCTGTGCTGACTTCAGCCTTCTTTGGGATGCCTCTCAAGGCTAGGGATGAGTGGTGAGGATTAAAGCTGAGGATCACCAGTTTGGACATATGTCTTTCCTGTTTTGTGTCCCCCTTCCCTCTCCTTCTCCCTCTGGTATTAGAGTTTGAACTCAAAGGCTAGAACTCATTCAGCTTATCTGCTCCTGGTTAGTGTTGAGCTATGCCCCCAGCTCAGGTTTTTGCTAGTTGATTTGGAGGTGGAGTCTCACGGACTTTCTGCCCAGGCTGACCTCAAACTATGATATTCTTGATCTCAGCCTCCTGAATAGTTATGATGACAGGCATCAGTCTCCAGCCTCTAGCTTCTTTTTTATCCTTTTGTGTCTTATGTCTTTATTTCTACCTCTTCCTCTCTTTCTTCTCCCTCTCTTTTCCTATTTCCTCCTCCTTCCTATCTCTCTCTGTCCTCTCTTTCCTCATTCTTCCTCCTTTTTTTAAAATTCTTTCCATCCCTCTCTCAAATATACTATTCCATATTTAGAGTTTACAGAATTCACAAATGTAGCCGGGTTCTGGTGGCTCACACCTATAATCCCAGCTATTCAGGAAGTTGAGATCTGAAAATCATGGTGTAAACCCAGCCAGGAAACTCCCTGAGACTCTTATCTACAGTGAATCACCAAAAAGCCAGAAGTAGAGCTATGGTTCAAGTGGTAGAGCACCAACCTTGAGCAAAAATAAGGAAGCTCAGGAACAGTGTGTAAGTCCTGAGTTTAAGCCCAAGGACTAGCACACATATTAAAAACAAAACAAAAAAAGATCCACAAATATAAAGCAGAATTCAGGTCACTCCAAATACATATGAAAGCTTTCTCCTTGAAGATAGTGTCAGCTGACAGATGAATAGTTCCTTTTGGATCTAACAACAATAAAGGGTCATTGTGACCTTATTGGGGTGGGGAAGCGGCTGTGGAATGGTGATGTGCAGATGGAAGGTTGGAGATGGAAGGTTGTCATGATCTGCAGACCTGGCAGGAGGTAAGAGATGAGAGAAAGATGAGGTAGAGGGGCCTGACCTCTGGGGTTTTGGGCTGAGCGAACCGGGAAGAAGGAAGTGGCTGGAGAGAGATCACAGGAAGGTGGGGCCAATGTGATCTCCAGGTTGTAGGGAGAAATGTAGGCATATTTAAATTAGGAAGGACATTGGGTGGGAACAGGAGAAGAGGAAAAAGTAGCACTCTGTTGGAATATGGAGGCCCTGAGGCTGTAAGAAGGAATGAGAGACTCATCCCAAGTGGAGACTCAAGGAACTCTCAGTTAACTGGAGGGAAAAATGAGAATCAATGGGAGATTATCACTGATTCAACCACTAGAACCCTCCCCCACCCCCAGTTTACAATTTCCCATTGAACTAGCATGGAAAATTAAAGAGGATTGGACTGTACATGAAGAAAACACAACAGTAAAAGAAAGCAGAGCAAATCTGATCCAGGATCTGGGGAAACTCAATATGCCAACACATACAAAGAATGAGTATATGCCCAGGAGTGATAGATGAACTAGAAGGGAATAAGGAAAATATGGTACATAAATACAATGGAGTATTATTCAGCCATGAAAAATGATGTCACTTGTAGAACAGAGAAAACTGGAGATCATTATGTTAAAGCAAAATGATCTGGACTGAGGACAGATGTTTTCTCAATATACGGATCTAGAGCTGTGAATCAAGGGCTGTTTGGAAGTGAGAGCCAGTGAGGAGAGGGAAGGGCCAAGGAAGAGGATAAAAGGGGTGACTATGATCTAAGCACTTAAAACACACATATGACAAGAGATTAATGAAGCCTGGCACTGATGGTTCACACCTGTAATCCTAGCTACTCTGGAGGCTGAGATCTGAGGATTGCAGTTCAAAGCCAGCTTGGGCAGGAAAGTCTGTGAGATTCTTTATCTCCAATCAACCAGCAAAAAGCTGGAAGTAGAGCTGTGGCTCAAGTGGTAGAGCACCAGCAAAGAGAGGGGGCGGTCCTGAGTTCAAGATATCCCTGAGCTACACCTCCACTTCCGGGGTTTGTTTGTTTGTTGCTGGTTCATTGGAGATGAGACCCAGGGATTTTCTTTCCTGGGCTAGCTTTGAACTGGGATCCTCATATCAGTCCCTGGAGTAGCTAGGATCACAGGCATGAGCTCCATCACCCAGCGATCACTGATTTCCCATCCAACTTCCCTACTTGTCTGTTTATAGGGGTAGAGGAGAAATCTGATGGCGAAGATTTCTCAGAGGAAACCAAATGACTGCACCCACCCACCTGACCCAAAGCCCTCCTTAGGCCTCTCCATCCCCCTTCGGATGTCCAGTCACTCCTTTAAGAGGCCAGTCACTAAAATTACATCATATCCGGACAATGAGGTTAGGTTCGACCACTGGGAGGAGAACTTAGAGAAACCCCAACAGGTGTGTTGGCAGAACAGGCTTCAAGGAGTCCAGGCCTACGGCAGTGTGGGTGATCTTTTAAGTACTTTGGATCTGGTCAAAGCTCTGAAAAAACACATCGCGGCAGGCACAGGTGCTTTGCTCGACCAAGCCGGGATGGCAGGTGTTCACGCTGGTCAGGCCTCATCGTTGCCCTTTGTGGAGATGATTCCGGCCAAAGCCGAGCTGCGTGTGCCACCGTTCCTCTGCAGAGAATTTCTGGTCACAGAGGAAGATATAAAGATCCAGGAAAAGAAGGTGAAGGCGGCCAGAGAGAGGCTGGCCCTAGCCCTGCTAGTAGATAGGCTCGCCAGCGAGGCGGAGATGCAGAAGAGACTGAGAAAGGAAAAATGATCGTCACTACCTACACCAAAATATCACAGAGGAAACGGACTTGGGCTCTGGGGCAATGTCTCCTTGCAGAGTCTGGGATTGCTCTGGATTTGAGTTTCTTGAAACTTTACCATAAATATTTTTATTAAATCCCTTTATGTAACACAAAAGTAGACAGCAATTCCTTTTCTTTCCCACTCCTCCCCTCCCCTCCCTTCCCTTTCCCCTCCTCTTCCCTCTCCTTCCCTTCCCTTGCGTAACACAGAAAGTAGACAGAGTTAATTCCCCCCCTCCCCTTTTATTTTGGTCGGTTATGGGGCTTGAACTCTGGGCTTGGGTGCTGTCCCTGTGCTCTTCAGCTCAAGGCGAGAGCTCTACCACTTGAGCCACAGCACCATTTCTGGTTTTCTAGTGGTTTTTATTTGATATAAGAGTCTCATGGCCTTTCGTACCCCGGCTGGCTTTGAACCAAAATCCTCAGATCTCAGCCTCCTGAGTAGCTAGGATTACAGGAGTGAGCCACCAGCATCCAGGATTCCCACATTTAACAGATAGTTTGACTAGGTATGTAACTTAGGTTTTAGTGATTATCTTACCTTTTAAAATTTATAAATTTTTTTTGTCAGTTGTGGGGCTTGAATCTGGGCCTGGGCTCTGTCCCTCAGCTCTTCAGCTCAAGACTAGCATACTACCACTTGAGCTACAACACCACTTCTGGTTTTCTGGTGGTTAATTGGAGATAAGAGTCTCACAAGCCCGGGGCACCAGTGGCTCATGCCTGTACTCCTAGCTACTCAGGAGGCTGAGATCTGAGGATCTCGGTTCAAAGCCAACCAGGGTAGGAAAGTCCGTGAGATTCTTATCTCCAATAAAAACCACTAGAAAACTGGAAGTGGTGCTGTGGCTCAAGCACAGAGCTCTCGCCTTGAGCTGAAGAGCACAGGGACAGCGCCCAAGCCCAGAGTTCAAGCCCCACAACTGACTAAAAAAAAACAAACAAAAACTTGATGTTTTACATTAGCAATAAGCATAAATATGTCCCAGAAAGCTGGGTGCCGGTGGCTCATGCCTGTGATTCTAGCTACTCATGAGGCTGAGATCTGAGGATTGCGGTTTGAAGCCAGCCTGGGCAGGAAAGCCCATGAGACTCTCATCTCCAATAAACCACTAGAAAATTGGAAGTGGCACTGTGGCTGAAGTGGTAGAGTGCTCGCCTTGAGCTGAAGAGCTGAGGGACAGCACCCAAGCTCAGAGTTCAAGCCCCACGACCAACCAAAAAAAAAAAAAAATGTCCCAGAAAAAAAAAAAAAAAAGAGTCTCAGGGACTTTCCTGCTTGGGTTGGCTTTGAACCACAATTTTCAGATCTCAGCCTCGAGTAGAAAGTATTACAGATGTGAGCCACTGGTGCCCAGCTGATTATCTTACCTTTCAGAGTCATCCATCTCATTAGCTATTGAATGGGAATAAACTCATGGTCTCTGTGTCCTTGTGTGTGTGGAGGGGAGGGGCTTGAACTCAGGGCCCAAATGCTGTCCCTGGGCTCTTTGCTCAATGCTAGTGCTCTACCACTTTGAGCCACAGCGTTACTTCTGGTTTTGTGGTAGTTTATTGGAGATAGGAGTCTCACGGACTTTCCTGCCCTGTTTTTGAACCATGATCCTCAGATCTCAGCCTCCTGAATGATCGGGATTAAGGCTTCAGGCACAAGTGCCTGGCTTTTTGTCCATTTTATGTAATAACTGATTCAAAAAATAGGAAATAGAAGCCAGGCACCGGTGGCTCATGCCAGTAATCCTAGCTACTCAGGAGGCTGAGATCTAAGGATCACGGTTCAAAGCCAGCCCAGGCCGGAAAGTCTGTGAGACTCTTATCTCTAATGAACCATCAGAAAACCAGAATTGGCGTTGTGCCTTAAGTTGTAGAGTGCTAGCATTGAGCTGAATTGCTGAGGGACAGCACCCAGGCCCTGAGTTCAAGCCCCACAACAACCAAAAAAAGGAATTGATTCTGTGAAGAGTGTGGAAGCTGTGATTCCAAACTCAGAAGGGTGGAGAGGAGAGGAGAGGAGAGAGAGAGAGAGAGAGAGAGAGAGAGAGAGAGAGAGAGAGAGAGAGAGAGAGAGAGAGAGAGAGGAGTGTGGCAGCTGGCATTGGTGCCATGGGCAGACATGTACTGGGCAGTGGGAAGTGAAAATCTCACATGGAAACAAGATGTTCATTTTCATACAATTACCATATCTACCTTAGTGTTTTTAATTATTTTATTATTATTATTACTACTACTACTGATATATCCAGTTCTGGTGTCCGTGAAGGGTACCATGATGTGAAAAATCAAAAATGTGAAATTCACTTCTAGGCCTTAACAAAAGAAAAACACCTCTTTTATTTTTTGGTTTAAAACTGCTACTTGAGCTTAGCATCTGATAATTTTGCCCATTGGCTGGCACTCTACCACTTGAACCAGGCCTTCCCCCCACAAAACACCTCTTATTGAGTTCCCACAGAATCAGTCAGAGGCCAACTCAAGAAAGAGAGGAGGTGGGGGGGGGGCAGTATAGTTTATTTCATCCATGGCCCCTGCCCGAGGGATTTCACTGAAGCTTTCTGAGATCCAGGTGTGGCAGGTAATAGCCCAGGCGGTGACACTGGACTTGGTAATCTCCTTCCCTCTTCCGCCGGCACATGGTCACCTGCATGAGTGAGAAGAGGGGGAAGATGAACTGACAGAGCCAGGTGCTGGTGGCTCATCCCAGCTACGCAGGAGGCTGAGATCTGAGGATTGCAGTTCAAAGCCAGCTTGAGCAGAAAAGTCCTTGTGAGATTCTTATCTCCAAGGACCCACCAGAAAACCAGAAGCGATGCTGTGGCTCAAAGTGGTAGAGTGCTTACCTTGAGCAAAATAACTCAGGGACTGTGCACAGACCCTGAGTCCAAGCTTCATGACTGAGAAAATGAAAAAATGAACGAACAATATAGATACTTAGGTAAGGGATACCACAGGGGTGAAATAACCTAATGGCCTTCTTGTCTTCCTTTTTCTACTTGGATGTTTCTCCTCAGCTCTCCCTTTTCACTCTTTTTTTTTTTTTTTTTTTTTTTTGTCGGTCGTGGGGCTTGAACTCTGGGCCTGGGCGCTGTCCCTCAGCTCTTCAGCTCAAGGCGAGCGCTCTACCACTTGAGCTACAGCGCCACTTCCGGTTTTCTGGTGGTTATTGGAGATAGGAGTCTCACAGTCTTTCCTGCCCGGGCTGGCTTTGAACTGTGATCCTCAGATCTCAGCCTCCTGAGTAGCTAGGATTACAGGCGTGAGCCACCAGCGCCCGGCTTTCCCTTTTCACTCTTGATTTATTTATTTGGTCAGATCTTGGGTTTGAACCATAATCCTCACATCTCAGCCTCCTGAGTAGCTAGGATTTACAGGTGTGAGCCATGGGCATGGGACTAAGAATTTGTATTTATGACACATAGTCAGTGCATCCAATGAATGCATCTTTAGAGAAGGCTGCCATTGGGGGAGTTGCAGGAATGGGCTCACACTGACTAAAAGATGGTTGTGATGTCTCTGGGCAAGAAAATCTTATGGGGCCACTATCCTGGATGTGGCCCATCCACAACCAAACACAGAGCTGGGGGCTGGTGGCCTGAGATCCTAGCTGCTGAGAGCTGAGGCTGGAGGTTCAAAGACAGCCTGTGCAGAAAAGTCCATAAGACTTTTTATCTTAAACACCAAAAGAAGCCAGAAGTGGAGGAATGCTTTAAGTGGTAGAGCGCTAGCCTTCAGTATACAAGATCATGGACAGTTCAAGCCCCAGGACTGGCATACGTGTGTGTGCATGCACATGAATGCACACACACACACACACACATGCACACACACACACACACACACAGAGCAGACAAAACCACATATTCATACTAAGTGTTGAAGCTCATGTCTGTATTCCTAGAGACTCAGAAGGCTGAGATCTGAGGATCACAGTTCAAAGCCAGCCTGGGCAGAAAGATACAGGAAACTCTTATCTCCAATTAAACCACACACACACGCACACACACACACACACACACACACACACACACGTGCGCGCGCGCGCGCACACACACACACACACACACACACACACCACTAGATGATGCTGGATTGTACTAAATATTCTCACAACCTAAATAGAAGGAGACAAGTTATCTTCTCTTACCAGGAAACAGCAGATCAGGCAGGAAATGAGACCCAGGAGTCCCGCCAAACAGATGAGAATGATGGCCCAGAACGGAAGGCCTAGGTAGACAAATGTATGTGATTTCTCTGTCTACCCCCTCACCCACCCCTTTACCCTAGGTATCTCTTATGGGTATAAGACTCCTTGCTGTCTTTGTAGCGTGCCTCAGAAATCTCCACATTATGCTGTTATAGCAGCAAGATGTATACTCATACCCATAACCCTGGGCAGGGGCGGGCCAAGTTTCATCAGGCTCCAAGGCCCTGTGTGCATGGTGCTGCTTGATAGGTCAGAGTTGATCACCTTGTACTTTTCCTACCCCCGGCAGGGATTTCTGGAAGCTTACCTGCTTGTTTAGTCACCAAATCATTTCTGATGGCAGAATATCCTGGAAAGAAATGAAAATGATGGTGGTTGGTGGTAGTGGTAGGGGTCAATGTGAGGAGGTTTTGTTTTTGTTTTTGTGAGGAGGTTTTGTTTTTGTTTTTGTCAGTCATGGGGCTTGAACTCTGGGCCTGGGCACTGTCCCTGAGCTCTTCAGCTCCTTAAGGTGAGTGCTCTACCGCTTGAGCCATAGTTCTACTTCTTGTTTTCTGGTGGTTCACTGGAGATAAGCATCTCATGGACTTTCTTACCTGGGCTGGCTTTGAACTGAGATCCTCAGATCTCAGCCTCCTTAGTAGCTAGGATTACAGGCATGAGCCACCAGTGCCTGGCTGAGGCTTTGTTCTTGTTATGATGATTTTGAAGTCCCAGAGCTTGCTGGGGAAGAGAAGCCAATCTCCCCTGCTCCATGGCACAGCCTTTCTTCTTCCATGGTGGCTGAGTGCTGGAAGCACCCTTTCTGGGCACAAGTTCAAGGCTACCCCAGCCCCAGCTTCAAGGCTCCCAGAGAAGCCAGCAAGCAACCCCAAGAGAAGAAGCCAGAGCCTCTGCTACAGATTGAAGGCTCGGGACCCTTACCATCCACCAGGATGCTGTTCCTGTCCAGGGTGAAGTTCTGGAGCTGGGTTCCATTCTGTGTCATCCGCAGGAATTCCTCATAGATGGCCACTCTGTACACACTCCGGGCCAATGGGGAGAAGCCACACAGGGAGTCCACACCTGTGTGGTTGCTGTGGGAGACAGGCCTGCGGGCGGGGCACAGACGGCAAAGATGGGTGCTGCTCTGCCTGGGCTATGGATGCTGCGCTTCGAGAACTTTCCATGTCCTCCCTCCCTCCCCTCCCATAAATGACCACTGTCATCTATGTGGGCCATCAATGACCAGAACCATATCTGGGTGATGGTGACTCACACCTGCAATCGATCTTAGCTGCTTAGGAGTCCTAAGATCTGAGGATCTTCCCTCTCATCTCCTCTGCTTCCTTCCTCTTCCCCTCCTCCTCCCCATCCTTCCCTCTCCCTCCCTCCCTCCCTCCCTCCTTCCTTTCCCTTCCCTTCCCTTCCATTCCCCTCCCTCCCTCCTTTCCTCCCTCCCTCCCTCCCTCCCTTCTGTCCCTCCTTCTCTTCCTTCCTCTTTCCCTCCCTCTTCTCTCTGAACTCAGGGCCTGGGCACTGTCCCTGAGCATTTGTGTTCAAGGCTAGCACTCTACCACTTTGAGCCACAGCACCACTTCCAGTTTTCTGGTGGTTTATGAGAGATAAGAATCTCAAGGACTTTTCTGCCTGGGATACCTTTGAACCTTAATCCTCAGATCTCAGCCCCATGAGTAGCTAGGATTACAGGCATGGAATCCTAGCTTTTGAATCCAGACCTTCTTTGTCCCAAGTGTTAATGAAACACTTAAGCTTCTACTTTAGGTAGAAGGAAGAATGGAATATCTAATGATTTAATTTACTTCACATACAAAGAAACTACCTCAGAGAGAACATTTCTGGAACAATAAAAGTAAGCTTATAGGAAAAATTATCTATACAACAATGAATGCTGGCCATATTTGTTAAAATTAACTTTTCCCAGAAGTCTAGAAATGAATGAAAGTCTTAGAATAATATAGGCAGGGTTTGATTTAAAAAAAAAAAGTGGTTGGGACTGGGAAGGTGGCTCAGTGGTAGAGTGTTTGCCTTGCATGCATGAGGCCCTGGGTTCAATTCCTCAGCACCACATAAGCAGAAAAAGCTGGAAGTGGTGCTGTGGCTCAAGTGGTAGAGTGCTAGCCTTGAGCTGAAGAGCTGAGGGACAGCGCCCAAGCCCAGAGTTCAGGCCCGCGACTGGGACCCCCCCCCCCCAAAAAAAAGTGGTTGAGCAGGGTGCTGGTGGCACACGCCTGTAATACTACTCAGGAGGCTGAGATCTGAGGATCATGGTTCAAAGCCAGACCTGGCAGGAAAGTCCATGAAACTCTTACCTCCAATTAACCACCAGAAAAAAAACCCAGGAGTGGAGCTGTGGCTCAAAGTGATAGAGGGTTATCCTTGAGCAAAAGATCTGAAAAACAGCTCCCAGACCCTGAGTTCAAGTCCCACAACTGACCAAAAAAATGGTTTACTCTTCATAAAGACATGTCCTGTTGCTTTTTTTTTTGGTGCTATGACTGGGACTTGAATTTTGGGCTTCAGGGTTGCATTTGGCTTTTCCAGTCAAGGCTGGTGCTCTACCTCTCGAGTCACAGCTCTATTTCCACTTTTTTTGGTGCTGGTTCATTGGAGAGAAGAGTGTCATGGTCTTTCCTTCCTGGATTGGCTTTGAACTGATCCTCTAGACCGAAGCCTCCCGAGTGGCTAGGATTACAGGTGTGACTGTGGCAAGGATTCCACAGTCTAGTTTCAATGGCTCCCCGCCTCAGTGAGCATCCATCACCATGCCCAGTGAGGCTGTATCTACTCTTAGGCCAGGGTTCAGAGGACTGGCTGGCATGACCTCTTTCTTGGGCATGGAGTGACTAATTGGTTTTGAGGGATGAACTCTGTTTCTAGTCATTCTCCCACAAGAGTGAGAAAACTAGGAGATGATGACCAGGGGACACTTTTCTTTGAAGCGCAGAATTACTACAGGCATCAGGTCTTGTGCTAGGACTCACCTGAATGCCAAGACTTGACAGTCAGAAAAGTAGCTTTTGATGCTGCTGTTTCGGAAGACTGCGTTGAGCTGAAAGACAGAATAGTGTTTCTTACCCAGAGCCAGAAGAGAATGCATGGTTCCTCAGAACACCTCATCATCTGTGTGTGTGTGTGTGTGTGTGTGTGTGTGTGCGCGCGCGCGCGCACATGTGCACACACCAGTCCCAGGGCTTGAACTCAGGGTCAGGGTGCTGTCCCTGAGCTTTTGTGCTTAAGGCTGGTGCTCTACCACTTGAACCACAGCTCTGCTTCTAGCTTTTTGGTGGTTCACTGAAAATAAGAGTCTCTTGGGTCTGGCACTGGTGGTTCACTCCTGGAATCTTAGCTACTTTGGAGGCTTAGGATCCAGGTTTGAAGCCAGTCTGGGCAGGAAAATTTGTGAGACTCTTAATCTCCAATTACCCACCAAAAAGAAAAAGAGAAAGAAAGAAAGAAAAAGAAAGGGAAAAGTAAAAAGAAAGAAAGCTGGGTGCCAGTGGCTCATGCCTGTAACCCTAGCTACTCAGGAGGCTGAGATCTAAGGATCACGGTTCAAAGCCAGCCCAGGCAGGAAAGTCCATGAGACACTTACCCAATAAACTACCAGAAAACCGGAAGTGGTGCTGTGACTCAAGTGGTAGAGCACTAGCCTTGAGCAGAAGTGCTGAGGGACAGTGCCCAGGTGGGTTCAAACCCCATGACTGACCAAAAGAGAGAGAGAGAGAGAGAGAGAGAGAGAGAGAGAGAGAGAGAGAGAGAGAGAGAGAGAGAGAGAGAGAGAGAGAGAGAGAGAGAAGGAAAGCTGGAAGTGGAGCTGTGGCTCAAGTGGTAGAGCACTAGCTTTGAATAAAGAAAAAGCTCAAGGGTAGCACTCATGCCCTGAGTTCAAGTCCCAGGACTAGATAAAAAAAAGTCTCTCAGATTTTTCTGTCTAGGCTGACTCCAAACTTCAATCTTCAAATCCCAGCCTTCTGAGGAGCTAAGATTACAGGCATGCACCACTGGTGCCCAATTCTTTCCATCTGTTTTGTTTTTTTCTTGTTTGTGTGTGTTTTCTGGGAATGGAGTTTGAACTCAGGGCCTTGTGCTCTCACTTGGCCATTTTACTCAAGGCTAACACTTTACCACTTGAGCCACACCTTCACCTCCAGCTTTTTGGTGGCTCATTGCAGATAAGAGTCACACAGATGGTCCCGTTGGGGGCTGGCTTCGGACCATAATCCTCAGATCTCAGCCTCCTGAGTAGCAGGGATTACAGGAAAGAGCCACTGGTGTCTGTTCCCTTCATTTATTGTTATTTGGACAAATAGCAGCTCAGGTGTATGTACCAAAGATATCTTCTTCTTCTTCTAAGGTCTGATACAACGGTGTGACCATTAACTAGCTCCCGAATGTCTCTGTGCTTGTTTCTGAACTTGTGAATGGGAAGAAGGGACAGTCTGTAGGAACTGTGAATAGACAGCCTCTGATAACCCAGTGTCCATAGGTCAGTCTGGGCCTAGTAGCAGAGTGGCAGACAACCCATCCTCACCGCGTGTTCGATGCTTCTTTTGCTGTGCTGGTGCAGGGCAGTGCCTGGCTGGGCCATGTCCTGAGAATAGGGCAGATTGGTGATGGTGAAGTTCAGGTGGAAGTTCTCAGAGCTGGGACTGCCAGTTGGCATTTCTGTAGGAAGAAGAATGGATGGTTTCACTCAGATTTGAACTCTGGGTCTTAGGTTTTTTTTGGGGGGGGGTCAGTTGTGGGGCCTGAACTCTGGACCTGGGTGCTGTCCCTCAGCTCTTTAGCTCAAGGCTAGCACTCTACCACTTGAGCCACAGTGACACTTCTGGCTTTTTCTGCTTATGTGGTGCTGAGGAATCAAATCCAGGGCCTCATGCCTGCAAGGCAAGCACTCTACCACTGAGCCACCTTCCCAGCCCTGGGCCTTAGGTTTGTGAGGCAGGTTGCTCTATCACTGAGCCACATCCTTATCCTTATTTTCAGATAGGATCATCATCCATGACTACCTCAGCCAACCTAGATGAAGATCTTCCTATGTACATTTCATAGGCTGTGGCTGGGATGACACACAGCCAATACCATACTCAGCTTTTATTGGCTGAGATGGGGTCTTGCGAACTTTTTTTTTTTTGTCAGAACTGGCCTTGAATTGAAATTCTCCTGATCTTGGCCTCCTGAGTAGCTGGGATTACAAGCATGAATCATCAGATCCAAGATGAATAAGACCCAACAATTTTTTTTCTTTTTTTTTGTGTGCCAGTTCTGGGGCTTGAATTCAGAGCCTGGATGTTATCTCCAAGCTTTTGTTCTCAAGGCTAGTACTCTACCACTTGAGCCACAGCTCTACTTCTGGCTTTTGAGTGGTTTACTGGAGATAAGAATCTCATAGATTTTCTTGCCCAGGCTGGCTTTGATCTCAGATCTCAGCCTCCTGAGTAGCTTGGTTGACAAACATGAACCACCAGCATCTGGCTTTGACAATCTTGCATACAGTATGTCTACTGAATTCTTCATGTACTTTCCTCCATCCATCTACCCAATCAACTTTTTTTCTTTTTTTTCCAGTCCTGGGGCTTGAACTCGGAGCCTGGGTACTGTCCCTGAGCTCCTTTTGCTCAAGGTTAGCAATCTACCAGCTTGAGCTACTTCTGGCTTTTTCTGTGATTAATTGGAGATAAAAGTCTCTTGAACTTACATCCCTGGGCTGGCTTCAAACCGTGATCCTCCTATCTCAGCCTCCTGAGTAACCAGGATTGCAGGTGTGAGACCCTGGTGCCTGGCCCAGTCAACCTATTTTTTTTGTTTCAGGTGGAGTGCTGCTGTATTGCCCAGATTAGCCTTCTAACTCCTGGACTCCGTTTTCCTGCTTTTCTCCTTCCAAGAAGCCAAGACTACAGGTGTTCACTATCATTCTCCCCCCCCTGCCCCCCGTTCCAACCAACAACATTGAGTGGCCATTTCTCTGTGTCTGGCCCAGGATCCAGTAGTAATTCTGAGTTCATTTGATTGTAATGAGTTCCTAGTCTGTGTCCATCTCTCCTTACTCTATCCTTTTCTGAAAGGATGAAGATGTTGGCAGGAATTGTTGTTACTTTCTTCTTGGGATTTCGGGACAAATATGGGGGGGGGGTCACTGGCTACTCACCAACAGAGGCGATTATCGTGACCTGTTGAGTGTAACCTGCAGGGGGGGGAATTGGTTGGTATATATATACATATATATATATATATATATATATGTTTATATATCTGCACGAACTAATTGAGGGAGCATGTGGACTCTACACTACAGCAAACACAACTGACTCTCACCATTGACATGCAGGCTGTGCTGATCCAATGTGTAGCTGCCCAACTGGGTGGCATTGTGTGTCATTTGGCTCAGTTCCTGGTACAGCTGTTGGATATTCAGCCCGGGACCCACAGGGTCATGGTGGTAGGCACAGATAGCATTCACGCTGGTAGCGGCTCCATCTTTTTCAGGCCTGGGGGGAGGGAAGACAAAGGGGGGGAGGGAGAGAGAGAAAAAGTGGAGACTCTGAAGAGACTCTGGCACCCCTGAGGATGGGGAGCAGGAGAGCAGTGTTTAATCTCATCCCCCAACAGATCTGGTCCTTCTTGGCAAAATGGCGTTGCCTGCTCACCTGAGGGCGTTCAGTCTGCAGTGGGAGTAGACAGGGCCCAGGCTGCTGTTCCAGAACAAAGATTCGAGCTGTGGAGGGAGGAGGAGGCTCAGAGAGACAGGAGTTGGTGGGGGGGAAGGAAGGAGAGAGATGGGTGGAATTGATTCCGCCTCACCAGACGCTGCAGGATCCTCTCTGTGGCATTGAACATGGTGGAGCTGGTGCTCAAGTCTTCTGAGAATGGAAGGTTGGTAATGGTGAAGTTGAGGGTGAATGTTGTCAGGGAGGAACTCGTGGCTGTGGGGAGGGGAGAAGGTGAGATGTTGGCAGTGGGAAATTGGCTTTGGCACCAGACTGGATTCCTAAATTCATGTCCTCTTCCTTTTCCCCATGCATCACCATCCGCAGCAGCCAATGAGGCCACACAAAGTCAGAATATGCATACATATCATCTCCAAGCGACCGTAAATTCTCCTCCTTTGCCATGCATTTCTTTCCCCATCTCCAGCTCAAGTCTGAGCTTCTCCTACCCAGCCCAGTGGATGGCTCTGTTTAAATCATTCCCTATGCTTTGATACTGGACAAATCTTTTCTGAAGTAATTTTTTAAAAACAAGGATCACTCTTTTTCTCCAAATACCACCTGTGATTTCTTATGGATTTTCAGCAGTCAGCAACTTGGCTAGACATTCAAGGCCCTTTCCAATTCCAATCTAGTTCTTGCTGGTCTTCTGGTTTGATCCATTTGCTCTTGGTGGGGCCTTATGATTTCATGCAAACCAATGTCTCTCCCCAGTCCCCCAATATTCAGTTTCTGGCTACTGAGTCTTCATTCATAGAATCCCCTGAGCTGGAACTACCCCCCCATTCTCTTTTAATTAATTGGTTAATTAATTATTTTGTGCTGGTACTGGGGCTTGAACTCAGGGCCTGCTGTCCCTTAGCCTTTTAGCACTGCACTTGATCCACAGCTCCACTTTTGGCTTTTTTTTTTTTTTTTTGCTGGTTAATTGGAAGAGAAGAATCTCATGGACTTTATTGCCTGGGATGGCTTTGAACTGTGATCCATCAGATCTCAATCTCTTGAGTAAGGAGGATGACAAGTGTGAGAGCCACCAGCACCTGACCAGGAATACTCTTTTATATCTTGTTTTTCTGGGTCACCCCTATTCATCCTGGAGGACTCTACACATGTGGAAGTTTCTCTAGAAAGTCCTTCCCTCTCCAAACTAGGCCTAGTGTCTCCCCCCAAATTCCATTTCGTGCTATCATGGGGAGTTTATCTCAGAGGACTGGCAGTTACATGAGGACAGGCATCTGACTGACTTCTAGTGTAATTTACGATTACAGCGATGATCCCAACACTTTTAATCTTCATCTCCCAGCTTTCTAGCTCTGGAACGAATATGTCAGCCTAGCTAGGAGACAGGAGGCATGAGGGATGTCATCCCCAGGGTGGAAAGGGGTCCCCAGGTACCTGTGGTAGATTCTGGCTGCACAGACGTGGATGGAGAAGGCAGGATTGTGGTGGCTGGCTCAAGCGCTGTGGAAAAAGATTGTGGTCAGGGAAGGACAGAGCTTTGCCTGCAGAGCTCTGTACTATTCCTCCAGCAGAGGCCCAAGCCAGTGTTCCCATTTCCAAGACCAGAAACAGGAGTGAGAAAAAGAATGGTTGTGTGTGTGTGGAGGGAGGGGTGAGGGTGTGATTGACATTAGCTCAAAGGAGTCAGAGAGGTGAGCAAGAGGGAAGCCTAACATGGAAGATGTGTGAGTTGGATGGGCAAAAAGTGGAAGAGATCAAGAGAATGGATGAAGGGAAAAAAAGCATAAATGGAGGGTCAGTGGGAGGCCAGGAAGAATAAAAATCAGAAAGAGACTGCTGGGTGCTGACTCATGCCTATAATCCTAGTGGCTGAGGAGGCTTAGAGGGGAGAGTTGTGGTTAAAAGCCAGCACAAGCAGGAAAGTCTGTGAGACTCTTATCTCCAATAAACTACTCAGAAAAAACTGGAAGTGGCACTGTGGCTCAAGTGGTAGAACACTTAGCCTTGAGCAAAAGAAGCTCAGGGACAGCACCCAGGCTTCTGAGTCCAAGCCCCAGGCCCAGCATCACACATGTGTGCATACATGTGTGCACATGCAAACCAGAAAAAGAAGTTGGGGAGACAGGAAGGAGAGAAGGAAGGACAAGCTGGTGAGTTGGTGAACAGATGTGTAGATGGATAGAAGAATGGATGAATGGGTAAATGGATAGATGAGTAGACATGAATGGATAGATGGGTGGATGGATTGAAAGATGAGTAAATGGATAAATGGATGGATGGATGAGTGAACCGGTGGATGAATGGATGAATGGATGGATGGATACATAGATGGATGGATGGGTTGGATAGATAGATTAGGGGTAGGTGGATGGGTGATGGAAGGATGAGTGGATTAATGGGTAGATGAGTAGACGGATGGATGGATGGATAGATGTGAATTGGGGGTTGGTGATAGGTGGATGAATGGATGGATAATGGGTGGGTAGATGGATGGGTGGATGAATAGATGGATAGTGGGTAGGTGGATGTATGGATGGTGGGTGAATGGATGTATGGATGATGGGTGGGTGGATATATAGATGTTAGTTGCTATCTGACTTTAACTTCTAACTCTATAGGGAATGCCTATTTAAATATCTTCCTCCAACCTGGAGCAATGTGGAAAATTCAGAAATCCAACACCACGGGTACAGGTTCATGAACAGGTTAAGGACCAGGCTTTCATCCTTCTGCAGGGATCTTGACCCTACTCAGGAGATTGCCTGGCATTTGGGGTGGGCCTCCTTTGTGATGAGGAGAGAGCCATGGCCCATGACCCATAGGGGCTAAAAGGGGAGGGGGATGAAGACACATACTTGTAGGAGGCTTGTCCGGACCCGGTTCATTATAACCTGGAAAACAATGTCACACAGTGGGTAAAACTGTCCCGGTGGGGCCACCATCTACATAGGTCTTCCTGAACTCTGCCTGGAGTCAATGTTCATATAGGAAAGTGGAACCAGGTAACTTAAGGGGGTGGGGTTGGGATAGATGGGGGAGCATGATCAACATGCACTGTACTCATATACCGACATGTTGAATCAAAACCCCTTTGTGTTCTTTAACAATAATAGTAATGATGGTGAAGAAAAGAATTTCCTAGCTGGGCCCAGATGGTGGAGTTTGAAGCCAGCCTGGGCAGGAAAGTCAGTGACACTCTTACTTCCAATAAATTACTCAGAACAAGGCATAAGCTAGCCTTGAACACGAAGAGGCTCAGAGACAGAGCCCAGGCCCTGAGTTCAAGCCCCACAATCAACAAAAAAAGGGGGATTTTTCAAAGATAAAGATTTGTAGGATGGCTGCGGAAGGTTGACGAATTACCCTTCTGTGTCTCCTCTTACAGAACAGATCACTTGGCCTTTTTGTGGGGTGCAGGGGCTAGGGTGGTGGGGCTGAGGGCCTGCTTACCATTGAGGTACAGACTGTCTTTGTCTAGCAGGTAGGGGCCCAGCCGGGTGATCCCACGTGTGTGCCAGCTCAGCTCTCGGAACACCAGCTTGGCAGGCAGTTCCAGGCTGCCTGGGGCCTTCCGGTAGGCACAAACCATGTCTACTTGTGTCTGGGCACCATTATTCACAGACCTGGTGAAAGAGAGGGTATACTTTTAGGGTAGGAGTGCAGCATCTGTATCTGTGGTCCCCACACATCAGATAGTCCAGTCCCCAGCCATGTTGAATCGCTTGTGGCTACTGCATAGACCCAGGCATTCTTCCTAGGTCTGCAAGCGTCTCTCCAGCACTCCTTTCCCAGGTTATTTCCTGGTCACTGTTCAGCTCTCAGCTTTTGTTCCCTCCTCCTCCTCCTTTCCCTCCTCTTCTTCCTCCTTGTTATCCTCTTTCTGTTTGCTCCCCTTCCTCTCCCTTTCCTTCTTTCTCCCCCTTTCTCCTGTCTCTTCTTCTGTCACCCTCTCCTCCTCATTCCCTTCCTTCCTCCTCCCCTTTCTTTTCTTCTCCTCCCTTTTTTGTTTCCTCTTTCTCTTCTTTCCCATTTTCCTCTTTCTCTTCCCCTTCTCCTCTTTCTTTTTTCTTTTTCTTTTTTTTTTTTTGGGTCCGGTCGTGGGGCCTGAACTCTGGGCCTGGGCGCTGTCCCTCAGCTCTTCAGCTCAAGGCTAGCACTCTACCACTTGAGCCACAGCGCCACTTCCGGCTTTTTCTTTTTGCTTACGTGGTGCTGAGGAATCGAACCCAGGGCCTTGAGCATGCAAGGCAAGCGCTCTACCACTGAGCCACCTTCCCAGCCCCTCTCCTCTTTCTTTTCCTCCCCTTTTCCTTTTCTCTTCCTCTCCCTCCACTTTCTCTTTCTCCTCCTCTTCCTCTTTATCTTCCTTCACTTCTTCTGCCTCCTTTTCCTCAAAAAAATTTCCCTGCCCCAGGATCGATCAGGGGGCTCCTCTGGATATTACAGTCCCCACACCCTTCCCTCTGGCCCATCTCAACGTAATCATAAATCATTTATCCTTATTCCTTCTAGATTGTGGTTCTGTGAGGGCAGTGTTGTGTACTATTGGCCTCTGGAGGCCCCAGCGCCTGGCACAATTGCCTCCCCATGGGAAAGCTGGAAGTGGAATTGTTGCTCAAGTGGGAGAGTGCCAGCCTTGACCAAAAAAGCTCAGGGACAGCATCCCTAGTACTGGTATGCACACATGCGCGCGTGTGTGTGTGTGTGTGTGTGTGTGTGTGTGTGTGTGTGCGCACACACGAACATTATGCTAAATGAAACAAACTGGGGACCCCAAAGCAACAGTGATCTCACTTCTACATGGAATCTAAAAAGATCTTAAATGAATAACAGTCCTAGAAGGAGAGTATGGCGGTGGCAGCTAGGGCATGGGACACAGAGTTAGAGCTCTTGTCTCCCATATGCAAGGATCTTGGGTTGAATCCACCACTCCACAGAAATAAAGGGTGGAGAAAAAGAAAATTTCAATTAGAAGTGTGTTTGAAAAAGGCAACAATCAGGGCTGGGAAGGTGGCTCAGTGGTAGACTGCTTGCCTAGCATGCATGAGGCCCTGGGTTTGATTCCTCAGCACAACATAAGCAGAAAAAGCCAGAAGTGTCACTGTGGCTCAAGTGGTAGAGTGCTAGCCTTGAGCTGAAGAGCTGAGGGACAGTGCCCAGGCCCAGAGTTCAGGCCCCATGACCGGACCAAAAAAAAAAAAAGGAAAAGGCAACAATCTTCCCAGTGATTCAACTATTAAAATCTCACAAAGCTAAAGTAAGTTTAAATGATCACAAACACAGGTAGCTAAATTGTGATAGCAGAAGGGCCAGGAGCTCAGGAAAGGAGTTGCTCAGTGGCAGAGCACTGGTCTGTTCTGTTACAAGGCTCTGGCTTTGTCCCTCAGCACTATAAATAAATAATCATAAGGTAGAACATTTGTTTTTTGTTAGTTGTGGGGCTTGAACTCAGGGCCTGGGCACTGTCCCTGAGCTTCTTTGTGCTCAAAGCTACCGCTCTACTATTTGGGCCAAAGCTGCATTTCTGGTTTTTGAGTGGTTATTTGGAGATAAGAGTCTCACTGGGACTGTTCTGCCCAGGCTGACTTTGAACTGTGATCCTCAGATGTCAGCCTCCTGAGTAGCTAGGATTACAGGTGTGAGCCACCAGTGCCTATCTAAGAATGATGTGTGTGTGTGTGTGTGTGTGTGTGCGCGCGCGTGCATGTGTGCCTGTTGTGGGCCTTGAACTTAGGGCTTGGGTGCTATTCCTGAGCTTTTTTGCTCCAGGCTAGTAGTGCTCTTCCAATTGAGCTACAGCTCCACTTCCATTTTGTTTTCTGGTGGTTCATTGGAGATAAGAGTCTCACAGACTTTCCTGCCTGGGATGACTTCGAATACAGATCCTCAGATTTCAGTCTCCTGAGTAGCTAGGATGACAGACGTGAGCCACTGGCACCTGACTAAGAATCTAAATGACTGAGGGGAAATGGAAATCCCAGCTTTTTTCAATCCAAAGGGATCCCATATTGTAGAATTGGTACCATGAGAATTCCAAGTCCTTCTGAGTGAACAGTGGGTGGGGGAGGGGAAGATGGGGAGGTTGGGGGTGTAAGGAGGGGGGTGTTTCTCACCTTAGGGTGGTGACCCTGCACCCAGTATATCGGGGACCCAGGCTACTCTTCTGGAACAATGGGCTGAGCTGGAGGAGAAAGAGAGTGTGGGAGGGGTGTGAGAAGGAAGGAGAAGGAGGGATTAGCGACAAGTATTAGGCCAAGACTGGGCATAGAAGGCTGTCTTGGGACAGGAGGCTGCTCACCAGGTGCTCCATGAGGGCATCTGTGATGTTGAACTTGACAGAGTCAGGGTGGCCCATGTCGGCTGAGTAGCGTAGGTTGGCGATGGTGAAGTTCACAGTGAACAGCTCCTCACTGATCTCGCCAGCTATGTAAGGTACAGAAATTATGGGATATTGAAGGAAGATAGTGGGTGGGTGGGGTTGGAATGGAGCCGGGTTCCTTGGTGTGGGGCTTCCAAGGACCCTTTGTCTGTCTCCTGGTAAAGTCCAGGATGACTTGTGAAAAAAGACAACTCTAGTGGCAAGGTAAGAGTGTCCTTGACTGGAGGTCTAGGTGGAGGATTTCCACTCATCCACCCACCATCTATTCATCGACCCAGCCACCCAGCCACCCATCCATCCATCCATCCAGCTATCTATTCATCTATCCATTTACTCATCAATCCACCATCCATCTACCCATCCACTTACCATCCATCCATCAATCCATATACCCATCCATTTACCCACCCACCCACTTATCAATCTATCCATCTATCCACCCATCCATCTGTCCACTCATCCATCCATCCATTCATCCATTCAATTATCCATCCGTCCATCCACCCACCCACCCATCTATCCATCCATTCATTCATCCATCCATCCATCCATCCATCCATCCATCCCATCCACCATCTATCTATTCACCTATCAATCCATTCATCCATCCATCCATACACACACACACACACACACACACACACACACACACACACACACACATCCACCCTTCCATCCACCCACCCCTCTACTTAATCAACTCATCCACCCATCCATTCATTCACCCACCCTTCCTTCACCTTCCTCATTCTTCCACTTCCTCCCTTTTATATCTTCTATGCATCTTTCTGTCCTTCCTGTCCTCTCTCATATCCTAGCTTCCTTCCCATCTTCCCATCATCACTTCTTCACTTCCCTCTATCCCCCTCTCTCTTTCCTTCCTTTAATCTCTTTTTTTTTATTTCAGAAATCACTCTACCATTTGGATAGAGCACTTTTTGTTTTAGTTATTATTATTTTAGATAAAGTCTTCTATTTTTCCTCTTTGGACTGCCTTCTGATGGCAATGTTCATCCTTATGTATATGATGCCCAGCTTTTTTTGCCCTTTTTTGGGGGGGGTTCAGTTATGGGGCCTGAACTCTGGGCCTGGGCACTGCCCCTCAGCTCTTCAGCTCAAGGTTAGCACTTTACCACTTTAGCCACAGTGCCACTTCTGGTTTTTTTCTGCTTGTGTGGTGCTGAGGAATCGAACTCAGGGCTTCATGCATGTAAGGCAAGCACTCTACCACTGAGCCACCTTCCCAGCCCCTGTTGCTAACTTTTTGCCTGAGTGTTCACCTCAAATTGTGATCTTCCCAATTTCTGCCTCTCCAGAATAGCTGGGGTTCTAAGCATGAGCCAGTGAAGCCATCCCTTGCATGGGTTTCTTCTTCCCTTTCCTTCCATCTCTTTATTTTCTTTCATCCATTCATGGATAAATCCTCCCATCTTTCCTTCCTCCTTCTTCCTTTCAAACCTTCTTTTATGCATCTGCCTGTGCATACTTCCTTCCACCCCCCTGGGCTGAGCGATGGCTTCTATCACCAAGGATTGGAGCTGAAGGAGGAGAACAGTTGCTCCACAGTCTGAAAATGGAACTGGTACCCAGAAATGAGGGCCAGGAATACTTACTGGTGGTAGTTGGGACTGCAGCTCCAAGGCTGAAACCTGCAGTGAGGAGAGAAGAGAAGCTGATGGCAGGTTGAATGAACATAAGGGGTTATGGGTAAAAAAGAAGACTTTTGATAAAAGCAAAAGGAAAGAGGCAAGGGAGTGGAGGCAAACAGGTACTAAGATTCCAAGGCAGCTGGACCTGGTCATTGTCCTCTGGACTTGAGGTTTGAACTTGGAGCCTTGGACTTCTTCCACTGGTACTCTACACCTGAGCCATGCCTCCAGCCCACCTTATTTTTTGTTAGAAATGGAGTTTCTTGGACTTTTCTGCCCGAGATGGCCTCAAATTTCAATCCTCTGGATCTTAGCCTTCTGAATAGTTGGAATTACAGGGTGTGAGCTTGTTCTGATTCTCCGGATGTTTTTGATTCATCACCAGGACTACACAATCCAGCCCCACAAAAAGGGGAACAACTCAGTTTTTGCTCAGCACTTTGGAAAAATCCCATACTCCAACTGGGGTGGAGAGAGTATGGCAGTAACATGGACCCTCACCATTGACATAGAGACTGTTCTGTTCCAGGGTGTAGGGGCCCAGCCGGGAGACGCCGAAGGTTTCATAGCTCAGCTCCCAGTACAGCCGCTCTCTGTCCGGTCCAGAGCCAGTAGGGTCAGGGTGGAAGGTACAGATGGCATTGACATCTGTGGCTGCCCCATCCTTTGCAAGCCTGTAGAAGAAAGGGGATGTGGAATCCTGAGGAGGGGTCCCAAGCATTAAGGTTGTGGTGAGAATGCTAAGTGTGTCTCATCTGAGACAGCCTCCTTGCAGAGGACAGAAAGCGTGTGTGTGTGTGTGTGTGTGTGTGTGTGTGTGTGTGTGTGTGCGCGCGCGCGCACGCGCGTTGGTACTGGTGCTTGAACTCGCAACTTGGGTGCTGTCCCTTAGATGTTTTTTTGCCTAAGGCTAGTGCTCTACCACCAGAGTCATACCTCCACTTCCGGAGTTTTGGTGCTTGCTTGGAAATAAGAGTCTCACAGACTTTCCTGCCTGCACTGACTTGGCGCCATGATCCTTAGATCTCAATCTCCTGAGTAGCTAGGATTACAGGTGTGAGCCACTAGCACTCAGCTCTAGAAAACATTTTTAAAATGAGTAATCTTCCCCCTTCTTCTAAGAGGAGAACCCTCATTTCCAGTGGAATGTTGTTTAGATTTTGTGCACTAAATGTAGTTCCTTGTTTGGACGACTCCACTTCTCCTGGGAAGAAAAAGGTTTGAAGGTATTGTGGTGGGCGCTGGAGTCAGGCCTGAGCCCTGCTGTTAGGTCTGCCCAGGAAAAAATGGCCCATTCCTTTTGTTCTCTTCTCTTGCAGTTCTGCACATGATTTTACCTAGAAGTCCATGCCCAGCACCTGTAACCAGGTAACTGGTGCACCTAGGGGTAGTGGGAAGTTCCCCTGGCACTGAGATCACTTCCATATCCATTGAGGCCACACCTCCTCTTTGCCCTTTCCTGTATCTCTCTTCCCCCCCCCCCCATAAGTTCTCTCTCTGCACACCTCCATCTACATCTGGTGCAGGCAGATTTGGCTCTCCCATAGAAACTCTCTTCTGTTTGAACAGTGTGGAGGTCTCCTTTCTCCAACCCTTACACCTGCGACTGCTTCCATCATCCTAAAGAATGATTCCGTCTGGGGGAAGTGTGTGTGTGTGTGTGTGTGTGTGTGTGTGTGTGTGTGTGTGTGTGTGTGTGTGTGTGTGTGTGTGTGTGTGTGTGTGTGTGTGTGTGTGTGTGTGTGTGTGTGTGTATGTGTGTGTGTCTTACCTCAGCGAAGCCAGGCTGCAGCCTGTGCAGAGGGTGCTGATACTGGTCTTATTGAGCAAAATCTCAAGCTAATGAGAAAAGAGAAGGAGGTTAGCCAGGATGGCTGAGAGCCTGTGATATGAGGGTAAGATGATCATGGGCAGAGGCTCACCAAGCGCTGTAGGATCCTCTCGGTGGTGTTGAACTTTGACGAACCCGGACGCCCCATCTCTTCTGTGTAATGCATATTGGTGATGGTGAAGTTAAGGGTGATGGGTACCACGGTAGAGATACTGGCTGTAATGGTGGAAGACAAGAAGAACATCCAGCTTGGGCATTCATGATCACAGCTGTCTACAGCCCTAACTGTGGGCCACTAGTTGTGAACTGCTAGAGAAGGAGGAGGGAACATCCTGGAATTTGTTCAAGTGTGCATTCGTAGAGTGCTTAATGTACGCAAATCACTTCAGGGAGAAAAACCAGCCTGGCACAAGGGGCCCTGGCAGAGGACAGAACATGGCCCCTCAAGGAACTTAAAGTTCTTTCGTTGTGGCTATGAGGAAGGGTAGACATGAGATCAGAGAGATTCTCTGATCCCATCAAAGAAAGACAATAACCATACAACACAGGATTGTCTATGGCCAGATGGCATTGTCCAAATTCTGTCAACATGACCAGAGCGATATGAACCTCTGCCTGCTGTCAGGGATATTATAATTACTAAGAGGAGAATAGAATAGTAGAGGTTACTCCACTGGTCCTAGCAACAGAAAACAAAATGGTGGTGAACTAAATGAAGTTTGAGGGATGTAAATGTAGACAAAAGAAGAGCAGGCATGAAGTCTCAAATAGAGAAGAGAGGAATTTGGTGGTGGATGAATTTGGGATGTGTGTGAGAAGGCTCAAGGTTAGCCCTCTCTGCCTTTGTCTTTGGCAATAAGGGAGAAGGCTTGGAGTGCAACGATGCTTTCCACTCGGAGATCAACTGGACCCTGTGATGTCCAGGAGACACGTGGATGAATGTTCAGGAATTCCTGTGTGATATGATGTGGGATACAGAATGGGATCCTGAACAATAAGATGGGCTCCAGGACTCCTGGAAATGCAAGTGCTCCTTGGAGAAGCTGAGTGAGCCACTAGAGACTTGATCTGCTACAAGGGATGGGGTAGTTTTGTGCCCATGAGAACCTGTGGTTCTTCCTACCTGTGGTTCTGGCAGTCAAAGATGGAGCCAGGGAGGAAGCAGGGAAGACTGTGGCTGTCATAGATGCTGAGGAATAAAAAGCAAGGAAGTGGAAATGAGATCCAAAATGTATGGCACTTTTTTCCCCTCACTCCCTTCCTTCCTTATTTTTCTTTTAAAAAAATTCTGTGACAGTCCCAGGGTTTGAATTCAGGGCCTGAGATCTATCCCTATTCTTCACTCAAGGCTAGCTCTACTGCTTGAGCCACACTCCACTTCCTTTTTTTTTGGTGATTAATTGGAGATAAGAATCTCACAGACTTTCCTGTCCGGTCTGGCTTTTAAACCACAATCCTCAGATCTCAGCCTCCAGAGTTGCTAGGATTACAGGTGTGAGCCACCAGCGCCTGGCACCCCCATCATGGCTGTAGTTATAAGATTTTGTGCCTCTCTCTCTGTACCTCAAACTGTCTGGAGCTGGCCATCATCTTGGGTGTGTGTGTTTGGGGGAAAGAATGGGAGACTCTTATCAACCCCAAACTCAGCCCGCATTTCTGGACACCTCTTCTGGATTTCTTCCCATTTAAAAAGTGGGTACTAGATGGAGAGGTTAGCTAGCTTGAGATCTTATTTTATTTTAGAGGTGTTTAAAGGCACCCAGGGTTACAGAAAACACATGGTTGGGGTGATGCTTGGGGCTGGCTGTTACCTACAGCAACACACACACACACACACACACACACACACACACACACACACACACACACACAGATAAGAAAGGAAGCAGGAGAGATGCCCTTATCAGTGAAGTTTAGCTACTGGAGAGACGGTGTATTGGTGATCTGCCCCATCTACAGGGATGATTCATAAAAAGGAAGACAGAGCCCTCATGGGGGAAACTTCAGAGTCCATTTCTGGACTCCAGACACAGGAGGTTGGCTAAAAGAACTTTGATGTTTGAAGATAATTTACAAAAAATGTGATAGTGTGTGTGTGTGTGCGCGTGCGCGCACGCGAGCATGTGCGTGTGCGCACATGCACCAGTACTGGGGCTTAAATTAGCACCTATGTGCTGTCTCTTAGTCATTTGATGCAAGGTTAGTGAGCTACCTCTTGAGCCACAGCTCCATTTATGGCTTTTGGTACTTCATTGGAGGTAAGAGACACATGGACTTTTCTGCCTGGCTTGGTTTCAATGATCCTCAGATCTCAGTCTCCTGAGATTACAGGTGTGAGCCATCAGCAGCAGGTTTAGCCATGTGAGATATCTTTTAAATAGTTTTTTTAAAACAATATTGAAAGGAGCTGGGCACTGGTGGCTCATACCTGTAATCCTAGCTACTCAAGAGGCTGAGATCTGAGGGTAGCAGTTTGAAGCCAGCCCAGGCAGGAAAGTCTGTGAGTCTCTTATTGCCAATAAATTACAGAGTTAGAAATGGAGCTGTGGCTTAAGAGGTGGAGCTCTAGCCTTGAACGAAAGAAGCTCAGGTTCAGTGTGTAGTCCCTGAGTTCAAACCCCAGGACCAGAAAAAAAAGAGAGAAAAAAAAGAAAAAGAAAAAAAGAAAGGATGTTGTGATTGTATATTTGGTTGGTACATTTGTTAAATTATATATATTTTTTTGGAAAAAAAAACCTACACTGTGAGGCCTGGGTCAAAGTGTGAGTAGCTTGGTATAGAGAGTAGATGTGACATAGCCTCTCCCCCACTTTCCCTGTCCCTACACCCCAACATGGTCCTTTACTATTCAGGGATAGTTATCCCTGCAGAGGATGCGGGAAGGGGATCATCGTGCACATCCCAGGGAGGAGGATCCTATGTCTGGGGTCTTGGGGCTCTGGCTTCTTCTCTATTGGAGGCTGGAGGTGGGAGTGGGGTTTGCAGAATGGAGGCAGGGAGCCTCAGGTCTGGGGCTCAGGTGAGAGACGGCAGGGATATGAAGACTTTTAAAACATGGTAATACTCACGGCCAGGGGTCGTGGCCAGGATGTGGTGGGTATAACCTGTGCAGAGAGAGAAGGGACCAGTAAGAAGTGTGTGTGTGTGGGGGGGTGGGGGAGACAGAGGAGAGGGGGAGAATGTGAAGCAATACATGATGGCCTCTGCTCACCATTGACATAGAGACTGTCCTGGTCCAGGCTGTAGGGCCCCAGCTGGGTGATGCCAAGGGTCAGCTGGCTGAACTCCCTGTACAGCTGCTCTCTGTCCAGCCCAGGCTCTGTGGGGGTGGGGTGGTGGGTGCAGATGGAATCCACTCCTGTGGCAGATCCTTCCTTCTCAGGCCTGAGGATGGTGGGTAAAAGTGATTGTAATCACAAGTTTATTCAGAGAGGAGTCCAGAGATGCATAGCGGGCAGGGTAGGAAAGGGTGAGAAGGAATGAGATGTTTGGAATGGAGGTGAGAAGCGGGAATTCTGTATGTGGGGAGTTGGAGGCTAGAGTGCCAGGCAGTGAGCAAAAGCATCAGATTCTGAGTTGGAATTCCAATCTCTGACCAAATAGAAAAGAAAAGGAAAAAAAAATTCTCTGTGCTTAACCACTTTCAGCAAACCTGGACCTATGAACAAAGTGAGAGACTCAAGGGTATTTATTAGAGCCAGAGGCCAGGGGCTCATGCCTGTCATCCCAGCTCCTCAGGAGGCTGAGATCTGAGGATGGGACAGGAAAGCCTAGGAGATTCTAATCTTTAATAAGCATCAAAAAGCCCCAAGTAGAGCTATAGCTCCATGGTAGTTTCAGCCTTGAATGAAAAAGCGACAGCACCCATGTCCTAAGTACCAGCACAAATAAAATCCCGAAATACCATAACAAAAAGAAAAAAAGAATACCAATTACACGGTATTGTTCTGGCATGAGGAGAATAGAGAAAGATGGACAACTGAAATTGAGGAGGTAAGCAAGTGGAAAAAGCACACAAATACTGATCCTGTGGACAGAATTGAACACATACAAGAAATGCCTTCATTGGAAGAGTGAGCGAGTGAGAATTCAAAAGGTATCAGCAGGGTAGAGTGAAGAAGATGCTGGTCTCAGCAGGACTCTAGCACAATTTGGGGTGGGGGAGATGGTAGGATGAACAGACACCTTGGTGCTGGCTCCAGTGCCTCCTGCAGTCCACCTCTCTGGAGGTCATGTAGAGGGAGGCAGAGAGGAAGCTGATAAAAGGGTTGGGGCCTGGGAACAATGGGGCAGCCTTGGGTGTGTGTTCTGAGCACTCACCTGAGCAGGTCCAGTCTGCAGCCAGAGAAGAGGGACCCAACACTGGTGTTGTGGAACAAGGGCCCAAGCTATGAGGGAGAAAATAAGAGCTGAGGGGATGGGCGGAGAGGCAGGGCTTAGCAGTCAAGGTTGGGTGGACTGGTCACCAGTGGCTGGAGGAGAGGTGTTTCTGGGCATAGATGACAGGGCTTTAGAAAACTGTGGATGGGACCTTAGCAGTGGGTGGGCCTGGAGTGAGGTTGGTGGTGCCTTAGAGGTGGGAGGAGCTGGTGTGGGATTGAAGAGGAATTACATATAGGATGGTGTGGAGTGCACTGGTCTGTGCCTTAGAGGTGGGAGAGGATGGAGTGTGGTGGGAGGGGCTTTAGCTGAGGAGGTGCTGCAGTGATGTAGGCGGGGACTTAGAGGTGGGAGGGTCTGGAACGAAGTGGGTGTGGCCTGAATGAGTAGTCGGGGCCAGAATGAAGAGGGAGGAGCACACACACCAGGCCTTGCAGAACCCTCTCTGTGGTGTTGAACTTCCCGGACCCTGGTTCCTGCATGTCTTCCTGGTAACGCAGGTTGGTGATGGTGAAGTTGAGGGTGAATGACAGCAGGACTGGGCCTGTGGCTGCAGCAGAGGAGAAGAAGGAGAAGCCACACTGAGTCAGGCCTGTGATGGATACAGGGGACAGGCAGGGACTGGGCCCACAGGCCTGGTGACTCCAGTGATAATCTCACTGGAGAACACAGCCATGACTGGAGGTCGGACCCCTTCTCTCTCTCACAGCTGGTGTAAGGACAGGCCTGGGGCTTCCATTCTCTGCATGGGGGGCAGTGGGATTTGGGGATGACTGGGTACTTACTACTGGGCGTGGTCACTGCTGCCTGGTAAGTGTAACCTGCATAGAGAGATTGGGAGAGGATGAGAAGGGCTTGGGAAGGACCGCAGCCTTGCTGGGGACGTGGAGTAATCATACAGGGATAGTGAGAGGGCTGCGCTCACCATTGACATAGAGACTGTCAGGGTCCAGGGTGAAGGAGCCCAGCTGGGTGAATCCAGTGGTCAGCTGGCTGAGCTCCCTGTACAGCAGCTCTCTGTCCAGTCCAGGGCCTGTGGGGTCTGGATGGTGGGTGCAAATGGCGTCCACTCCTGTGGCTGACGCATCCTTCATGGGCCTGGGGTGGATGGAGAATAGAATGGCAATGAACAACTTCTCAATAGAGTTCTGACATCCTTGGGGACCTGGATGTGAAAGCGCCAGAGCCATGTGACAGCTGATGGGGAAGTTACATAGCAGCTGAATTTTAAGGAGAAGATAATTAACTCAATGCTGCTTCTGGGATTGGTGGAATCTTCTGGGTATTCGTGAGGGAAACAATGTGCGTAACCTTAGGGGGCAGCAACCTAGAGTTGGAGGGAAAACTACTAGCAGAGTTTGGTTTTGATCCATCGACCTCTGGGTTATGGGCCCAGCACGCTTCCGGTGTGCCACTCTGTAATGGGGAAGTTAGGATTGAGACTTAAGTTGTTCCTGCGCACTGGTGTCTGGTCCAGCTTTCCTCGAGAGAAGGAGAAGGCCAGTGGCAGAAATGTTATAAAATCATAACCCAGATCCTGAGTCCTCACAGAAGACACTCAGGAGGCCTGAAAGGCAGGATGTCCTGAATTGGGGATTAAGCCAAGAGGAGACAAAGTCTTCGGGAAAATCTTAGAGGCAGAATCGAGAATCAAAGGGAACCATCCTTCAGGTGATAAAGAGAAAGGAGGAATTTGCCAAGTGTGATCAGGCTGGGGGTCCAGTACTGCTCATGGATGCTTCAGATTTTAGGCCACTTGTGGGGGAAGATGGGAGGAGCAGGGTGGATCCTGGTGTGGATTTCTGGATTCCTAGGTGTGTTGAGGAGATCCAGGGGGAGGAGTGGAACGAGGCTGATCCAACTTTTTGATCTGGGAGAACCTGGAGGTTCTCTTGGGAGGTCCTGTTGGGAGGCTGTGGTAAGAACTCACCTGAGCCAGTCCAGTCTGCAGCCAGAGTAGAGAGAGCCGACACTGGTGTTGTGAAACAAGGGCCCGAGCTATGGGGTAGAAATGAAGAGCTGAGCAGAAGGGTGGAGAGGCAGGGCATGATGCTCAGATTTGTGTGGAGTCAAGTGGGAAAAGGGGACATGGATCTGGTAGAAGTCAGGAGGATGGGGTCTTCAAGGTGGGAGGTGATGTACTGATGTGGGTGGGGCCTCAGTGGAGGGTGGGGCTGGCGTGTTGTTTGTGGTGCCTGAGGAACTGGAGTGAGGTAGGTGGGGCCTTTGAAGTGGAAGAGGCTGTGGTGCTGTGGGCGGTGCCTCAGTGAGGAGGGTGTGGCCTGAGAGAGGTGGGAGTGGCCTGAAGGAGGGGGAGGAACTCTCACCAGGTCCTGCAGGACCCTCTCCGTGGTGTTGAACTTCCCGGACCCTGGTTCCTGCATGCCTTCTCTGTAGCTCAGATTAGTGATGGTGAAGTTGAGGGTGAATGGCAGCAGGACTGGGCCTGTGGCTGCAGCAGAGGCGACAAAGGAGAAACCACAGTAAATCGGGCCTGTGATGGACATAGGGGACAGGCAGGGGCTGGGACCCACAGGCCTGGTAACTCCAGTGACCACCTCACTGGAGACCACACCATGACTGGAGACAGGTTGGCAGTAATGCACAAATCACCAAGGGTGGACAGAAGGCCATCCAATACTTCAAGTGAAGGAAGGGAGGAAGTATCTGGAGTTACAAAGACGGAAAGGGAAAGTTGACCCTCTAAATTCTCCCTTATTTCCAAGTGTCACTTTGCCTGCTTCTTGTCCCTCATTCACCCAGCCACATTTAGCGGCCTTTGTGTGTCCACAGGGCACCACAGCTGTCTCCCAGGTGAGACTCCTTGCCATGAGTCTCCAGCCTGTGAACTGCCCTCTCCTGTCCCTCTAAGGAGGGGTGTGGAGAAGTGCTGGGGCTTCTTGCATTCCATAGGAGGGAGAGAGAATTTGGGGGTGACTGGTTACTCACTGCTGGGTGTGGTTACTGCAGCCTGCAGGGTGTAACCTGCAGAAAGAGATTGGGAGAGTGTAAGGAGGACTTGGAAGGTGTAGAGGGAAGGAAGGCAGCCTTGGAGGTGGGGGGATGTGGGGAGTACAGTGCAGGGATGCTCAAAGGACTCTGCTCACCATTGACATAGAGACTGTTCTGGTCCAGGCTGTAGGGCCCCAGCTGGGTGACACCAAGGGTCAGCTGGCTGAGCTCCCTGTACAGCCGCTCTCTGTCCAGTCCTAGGCCTGTGGGGTCGGAGCGCTGGGTGCAGATGGCATCCACTCCTGTGGCGGCTCCTTCATCCTTGGGTCTGGGCAGATGTGATTACAATTAAGTTTGCACAAGAAAGAGTTCCAGATTTGTGTAAGTTGGATAGTAAAGGGGCAGAGGAAAGGGGTAGAGCATGTGAGAAATATGGTGGGAGGTGAGACACCAGACTTGGATTGTGGGTGCAGCTGCCTGGGACTTTCAGTGAGTCATAGGTTCAGAACTTGCACTCCATGCAAGGCTCAAACTTGGGTGTTTGTGGTGCAGAAACGGGAGATGGGCTTGTTCAAAAGTGGAGACCAGAGACAAGGAGATTAGATGCTAATGAAAATGATAAGGTCATGGTTTTCTGAAGAGAAACTCTAGGCACTGAATTTAGGCCTGAAGGAATTGCTGTCTTAATGCAAGTGAGGAAGGATTCAGAGCGCTCAGTATAAATGAAAAAGTACATTGGTTCATTCCTGTTGCGCGTGTGTGAGAAGAGAGGTGGAAGGATGAGGGGACACTGTGATGCTGGACCTAGTGCCTTCTGCATCGCACCCCTGAAAGAAGATATTTTAGAAGGAAGGAATGAAAAGAGCCACGAACAAAGGAGGAGGCTGCAATGCTTGGTAAGAAATGTATGCATTATCCTGCCCATGGAATTGTAGCCCCTTTGTACAGTATGTTCTCAAATAAAATAAAATACAATTAAAAAAAAAAAAAAAAGAAAAGAGCCACGAACTGTGTGGTGCTTGGGCTCACTTGGGGAAGCCCTGTCCTGCTGTGGTGAGCTCTCACCTGAGCAGGTCCAGTCTGCAGTCAGAGTAGAGGGGGCCCATAGTGGTTTTCTTGAACAGGGATCTGAGCTGTGGAGGAAAGGGAGCTGGGTCAGGGAAGGGCTCAGAGGTATGGGCGGGGCATTAGTGACTGGGCGTGTCTTCCATGTGTGGGCGGGTCTTGTGTGTGTGTAACTTGGTTTCTTGGGCTGGAATGTTTTTGGGGTGTGTATAGCTAGAGTGGGCGTGGCTTTCATCTATGTGCAGGAGTTTTTTCAGTGGGCATGACTTTGCTATGTGGGCAGGGTTTCCAATGGGCGGGCTTTAATCAGTGAAGCTTGAGGGAGGTGAGTGGAATAGTATGTGAATGTGGCAGAGGACTGGTGGGCGTGGCTTGCCCTAGGGGCGGGGCTGGCAGTGGGCGGGGTCTCACCAGTCTCTGCAGGATTCTCTCTGTGGTGTTGAACTTTGCAGATCCAGGCTGGCCCAGGTCCTCCTTATACTCCAGGTTGGTGATGGTGAAGTTGAGGGTGAATGGCACCAGGGCAGGGCTTACTGCTGTAACAGGCGAGAGAAAGACATCCAACCTGATCCGTCCCAGGATGTCCTGTTCTTTGGGGTAGCTGCTTGCTCTTCAGTAGACAGCTTCCTCTGAGAGGTGACCTGAGTGCTAGCTACAGGACAGGGACTCAACATGAATATGATTAATGTTAAAGTCAGTCATCTGGCAGAAAGCCAACACTTCTCTGGTCCACGGAGATAACATTCTTGTGAATTCCTAGTTTTGGCTTCTTTATTTATTAAAAATAGTTTCCCTGGATATGTATTTATTGATTAGAAATTATGTAATGATATACAGAAGTAGCATCTTATGCATCATATCCTTTTAAATTACTTATTTTATGTAATTGCTTGGGTTTAATTATTACAATAAATATTGTAATTCAAATCAGTATAAATGATATTGATTGGAAACCAATAATTATGAAATGCAAATGCTAAGATGGTAGAAGAATGCTGCAAGTAACAGAATCCTTCTGTGGGTGAACTCAATTTGGAAACACACCTAGACTGTGAGTACATTCATATATTTCCAATCCATTTCACTTTCTGTGTGTTATTATGTAGGATTCTAATGGTTTTAACATCAACAGGTGCATTTTCAGTGCTGTATCTCAAGCTCTTTGGAAACAAACCATGAAGAGCACATGATATCATATTCACTCTGTGATAATTCACATAGCACAGCAACCTTTAGTGATATTTGTGTCACTTTATATATGTGCATGGAGAGAGAAGACATCTACAACTATTGGGTTCCAATGGCAGACAGACAGGTGTTCGTTGTACTATTTGCTGAATAACCTGAGTTCTTGTTCTTGCCAGATTTCAAAGAAAATATGAGTCAGGAAACTGACATACAAAAATATTTTCTCAATTTGAAAATGACTCTGTGGTTCATAAATTTTCAGTGAATCAAGTCTTTGATAAGATTCTCCCAAAAGGGAAATGATTTCATTTCTATAAGATACACAGCAATAGTCCATGGACCATAAATGAGAGGGAATTCACAATGAGGTCTTTCCTGTGGAATGTGTTAAAGCAGATTATTTGCTGAGACAAGCTGTGGTGAAGAGCTATTTGGAAATATCCCTTGGAAAAAGGAAGCTGATCTGTCTGAATGGGTTTCTGGCCCAGCAAACATCCCAAAGGTCTCAGCCTGGACTACAGGAATTCAGGTCAGTACTTGTCCATGGGTGGGGAAGGACTTAGGAAGCCAGGGCAGTTGTGGGGTACAGAGGAGGTGAAAGTGTGCTGGGTGCTGGGGAAGAGACTGGGACTAATTGTGCTCTCAGGGACCTGGGCTTCCTGTGAGATCCATGCCGAGCTGATGTTGGGCCCCGCTGGGAAAAGCCTCTGAGGCCACCTGTGCTGCTGTCTCTTGGGCTCCGAGGTCCCACAGTGCATCAGGGAGGAGAATTCCTACCTGTGGGATGGGAAGCCGAGGTCGATCTGGCTGGAGACACGGTGACCACCATTGAAGCTGGGGAGAAAAAAATGCCAAGTGTCTGACTGCGGAACTCCAATATCCTGGAGATGCCAGGAAGGGAAGACACATGTCTTCAATGTTTTAGGTTCACAGTGTCTGCCTCTCCCAGGCTGGAGGTGGAATTCACCATGGAAGGGCCACAGTGCGGTTTGACTTGGTTCATTGCAGAGGGCTGGGTCTTGGAGGGGAGGTGGGATTTAGGGAGGCCCAGAATACTCACTCCTGGGAGTGGAGGGCAGGCTGTGGAGGGTGTAACCTGCAGGGAGAGAGATGGGAAGATGGTGGGGAGGGGGAATGAGGAACAGGAGGCACAGATGGAAGGCCGAGGACTCTGATGCAGCCAAGCACACTGGGCCTCTGCTCACCATTGACATAGAGACTGTCCTGGTCAAGGCTGTAGGGGCCCATCTGGGTGATGCCGAGGGTCAGTTGGCTGAGCTCCCTGTACAGGCGCTCTCTGTCCAGCCCAGGACCCGTGGGGTTTGGGCGATGGTTGCAGACGGTATCCACTCCTGTGGCAGCTCCTTCCTTCTCAGACCTGTGGATGGGGGGTGGGGGCAAATGTGATTTTAATCACAGGTTCCTTCAGGGAGGAGTTGATAGATTCATAGGAAACATGGTAGGCAAGGGTCCAAGGGAATGAAATGTTTGAAACTAATGAGAGTATAGGAAATCTCTGTGAGTGAGTTGGAGGCTTGGCTCAATTGGTAGATTGCCAGCCAATGAGTGAAAGCATCAGATACCTAGTTTGATTTATGGTCTTGTCCAAAAAGGAAGAGAGAAAGACAGAAGGAAAGGAAGAAAGAAAGAAGAAAAGAAAGAAAGAAAAATGAAGGAAGGAAAAAAGAGAAAAAGAAAGAATGAAACAGTAAAAGGAAAGAAGAAAGAAAATAAGGAAAAGAATTCTCCACATGTAATCACTTTCAGTAAGCCTGGGCCTATGAGCAGCTTGAGTTGCTCAAGGGTATTTATTAGTACCAGGGGTCTGGCTCATGCCTGTTATCTCAGCTACTCAGGAGGCTGAATTCTGAGGATGGCACAGGATCATCCAAGAGACTCAAATCTCTAACGAATCAGTAAAAAAGCACTAAGCAGACACATTGCTCCCTGTTAGAGCTCCAGTCTTGGATGAAATGCTAAATGACCGTTGCTTTGCCCTAAGTTTAAGCCCCAGTACTGGCACAAAATCAACAGAATCCCCAAATACCATAGCAGGAATGAAAAAGAAATGACTATGTATTCGATGACATCCTCTGGCATGAGGAGAGAACACATGATAGAACAAGATAGACAGCTGGAATTGAGGAGGGAAGTAAATGGAAAACGCACACACATTTTGATTTTGGGGATAGAATTGATGACCTACAGGAAATTCCTTCATTGGGAGAGTGAGCAAGTGAGAATTTAAAAGGTATCAGCAGGGTAGAGTGAAGAAGATGCTGGTCTCAGCAGGACTCTAGCACAATTTGGGGTGGGGGAGATGGTAGGATGAACAGACAGCTTGGTGCTGGCTCCAGTGCCCCCTGCAGTCCACCTCTCTGGAGGTCACTTAGAGGGAGGCAGAGAGGAAGCTGATAAAAGGGTTGGGGCCTGGGAGTAATGGGGCAGCCTTGGGTGTGTGTTCTGAGCACTCACCTGAGCAGGTCCAGTCTGCAGCCAGAGAAGAGGGGCCCAACACTGGTGTTGTGGAACAAGGGCCCAAGCTATGGGGGAGAAAATAAGTATTGAGGTGACAGGCAGAGAGGCAGGGCCTGGCAGTCAAGGTTGTGTGGACTGGTCACCAGTGGCTGGAGGAGAGGTGTTTCTGGGCATAGATGACAGGGCTTTAGAATACTGTGGATGGGACCTTAGCAGTTGGTGGGCCTGGAGTGAGGTTGGTGGTACCTTAGAGGTGGGAGGAGCTGGTGTGGGATTGAAGAGGAATAAATGTGGGCGGAGTTGGAGTGTGCTGGTCTGTGCCTTAGAGGTGAGGCCAGAGTGTGGTGGGAGGGGCTTTAGCTGTGGGAGGTGCTGCGGTGATGTGGGCAGGGACTTAGAGGTGGGAGGTTCTGAAGCGAAGTGGGTGTGGCCTGAATGAGTAGGCGGGGCTGGAGTGAAGAGGGAGGAGCACTCACCAGGCCTTGCAGAACCCTCTCTGTGGTGTTGAACTTCCCGGACCCTGGTTCCTGCATGTCTTCCTGGTAACGCAGGTTGGTGATGGTGAAGTTGAGGGTGAACGACAGCAGGACTGGGCCTGTGGCTGCAGCAGAGGAGAAGAAGGAGAAGCCACACTGAGTCAGGCCTGTGATGGACACAGCGGATATGCAAGTTCTGGACTCACAGGCCTGGTAACTCCAGTGACGATCTCACTGGAGACCACAGCCATGACTGGAGGTCGGACCCCTTCTCTCTCTCACAGCTGGTGTAGTAGAGGGCGTGGGGTTTCCTTTCTTTGCATGTGGAGCGAGTGGGATTTGGGGATGACTGGGTACTTACTACTGGGCGTGGTCACTGCTGCCTGGTGGGTGTAACCTGCAGAGAGAGATTGGAAGAGAATGAGGAGGGCTTGGGAAGGACCGCAGCCTTGCTGGGGACGTGGAGTAATCATACAGGGATAGTGAGAGGGCTGCGCTCACCATTGACATAGAGACTGTCAGGGTCCAGGGTGAAGGAGCCCAGCTGGGTGAATCCAGTGGTCAGCTGGCTGAGCTCCCTGTACAGCAGCTCTCTGTCCAGTCCAGGGCCTGTGGGGTCTGGATGGTGGGTGCAAATGGCATCCACTCCTGTGGCTGACCCATCCTTCATGGGCCTGGGGTGGATGGAGAATAGATTGGCAATGAACAACTTCTCAATAGAGTTCTGACATCCTTAGGGACCTGGATGTAAAAGCACCAGAGCCATGTGACAGCTGATGGGGAAGTTACATAGCAGCTGAATTTTAAGAAGATAATTAACTCAATGCTGCTTCTGGGATTGGTGGAATCTTCTGGGTATTCATGAGGGAAACAATGTGCGTAATCTTAGGAGGCAGCAACCTAAAGTTGGAGGGAAAACCACTAGCAGAGTTTGGTTTTGATCCATCGACCTCTGGGTTATGGGCCCAGCATGCTTCCGCTGTGCCACTCTGTAATGGGGAAGTTAGAATTGAGACTTAAGTTGTTCCTGCGCACTGGTGTGTGGTCCAGCTTTCCTCGAGAGAAGGAGAAGGCCAGTGGCAGAAATGTTATAAAATCATAACCCAGATCCTGAGTCCTCACAGAAGACACTCAGGAGGCCTGAAAGGCAGGATGTCCTGAATTGGGGATTAAGCCAAGAGGAGACAATGTCTTCGGGAAACTCTTAGAGGCAGAATCGAGAATCAAAGGGAACCATCCTTCTGGTGATAAAGAGAAAGGAGGAATTTGCCAAGTGTGATCAGTACTGCTCATGGATGCTGCAGATTTTAGGCCACTTGTGGGGGAAGATGGGAGGAGCAGGATGGATCCTGGTGTGGATTTCTGGATTCCTGGCTGTGTTGAGGGGATCCAGGGCGAGGAGTGGAAGAGAGCTGACTCACCTTTTGGTCTGGGAGCACCTGGAATATCTCTTGGGAGGCTGTGGTAAGAACTCACCTGAGCCAGTCCAGTCTGCAGCCAGAGTAGAGATGGCCGACACTGGTGTTGTGGAACAAGGGCCCGAGCTATAGGGTAGAAATGAGGAGCTGAGCAGAAAGGTTGAGAGGCCAGGAATGGTGCTCAGATTTGTGTGGAGTTGAGTGGGAACAGGGACATGGATGTGATAGGAGTCAGGAGAATGGGGTCTTCAAGGTGGGAGGTGATGACCTGATGTGGGTGGGGCCCCAGCGGTGGGAGGGGCTGGAGTGTTGTGTATGGGACCTGAGACATGGGAGGAACTGGAGTGAGGTAGGTGGGGCCTTCGAGGTGGGAGAGGTTGGAGTACTGTGGGTGGTGCCTCAGTGAGGAGGGTGTGGCCTGAGAGAGGTGGGCGTGGCCTGAAGGAGGGGGAGGAACTCTCACCAGGCCCTGCAGGACCCTCTCCGTGGTGTTGAACTTCCCGGACCCTGGTTCCTGCATGCCTTCTCTGTAGCTCAGATTAGTGATGGTGAAGTTGAGGGTGAATGGCAGCAGGACTGGGCCTGTGGCTGCAGCAGAGGTGACAAAGGAGAAACCACAGTGAATCAGGCCTGTGATGGACACAGGGGACAGGCAGGGGCTGGGACCCACAGGCTGGGGACTCAAGTGACCACTTCAGTGGCGACCACAGGCATGACTGGAGATAGCTTGGCAGTAATGCACAAATCACCAAGGGTGGACAGAAGGCCATCCAATACTTCAAGTGAAGGAAGGGAGGAAGTATCTGGAGTTACAAAGACGGAAAGGGAAAGTTGACCCTCTAAATTCTCCCTTATTTCCAAGTGTCACTTTGCGTGCTTCGTGTCTCTCATTCACCCAGCCACTTTTAGAGGCCTTGTGTGTCCACGGGACACCACAGCTGTCTCCCAGGTGGGACTCATTGCCATGAGTCTCCAGCCTGTGAGCTTCCCCTTCTGTCCCTCTGAGGAGGGGTGTGGAGAAGTGCTGGGGCTTCTTGCATTCCATAGGAGGGAGAGAGAATTTGGGGGTGACTGGTTACTCACTGCTGGGTGTGGTTACTGCAGCCTGCAGGGTGTAACCTGCAGAAAGAGATTGGGAGAGTGTAAGGAGGACTTGGAAGGTGTAGAGGGAAGGAAGGCAGCCTTGGAGGTGGGGGGATGTGGGGAGTACAGTGCAGGGATGCTCAAAAGACTCTGCTCACCATTGACATAGAGACTGTTCTGGTCCAGGCTGTAGGGCCCCAGCTGGGTGACACCAAGGGTCAGCTGGCTGAGCTCCCTGTACAGCCGCTCTCTGTCCAGTCCTAGGCCTGTGGGGTCGGAGCGCTGGGTGCAGATGGCATCCACTCCTGTGGCGGCTCCTTCATCCTTGGGTCTGGGCAGATGTGATTACAATTAAGTTTGCACAAGAAAGAGTTCCAGATTTGTGTAAGTTGGATAGTAAAGGGGCAGAGGAAAGGGGTAGAGCATGTGAGAAATATGGTGGGAGGTGAGACACCAGACTTGGATTGTGGGTGCAGCTGCCTGGGACTTTCAGTGAGTCATAGGTTCAGAACTTGCACTCCATGCAAGGCTCAAACTTGGGTGTTTGTGGTGCAGAAACGGGAGATGGGCTTGTTCAAAAGTGGAGACCAGAGACAAGGAGATTAGATGCTGATGAAAATGATAAGGTCATGGTTTTCTGCAGAGAAACTCTGGGCACTGAATTTAGGCCTGAAGGAATTGCTGTCTTAATGCAAGTGAGGAAGGATTCAGAGCGCTCAGTATAAATGAAAAAGTACATTGGTTCATTCCTGTTGCAGGTGTGTGAGAAGAGAGGTGGAAGGATGAGGGGACACTGTGATGCTGGACCTAGTGCCTTCTGCATCGCACCCCTGAAAGAAGATATTTTAGAAGGAAGGAATGAAAAGAGCCAAGAACTGTGTGGTGCTTGGGCTCACTTGGGGAAGCCCTGTCCTGCTGTGGTGAGCTCTCACCTGAGCAGGTCCAGTCTGCAGTCAGAGTAGAGGGAGCCTATACTGGTTTTCTTGAACAGGGATCTGAGCTGTGGAGGAAAGGGAGCTGGGTCAGGGAAGGGCTCAGAGGTATGGGCGGGGCATTAGTGACTGGGCGTGTCTTCCATGTGTGGGCGGGTCTTGTGTGTGTGGAGCCTGGTTTCTTGTGCTGGAATGTTTTTGGGGTGTGTATAGCTAGAGTGGGCGTGGCTTTCATCCATGTGCAGGAGTTTTTGCAGTGGGCATGACTTTGCTATGTGGGCAGGGTTTCCAATGGGCGGGCTTTAATCAGTGAAGCTTGAGGGAGGTGAGTGGAATAGTATGTGAATGTGGCAGAGGACTGGTGGGCGTGGCTTGCCCTAGGGGCGGGGCTGGCAGTGGGCGGGGTCTCACCAGTCTCTGCAGGATTCTCTCTGTGGTGTTGAACTTTGCAGATCCAGGCTGGCCCAGGTCTTCCTTATACTCCAGGTTGGTGATGGTGAAGTTGAGGGTGAATGGCACCAGGGCAGGGCTTACTGCTGTAACAGGCGAGAGAAAGACATCCAACCTGATCCGTCCCAGGATGTCCTGTTCTTTGGGGTAGCTGCTTGCTCTTCAGTAGACAGCTTCCTCTGAGAGGTGACCTGAGTGCTAGCTACAGGACAGGGACTCAACATGAATATGATTAATGTTAAAGTCAGTCATCTGGCAGAAAGCCAACACTTCTCTGGTCCACGGAGATAACATTCTTGTGAATTCCTAGTTTTGGCTTCTTTATTTATTAAAAATAGTTTCCCTGGATATGTATTTATTGATTAGAAATTATGTAATGATATCCAGAGGTGGCATCTTATGCATCATATCCTTTTAAATTACTTATTTTATGTAATTGCTTATTACAATAAATATTGTAATTCGAATCAGTATAAATGATATTGATTGGACACCAATAATTATGAAATACAAATGCTAAGATGATAGAAGAATGCTGCAAGTAACAGAATCCTTCTATGGGTGAACTCAATTTGGAAACACACCTAGACTGTGAGTACATTCATATATTTCCAATCCATTTCACTTTCTGTGTGTTATTATGTAGGATTCTAATGGTTTTAACATCAACAGGTGCATTTTCAGTGCTGTATCTCAAGCTCTTTGGAAACAAACCATGAAGAGCACATGATATCATATTTACTCTGTGATAATTCACATAGCACAGCAACCTTTAGTGATATTTGTGTCACTTTATATATGTGCATGGAGAGAGAAGACATCTACAACTATTGGGTTCCAATGGCAGACAGACAGGTGTTCCTTGTACTATTTGCTGAATAATCTGAGTTGTTGTTCTTGCCAGATTTCAAAGAAAATATGAGTCAGGAAACTGACATACAAAAATATTTTCTCAATTTGAAAATGACTCCGTGGTTCATAAATTTTCAGTGAATCAAGTCTTTGATAAGATTCTCCCAAAAGGGAAATGATTTCATTTCTATAAGATACACAGCAATAGTCCATGGACCATAAATGAGAGGGAATTCACAAGAATAATGAGGTCTTTCCTGTGGAATGTGTTAAAGCAGATTATTTGCTGAGACAAGCTGTGGTGAAGAGCTATTTGGAAATATCCCTTGGAAAAAGGAAGCTGATCTGTCTGAATGGGTTTCTGGCCCAGCAAACATCCCAAAGGTCTCAGCCTGGACTACAGGAATTCAGGTCAGTACTTGTCCATGGGTGGGGAAGGACTTAGGAAGCCAGGGCAGTTGTGGGGTACAGAGGAGGTGAAAGTGTGCTGGGTGCTGGGGAAGAGACTGGGACTAATTATGCTCTCAGGGACCTGGGCTTCCTGTGAGATCCATGCCGAGCTGATGTTGGGCCCCGCTGGGAAAAGCCTCTGAGGCCACCTGTGCTGCTGTCTCTTGGGCTCCGAGGTCCCACAGTGCATCAGGGAGGAGAATTCCTACCTGTGGGATGGGAAGCCGAGGTCGATCTGGCTGGAGACACGGTGACCACCATTGAAGCTGGGGAGAAAAAAATGCCAAGTGTCTGGCTGTGGAACCCCAATATCCTGGAGATGCCAGGAAGAGAAGACACATGTCTTTGGTGTTTTAGGTTCACAGTGTCTGCCTCTCCCAGGCTGGAGGTGATTTCAGTATGGAAGGGCCACAGTGGGGTTTGACTTGGTTCATTGCAGAGGGCTGGGTCTTGGAGGGGAGGTGGGATTTAGGGAGGCCCAGAATACTCACTCCTGGGGGTGGAGGGCAGGCTGTGGAGGGTGAAACCTGCAGGGAGAGAGAAGAGAGTGTGGGGAGGTGGGAATGAAGGAATAGGAGGCACAGGATGGGAGGCCGAGGACTCTGACACAGCCAAGCACACTGGGCCTCTGCTCACCATTGACATAGAGACTGTCCTGGTCAAGGCTGTAGGGGCCCATCTGGGTGATGCCGAGGGTCAGTTGGCTGAGCTCCCTGTACAGGCGCTCTCTGTCCAGCCCAGGACCCGTGTGGTTTGGGCGATGGTTGCAGACGGTATCCACTCCTGTGGCAGCTCCTTCCTTCTCAGACCTGTGGATGGGGGTGGGGGCAAATGTGATTTTAATCACAGGTTCCTTCAGGGAGGAGTTGATAGATTCATAGGAAACATGGTAGGCAAGGGTCCAAGGGAATGAAATGTTTGAAACTAATGAGAGTGTAGAATTCTCTGTGGGTGAGGTTGGAGGCTTGGCTCAATTGGTAGATTGCCAGCCAATGAGTGAAAACATCAGATATCTAGTTTGATTTGTGGTCTTGTCCAAAAAGAGAGAGGAAAGGAAGAAAGTAAGATGGAATGAAGGGAAGAAAGAAAGAAGAAAAGAAAGAACAATGAAGGAACAAAAGAAGGAGAAAAAGAAAGAAGTATAAAAGGAAGGAAGAAAGAAAAAATGAAAAGAATTCTTCACATGTAATCAGTTTCAGAAAGCCTGGGCCTTTGAGCAGTGTGAGAGGCTCCAGCGTATTTATTAGTACCAGGGGTCACTGTCATCATGCCTGTCATCTCAGCTACTGAGGATGGGACAGGATCATCTAGGAATCTCCAACTTCTAAGTAAACAGCACAAAAGTACTAAATCAACCTACTGTTCCCTGGTAGAGCTCCAGCCTTGAATGAAAAGCTAAGAGACTGTGCTTGGGCCCTAAGTTCAGTCCCCACTACTGGCATAAAACAATCAGAATCCCCAAATACCAAAATAAAAAGAGAAGAATATGTATTCAATGACATCCTCCATCATGAGGACACAACACATGCTGTAGCAAGATAGGCAGCTGGAATTGAGGAGGGAAGCAAACGGAAAAGGCACACACATTTTGATCTGGGGGACAGAATTGAACACCTACAGGAAATGCCTTCATTGGGATAGTGAGCCAGTGAGAATTCAAAAGGGATCAGCAGGGTAGAGTGAAGAAGATGCTGGTCTCAGCAGGACTCTAGCACAATTTGGGGTGGGGGAGATGGTAGGATGAACAGACACCTTGGTGCTGGCTCCAGTGCCCCCTGCAGTCCACCTCTCTGGAGGTCACTTAGAGGGAGGCAGAGAGGAAGCTGATAAAAGGGTTGGGGCCTGGGAACAATGGGGCAGCCTTGGGTGTGTGTTCTGAGCACTCACCTGAGCAGGTCCAGTCTGCAGCCAGAGAAGAGGGGCCCAACACTGGTGTTGTGGAACAAGGGCCCAAGCTATGGGGGAGAAAATAAGAGCTGAGGGGATGGGCGGAGAGGCAGGGCTTAGCAGTCAAGGTTGGGTGGACTGGTCACCAGTGGCTGGAGGAGAGGTGTTTCTGGGCATAGATGACAGGGCTCTAGAAAACTGTGGATGGGACCTTAGCAGTGGGTGGAGCTAGAGTGAGGTTGGTGGTGCCTTAGAGGTGGGAGGAGCTGGTGTGGGATTGGAGAGGAATTATATATGTGCGGGGTTGGAGTGCGCTGGTCTGTGCCTTAGAGGTGGGAGAGGATGGAGTGTGGTGGGAGGGGCTTTAGCTGTGGGAGGTGCTGCGGTGATGTGGGCGGGGACTTAGAGATGGGGGGGTCTGGAGAGAAGTGGGTGTGGCCTGAACGAGTAGGCGGGACCAGAGTGAAGAGGGAGGAGCACTCACCAGGCCTTGCAGAACCCTCTCCGTGGTGTTGAACTTCCCGGACCCTGGTTCCTGCATGTCTTCCTGGTAACGCAGGTTGGTGATGGTGAAGTTGAGGGTGAATGACAGCAGGACTGGGCCTGTGGCTGCAGCAGAGGAGAAGAAGGAGAAGCCACACTGAGTCAGGCCTGTGATGGACACAGGGGACAGGCAGAGCCTGTGACCATCTCACTGGAGACCACAATCCTTCCCTCTCTCACAGCTGGCATAAGGACAGGGCCTCGGGCTTTTTTTCACTGCATGTGGGGGGAGTGGGATTTTGGAGTGATTGGGCACTTACTGCTGGGCGTGGTCACTGCTGCCTGGTGGGTGTAGCCTGTGGAGAGAGATTGCAGGGAGGATGAGGAGGGTTTGGGTGGTGGAGAGGGAAGGGCAGCAGCCTTGGAGGTGGGGAGTATGAGGGGTGCACAGTGTAGGGTGCTGAGAGGGCTGTGCTCACCATTGACATAGAGACTGTCAGGGTCTAGGGTAAAGGAGCCCAGCTGGGTGACTCTAGTGGTCAGCTGGCTGAGCTCCCTGTACAGCCGCTCTCTCTCCAGCCCAGGGCCTGTGGTGTCAGGGCTGTGGCTGCAGATGGCGCCCACTGCTGTGGCGGTGCCTTTCTTCTCAGGCCTGGGGAGGGCAGGGAGAGGAAAGACAATAGGTGGATGGGTGGAAGAAAGCTGCCCTTCTTGGGGCAGGTGAGTAGGGATATTGAAAGGAGAAGTCTGGTGGACAAGAGGAAAAGCCAGGCTTAATGAATATGTGATAGTTTGCACAGGTTTCTTGTGAGTTTGGAACTGTCATGAGCTCAGACATTTGTGCTAAATTCAAGGCTCCAACCTGTCTTGTTAGACTGGTTTTGAGAGCTAAGGGAAAATGAAAAAAAAAAAACAAGCCTACTTTTTAATAAATAAAATCTTCAGTACAGGTTTCAAAGCCCAGAGGAAATGCCTTTTAGTTGCAAAGTGATGGAAGGAGAGAAAGCATGCACTTTGGACCAGCAGGGCTGGGGCCCAATCCTGAAATGTGGTGCAGGATCTGAGCTCATCCAGGAGGGACATGATAAGATTAGAGGGTGTTTTGGTGGTGGATGCAGTGTTTTCCTGAATTCCACCCCTGTAGAACAAAGTGAGGAATGTTGGGAGGAAGTTGATAGATTTGCACTGGCTGGGAGCAAATGGCAGGTCCTGTCCTGCTGTTCTGAGCTCTCACCTGAGCAGGTCCAGTCTGCAATCAGAATAGAGGGGGCCAACACTGGTTTTCTTGAACAAGGGTCTGAGCTGTGGAGGAAGGAGAGAGGCATGAAGAGGAGGGCTAAGGGAGCAGGGACAGGACAGAAGTAAGTGGGCAGGGCTGGATCTGTGGAGCTATAGAGTAAGGTGGGCAGAGTATGGCATATGTGCGGGCGTGGCCTCCCTCGGAGGGTGGGGCCATGCAATGTTGGTGGAGCTTTGATGTATGGAGCTAGGGAGAGGTGGGCATAGTTATCTTCTGTGGGCATGTCATAGCTAGAGTAGGCGTGGCTTTCTGTGATGGGCGTAGCTATGACCATGAGCAGGCCTTTAACCACTGGGCTATCTCTGAGTGGGCATGTCTACTTTCATGGACGTGGCATAGCTTGAGTGGGCGTGGCTTTCTCGGTGGATGTTGCTGTGCACAGTGGGCGGGGCTCTCACCAGTCTCTGCAGGATTCTCTCTGTGACATTGAACTTCTGGGATCCAGGGTGACCCATTTCCTCCTTATACCCCAGGTTGGTGATGGTGAAATTGAGGGTGAATGGCACCAGCATGGGACCGGCTGCTGCGGTGGGGTTGGGAGAAAGACACCATGGGCTTGGTCTTGATGTGAAAACCTGAGTATGTAATCTCTTCTATGTGTATTTAAGGTTCTTCAAGCTGGAGACCCAAAATGTCAGAGCCAAATAGAATGTTCTAAGGATTTGGAAGTCAGCTTCTGGATGTTAGGGCACCCTCACCAAAAAGCAAACTCATCTGACCTTCAATGTGGCTGAAGATCGTAGGGACTTACTTTGTTTCTGAGCTAATGATTGTTTACCCCAACTCATTCACTGAGATTCACATATTTATGGATTGACAAATGTCTGAAGGAACACATGTATCTCTTTTCATGAGTCAAAGCCTGTTTGAAGTTCTTTATCCAAACTGGACTAATTGGTAGCAAGGAGATATTGTTATGCTCATTTTACAGAGGGAAAAGCTTGAGACGATGGAGGTGCTATGGTTTATTTTAGGTCACTCCATGGCTAGATGAAAGACACTGCATTTGAAAAGAAGATATTATATAATAATAATATAACTATTATTATTATTATTGTGTGTGTGTGTGTGTGTGTGAGTGCTAGTATTAGGGCTTGAACTCAGCCCTGGGTAATGTCCCAGAGCTTATTTTGCTTAAGGCAGACTCTTTGCCACTTGAGCCACAACTCAATATTGGCTATTTTGGTGGTTAACTGGATATAGAAGTCTCACTGGCTTCCCAGCTTAGGTTGGCTTTGATCTCTTCAGAGATCAGTCTGCTAAGCATCTAGGATTGCAGGTGTGAATTACCAGCTCCTGTTTTTATCATTTATATGTTTCCTCTGTATGTGACAAGTGTGAAAGTGTGTTGTTGTATAAGGTTCTGATAATATGTATGTTTCTGATACTTAAAATCCCATTTTCAAAATAAACCTTGTAATGTTCAGTGTGTGATAATTTTGTGTAGTGTGATAGTTTTTAGGATTTCCTGTATCATCTGTTGGCAGAGAATACTGTGGCTTAAGTAACCAACAAGACAAAAAGAACTGGAAAGTTCTGTTGGTAAAAAGAGCCATTGCTACCTCTATTATTTTAACATTTTTGTCATTTTAGTCAGTTTTCCTAATGATCAATATTTAAGAGACTCATGGAGACCAAAACATCAAATCATCAGGAATTTCAAAGATGACACTATTGGTTTGTAGATGTTGGATGAACTGAAATGTCAACACATTTCCACTATGTAGAAATGAGTGTGATTCTTGCAGATGGACAGGAGTTGCTGCACTTATATTCCCAAAGAACAAATTCATAAAATACTAGCAGAGCAAATGGTCTTTTCTATTCAGTCCATTCAATACAGGATTCCTCAAATAAAAAGCAAACTGATGGCCAACAGTTGGCTGTGTGGATGAGGTATTGCTCTTTCTCTGAGTTGCTTTTGGGGACAATGCCATGGAAGAAAACTGTGCTCTGCACAATCTGCTGGTCTGTAACGATGGAAGGGCTGGGGAAATTTTAGAGGTGCTGGGTGAACTCTAGGGTTCAGAAATAGGCTCAAGAGAATGACACAAAGGAGCCGGGTGATAGGAGAGGATACTGACACTCAAAAGTTCTTGGGAACCTCTGAAGACCTTGTGAGAGCAATCAATAGTCCACCTTAAGTTCCTTAGGACATGACACCCACTTCCCAGATCCTCATGCCTCCTGTGATGCTAGGGACACTGGGAGTATGTTTGGTCAGAAGTCCTACCTGTGGGGCTGAAGGATAGCGCTGGCATTGCAGAAGACATGATGGTCACTAGAGATATCGAGGAGAAAAGACAAAAGTTTCTGGTAGTGATCCCAATTATCTCTGAACACAGGTAGGACAACAAAACAGATCCCTGGTAGTGGGGCCAAGGTTAGGGTATAAATTCCTGATTTGTCTCCAGACATTGGGAGATTGGCTTTGTGTGAAGGAGACATAGTGGGGATTGAAGTGCTTCATTGCAAAAGGCTGGGGCTGAGAGGGAAAGTAGGATATAGTGAAGTCAAGAATACTCACTGCTGGGGGTGGAGGGCAGGCTGTGGAGGGTGTAACCTGCAGGGAGAGAGGAGGTTTCGCTGTTGAGAGGAGCAAATGGGAGGCATAGGATGGGAGGCCATGAACCCTGAAAAAGCCAAGCACACTGGGCCTCTACTCACCATTGACATAGAGACTGTCCTGGTCCAGGCTGTAGGGCCCCAGCTGGGAGATGCTGAGGGTCAGCTGGCTGAGCTCCTTGTACAACCGCTCTCTGTCCAGCCCAGGGCCTGTGGGGTCGGGGTGTTGGGTGCAGATGGCGTCCACTCCTGTGGCAGTTCCATCCTTTTTAGACCTGGAGAAGGCAGAGAAGGGGAAAGACAATTTGTGGGTAAGTGACTGGCGGTCCTGAGCTTCCTAGTGAAGGAGCTGAAGCACACATGAGAGAATAGAAGGAGAATGGACAGGAAAGAAGTCATGTTTAAATATTTATATGTGTTCTGTTTAGCTGCCTGGATTATTTGATCAGTCATGGGTTGATGGTTCCCTAAATGCAAGACTCTAATCAGCAAGGCCATGGAACAGTGCCTGGGGGCTGTAAGATGAGACAGGTGAGCACAGCATTGAATGTTCATCTACAATGGAAAGCTATGTTTTTCTGAAGGATTGAGGCAAGAAGAAAACGGTCTTCTATCCAAAGGGAGGGAGGAAGCAGGGCTTCATTTTGAGGAGAAAGGCAGGGTCCCATCTAATGGTGTGCAGGATCTGAGACATTGGAGTTTGGGAGGTGCTAGGGCACACTGTGGTGCCTGATCCATTAGTGCCCTGATTTCTGTTCTGGAAGAGGATTTCTACAATGGAGGAAGGATGGCAGTGGACTGATTTGTTTTGTCTAGGATCACTTGGGGATGATATATCCTGCTGTTGTGAGCTCTCACCTGAGCTGGTCCAGTCTGCAGTCAAAGTAGAGAGGCCCAACACTGGTTTTCTTGAACAAGGGTCTGAGCTGTGGAGAAAGTAGAGAAGGATGAGTTGAAAGGTTGAATGTTTGGATCAAATGTAGTGGGTGTAGCTGGCATAATCAGTGAGATGACTTGTGTGGGTTTGGGTGGGTAGACTTCTTCCATGGTCTGAGCTAGATCGTGTGGCTGTGGCTTTCCATGGTGGGCGTGGCTACACTGGTGGGCTCGACTTTCATCCAATTAGGCAGCCTACTGTAAGTGGTGTGGCATTGCTGGAGTAGTGGGGGCTGTGTGGACAGGGCAGTGCACAGTGGGCGGGGCTCTCACCAGTCTCTGCAGGATTCTCTCTGTGACATTGAACTTCCCGGATCCAGGGTGACCCATGTTCTCTTCATACTTCAGGTTGGTGATGGTGAAGTTGAGGGTGAATGGCACCAGCATGGGACCTGCTGCTGCAGTGGGGTTGGGAGAAGACACCATGAGCTTGTTCTTGCTCTGAACACCTGAGCATGGCTTCTCTTCTATGTGTGTTCAAGATCTGAGGTGGGGATTCTTTTGGAGTTTACAATGTCCCTCATGGAGGAGGTCCAAAATGTCAGCACCAACTTGAATATTTTAAGGACCAGGAGGTTTGGTCATAGATGTAAGTTCACTGTCATCAGAAAGCAAACTGAGTTGACCTTCAACAGGGCTGAAAATCATATGGACTTCTGTTTTTGCTCAGGTGTTTTTTTTTCCCCCAAGTCCTTCTCTGAGATTCATGATTTATGTGATGAGAAATGTTGGAAGAAACAGCTGTGTCCAATGTTCAAGTCCTCTTGGAAGATCTCAATCCAAAGTGGATTCACTTTGTGTATGATGCTTATATAATGGAGCCAAAAAAATGAGAAAATGGAACTGATATGGTTTGTCTGAGGTCACAAAATCTCTGAATGGAAAACAATCCATTTGAATCCTCGATATCTTATGATTAGTGTGTGTGTGTGTTTGTGTGTGTGTGTGTGTTTGTGTGTATGTATGTATTCATAAGTGAGTTAATGTATGTGTACACTAGTAGTAGTGCTTCTGAACGAGGGTTCTGAAACAGGTTCAGAGGACACATAGGATGATTGGTTTTGGGGTATAATATGAGGAATATTTCTAGATCTTGGGGAGACACTGTGAAAGCCATAAGAATCCTTCTTGGGCTCCTTGGTATGTACTATGCCATCACCCCCTCCTTCTGTCTCCTGTAATGCTGGGGATGCTGGGAAAAAGTACAGCCAGAATTCCTACCTGTGGGGCTGGAGGACAGAGTTGGCATCACAGAAGACACGGTGGTCACTAGAGATGTTGGGGAGAAAGGAACAAGTGTTTGTGGTGGGGACCACTATGGCTTCTGAAATACAGGTGGGACAATGCAGATCCCCAGTGGTGGGGCCAGGGTTAGGGTATAAATTCCTGATTCATCCACACGCGTTGGGTGTTTGGGTTTGTGTGAGAGGACATGGTGGGGATTGAAGTGCTTCATTGCAGAGGGCTAGGGTTTAGAGGGGAAGTGGGATATAATGAGGCCCCAAATACTCACTGCTGGGGGTGGAGGGCAGGCTGTGGAGGGTAAAACCTACAGGGAGAGAGGAGGTACCAAGGTTGAGAGGAGCAAATAGGAGGCACAGGATGGGAGGCCCTGGATTCTGACACAGCCAAGCACACTGGGCCTCTACTCACCATTGACATAGAGACTGTCCTGGTCAAGGCTGTAGGGCCCCAGCTGGGTGATGCCAAGGGTCAGCTGGCTGAGTTCTCTGTACAGCTGCTCTCTGACCAGCCCAGGCCCTGTGGGTTTGGGATGGTAGGTGCAAATGGTATCTATTCCTGTGGCAGTTCCTTCCTTCTCAGACCTGGAGAGGGGAGGGGAGAGGAAAGACAATAGATGGATGACCAGGGACAGGGACTTGAGAACTGTGTGAATACATCAAAGTAGTCAGAGGTCAGGAGAAGGCCAGTGGATAAGCAAGAAGTCAGAATGAAATACATGAATGTGCCCTCTATTAGACACTCTGAGACTTTTGGCCAGTTTTGGGTTTAGGACTTTCCTTAAATGAAAGCCTCAAAGCAGAATGCCCAGCTGGGCACTGTGGGCTCATGCCTATAATCTTAGCTACTCAGGAGGCTGAGATGTGAGGATCATTTTTCAAAGCCAGCCAGGGCAGAGAACTCTGTGAGACTCTTATCTCCAATAAGCCAGCAGAGGACTGGAAGTTGCGCTGTGGCTCAAGTGTTAGAAAGCTAATCTTGAGCTGAAGAGCTGATGGATAGCACCCAAGCCCAGAGTTCAAGCCCCATGACTGACAAAAAAATATCAGCATGCCCATGGAACTGGGATTGAAGGCACTAAATTGTTACAGGTGAGCTCAGCATTGAATGTTCATCAACAATGTAAGGATATATATATTTTTCTGAACGATTTAGGTGTGAAGGAAATGATCTATCCAAAGGGAGGGAGGAAGCATAACTTCATTTTGGAGGAGAAAAGCAAGGTCCAATTTAATGCTGTGCAGGATCTGAGACATTGGAATTTGGGAGGTGCTGGGGCACATTGTGGTGCTAGATCCAGTGTGTCCTGATTTCCATTCCTGAAGAGGATCTCCACAAAGAAGGAGAGATGGTAGTGGAGAGAGTTGTTTTGTCTAGTATCACTGCTGTTGTGAGCTCTCACCTGAGCTGGTCCAGTCTGCAGTCAGAGTAGAGGGGGCCAACACTGGTTTTCTTGAACAAGGGTCTGAGCTATGGAGGAAGGACAGAAGGGTGAGTTGGAAGGTTGAGTGTTTGTATCAAATGTAGTGGATGTAGCTGGCATAATCAGTGAGATGACCTGTGGGTTTGGGTGGGTAGTCTTCTTCCATGGTTTGAGCTAGATCCTGTGAGTGTGGCTTTCCATGGTGGGCAAGGCTATACTGGTGTGCTGGACTTTCAGCCAATTAGACAGCCTACTGTAAGGGGTGTGGCATCGCTGGAGTACTCATGGTTGTGTGGACAGGGCAGTGCACAGCGGTCAGGGCTCTCACCAGTCTCTGCAGGATTCTCTCTGTGACATTGAACTTCCCGGATCCAGGGTGACCCATGTTCTCTTCATACTTCAGGTTGGTGATGGTGAAGTTGAGGGTGAATGGCACCAGCATGAGACCTGCTGCTGCAGTGGGGTTGGGAGAAGACACCATGAGCTTGTTCTTGCTCTGAACACCTGAGCATGGCTTCTCTTCTATGTGTGTTCAAGATCTGAGGTGGGGATTCTTGTGTAGTTTACAACGTCTCTCATGGAGGAGGTCCAAAATGACAACTCCAAGTTAAATATTTTAAGGACCAGGAGGTTTGTTCATAGATGTCATCTCACTTTCATCAGAAAGCAAACTCAGTTGACCTTCAACAGGGCTCAAAATCATATGGACTTGCTCTTCCTCAGGTGTTTTTTTATTCCCCTAAGTCCTCTGAGATTCATGAATTATGTGATGAGAAATGTCTGAAGAAACAGCTGTGTCTCATGTTCATGAGTCAAGTCCTGTTGGAAGATCTCTATCCAAGTTGGACTCATTGGCAGCAAGGGATATACTTATGGTGCTTATTTAACAGAGGCAGAAAAAAGTGGAAGTGACATGGTTTTTCCCAGGTCATAAAACCTTAGAATGAAAAACAATGCATTTGAATGCTGGATATGTTATAATAGTTGTGTGTGTGTGTGTGTGTGTGTGTGTGTGTGTGTGTGTGTGTGTGTGTGTGTGTGTGTGTGTGTGTGTGTGAATGCATGAGCGAATTAATTCGTGTGTACACTAGTAGTGGTGCTTCTGAACCAGGGCTCAGAAACAGGGTTCAGAGGACACATAGGCTGCCTGGTTCTGGGGGAGGATATAAGGAATATTTCTGGGTCCTGTGAAGACTCTAAAGAAGCCATGAAGAATCCTTCTTGGGCTCCTTGGTATGTACTGTGCCCTCACCCCCTCCTCCTGCGTCCTGTGATGCTGGGGATGCTCAGAGAATGTACAGCTACAATTCCTACCTGTGGGGCTGGAGGACAGAGTTGGCATCACAGAAGACACGGTGATCACTAGAGATGTTGGGGAGAAAGGAACAAGTGTTTGTGGTCTGACCACTATGGCTTCTGAAATACAGGTGGGACAATGCAGATCCCCAGTGGTGGGGATCTGATTCATCCCCAGGCATTGGGTATTTGGGTTTGTGTGAGGGGACATGGTGGGGATTGAAGAGCTTCATTTCATAGGTCTGGGGTTTAGAGGGGAAGTAGAATATAGTGGGGCCCAGAATACTCACTGCTGGGGGTGGAGGGCAGGCTGTGGAGGGTGAAACCTGCAGGGAGAGAGGAGGTCCAGAGGTTGAGAGGAGGGAACAGGAGGCACAGGATGGGAGGTCCTGGATTCTGACACAGCCAAGCACACTTGGCCTCTGCTCACCATTGACATAGAGACTGTCCTGGTCAAGGCTGTAGGGCCCCAGCTGGGTGATGCCAAGGGTCAGCTGGCTGAGTTCTCTGTACAGCTGCTCTCTGTCCAGCCCAGGGCCTGTGGGTTTGGGGCGGTAGGTGCAGATGGCATCTATTCCTGTGGCAGTTCCTTCCTGCTCAGACCTGGAGAGGGTAGGGGAGAGGAAAGACAATAGATGGATGACCATGGACAGGGACTTGAGAACTGTGTGAACACATCGAAGTAGGCAGAGGTGAGGAGAAGGCCAGTGGATAAGCAAGAAATCAGAATGAAATACATGATTGTGCCCTCTATTAGACACTCTGAAACTTTTGGCCAGTTTTGGGTTTAGGACTTTCCTTAAATGAAAACGTCAAAGCAGAATGCCCAGCTGGGCACTGGGGGCTCACGCCTGTAATCTTAGCTACTCAGGAGGCTGAGATGTGAGGATCATTTTTCAAAGCCAGCCCTGGCAGAGAACTCTGTGAGACTCTTATCTCCAATAAGCCAGTAGAGGACTGGAAGTTGAGCTGTGGCTCAAGAGGTAGAGCACTAGTCTTGAGCTGAAGAGCTGTTGGATAGCACCCAAGCCCAGAGTTCACGCCCCATGTGTGACTAAAAAAAATCAGCATGCCCATGGAACTGGGATTGAAAGCACTACATCATTAACAGGTGAGTGCAGCGTTGAATGTTTATCTACAATGGGAAGCTATATATTTTTTCTGAACAATTTAGATGTGAAGGAAATGATCTTCTATCCAAAGAGAGGGAGGAAGCATAAGTTTATTTTGGAGGAGAAAAGCAAGGTCCAATTGAATGCTGTGCAGGATCTGAGACATTTGAATTTGGGAGGTGCTAGGGCACATTGTCGTGTTAGATCAAGTATGTCCTGATTTCCATTCTGAAGAGGTTGTCCACAATATAGAAAGATGGTAGTGGACAGAGTTGTTTTGTCTAGAAAGACTGCTGTTGTGAGCTCTCACCTGAGCTTGTCCAGTCTGCAGTCAGAGTAGAGGGGCCCAACACTGGTTTTCTTGAACAAGGGTCTGAGCTATGGAGGAAGGAGAGAAGGGTGAGTTGGAAGGTTGAGTGTTTGGATCAAATGAAGTGGGTGTAGCTGGCATAATCAGTGAGAGTGACTTGTGTGGGTTTGGAAGAGCAGTATTCTTCCATGGCCTGAGCTAGATCATGTGGGTGTGGCTTTCTATGGTGTACATGGGCATACTGGTGGGCTGGACTTTCATCCAATTAGGCATCCTACTGTAAAGGGTTTGGCATCGCTGGACTAGTCATGGCTGTGTGGACAGGGCAGTGCACAGCGGCCAGGGCTCTCACCAGTCTCTGCAGGATTCTCTCTGTGACATTGAACTTCCCGGATCCAGGGTGACCCATGTTGTCTTCATACTTCAGGTTGGTGATGGTGAAGTTAAGGGTGAATGGTACCAGCATGGGACCTACTGCTGCAGTGGGGTTTGGAGAAGACACCATGAGCTTGTTCTTGCTCTGAACACCTGAGCATGGCTTCTATTCTATGTGTGTTCAAGATCTGAGGTGGGGATTCTTGTGTAGTTTACAACGTCTCTCATGGAGGAGGTCCAAAATGTCAACTCCATGTTGAATATTTTAAGGACCAGGAGGATTGGTCATAGATGTAAGCTCACTCTCATCAGAAAGCAAACTCAGTTGACCTTCAACAGGGCTGAAAATCATATGGACTTCTGTTTTTACTCAGGTGTTTTTTTTTATTCCCCTAGTCCTCCTCTGAGATTCATAAATTATGTTGTGAGAAATGTCTCCAGAAACACATATTTCCCATGCTCATGAGTCAAAGTCTGTTGGAAGATATGTATCCAAGGTGGACTTATTGGCAGCAAGGCATGTATTTATGATGCTTTTTTAACAGAGGAAGAAAAAAAGTGAGAAAATGGAACTGACATGTTTTCTCCCAGGTCTAAAATCTTTGAGTGGAAAACAATCCATCTGAATGCTACATATGTTATAATAGGTGTGTGTATGTGTGTGTGTGTGTGTGTGTGTGTGTGTGTGTGTGTGTGTGTGTGTGCGTATGTGTGTGTGTGGATGAATGAGTGAATTAATCTGTGTGTATACTAGTAGTGGCGCTTCTGAACCAGGGCTCATAAACAGGGTTCAGAGGACACATAGGCTCCCTTGTTCTGGGGGAGGATATGAGGAATATTTCTGGGTCCTGTGAAGATACTATAGAAGCCATGAAGAATCCTTCTGGGCTCCTTGGTATGTACTATTCCCTTACCCCCTCCTCCTGCCTCCTGTGATGCTGGGGATGCTGGGAGAATGTACAGCTACAATTCCTACCTGTGGGGCTGGAGTACAGAATTGGCATCGCAGAAGACATGGTGGTCACTAGAGATGTTGTGGAGAAAGTAACAAGTGTTTGTGGTGGGGACCACTATGGCTTCTGAAATACAGGTGGGACAATGCAGATCCCCAGTGGTGGTGCCAGGGTTCCGGTATAAATTCCTGAATCATCCCCAGGCATTGGGTGTTTAGGTTTGTGTGAGGGGACATGGTGGGGATTGAAGAGCTTCATTGCAGAGAGCTACGGTTTAGAGAGGAAGTAGGAGAGAGTGGGGCCCAGAATACTCACTGCTGGGGGTGGAGGGCAGGCTGTGGAGGGTGAAACCTGCAGGGAGAGAGGAGGTACCAAGGTTGAGGGGAGCAAATAGGAGACACAGGATGGGAGGCCCTGGATTTTGACACAGCCAAGCACACTGTGCCTCTACTCACCATTGACATAGAGACTGTCCTGGTCAAGGCTGTAGGGCCCCAGCTGGGTGATGCCAAGGGTCAGCTGGCTGAGTTCTCTGTACAGCTGCTCTCTGACCAGCCCAGGTCCTGTGGGTTTGGGGCGGTAGGTGCAGATGGCATCTATTCCTGTGGCAGTTCTTTCCTTCTCGGACCTGGAGAGGTAGGGAAGAGGAAAGAAAATAGATGAATGACCATGGCCAGGGACTTGAGAACTGTGTGAATACATCAAAGTAGTCAGAGGTCAGGAGAAGGCCAGTGGATAAGCAAGAAGTCAGAATGAAATACATGAATGTGCCCTCTATTAGACACTCTGAGACTTTTGGCCAGTTTTGAGGTTAGAAGTTTCATTAAATGAAAGGCTCAAACCAGAATGCCCAGCTGGGCACTGGGGGCTCACGCCTGTAATCCTAGTTACTCAGCCCAGAGTTCAATCTCCATGACTGACAAAAGAAAATCAGCATGCCCATGGAACTGGGATTGAAGGCACTAAATTGTTACAGGTAAGTGCAGCATTGAATGTTCATTAACAATGGGAAGATATATATTTTTTCTGAACGAATTAGGTGTGAAGGAAATGATCTTCTATTCAAAGGGAGGGAGGAAGAATAACTTCATTTTGGAGGAGAAAAGCAAGGTCCAATTTAATGCTGTGCAGGATCTGAGACACTGGAATTTGGGAGGTGCTGGGGCACATTGTGGTGCTAGATCCAGTGTGTCCTGATTTCCATTCCTGAAAAATTTCTCCACAAAAACGGAGAGATGTTAGTGGAGAGAGTTGTTTTGTCTAGTATCACTGCTGTTGTGAGCTCTCACCTGAGCTGGTCCAGTCTGCAGTCAGAGTAGAGGGTTCCAACACTGGTTTTCTTGAACAAGGGTCTGAGCTATGGAGGAAGGACAGAAGAGTGAGTTGTAAGGTTGAGTGTTTGGATCAAATGTAGTGGGTGTAGCTGGCATAATCAGTGAGATGACTCGTGTGGGTTTGGGTGGGTAGTCTTCTTCCATGGTTGAGCTAGATCCTGTGGGTGTGGCTTTCAATGCTGGGCGTGGCCATACTGGTGTGCTGGACTTTCAGCCAATTAGGCAGCCTACTGTAAAGGGTTTGGCATAGCTGGAGTACTCATGGCTGTGTGGACAGGGCAGTGCACAGCTGTCAGGGCTCTCACCAGTCTCTGCAGGATTCTCTCTGTGACATTGAACTTCCCGGATCCAGGGTGACCCATGTTGTCTTCATACTTCAGGTTGGTGATGGTGAAGTTGAGGGTGAATGGCACCAGCATGAGACCTGCTGCTGCAGTGGGGTTGGGAGAAGACACCATGAGCTTGTTCTTGCTCTGAACCCCTAAGCATGGGTTCTCTTCTATGTGTTTTCAAGATCTGAGGTGGGGATTCTTGTGTAGTTTACAACGTCTCTCATGGAGGAGGTCCAAAATGTCAACTCCAAGTTAAATATTTTAAGAACCAGGAGGTTTGGTGATAGATGTCATCTCACTTTCATCAGAAAGCATATTCAGTTGACCTTCAACAGGGCTGAAAATCATATGGACTTGCTCTTCCTCAGGTGTTTTTTTATTCCCCTAAGTCCCTCTCTGATATTCATGAATTATGTAACGAGAAATGTCTGAAGAAACAGCTGTGTCTCATGTTCATGAGTCAAGGCCTGTTGGAAGATCTCTATCCAAGGTGGACTCATTGGCAGCAAGGGATATACTTATGATGCTTATTTAACAGAGGCAGAAAAAAGTGGAAGTGACATGGTTTTTCCCAGGTCATAAAACCTTAGAATGAAAAACAATGCATTTGAATGCTGGATATGTTATAATAGTTGTGTGTGTGTGTGTGTGTGTGTGTGTGTGTGTGTGTGTGTGTGTGTGTGTGTGTGTGTGTGTGTGTGTGAATGCATGAGTGAATTAATTTGTGTGTACACTAGTAGTGGTGCTTCTGAACCAGAGCTCAGAAACAGGGTTCAGAGGACACATAGGCTGCCTGGTTCTGGGGGAGGATATAAGGAATATTTCTGGGTCCTGTGAAGACTCTATAGAAGCCATGAAGAATCCTTCTTGGGCTCCTTGGTATGTACTGTGCCCTCACCCCCTCCTCCTGCGTCCTGTGATGCTGGGGATGCTGGGAGAATGTACAGCTACAATTCCTACCTGTTGGGCTGGAGGACAGAGTTGGCATCACAGAAGACACGGTGATCACTAGAGATGTTGGGGAGAAAGGAACAAGTGTTTGTGGTCGGACCACTATGGCTTCTGAAATACAGGTGGGACAATGCAGATCCCCTGTGGTGGGGCCAGGGTTCCGGTATAAATTCCTGATTCAATCCCAGGCGTTGGGTATTTGGGTTTGTGTGAGGGGACATGGTGGGGATTGAAGAGCTTCATTTCATAGGTCTGGGGTTTAGAGGGGAAGTAGAATATAGTGGGGCCCAGAATACTCACTGCTCGGGGTGGAGGGCAGGCTGTGGAGGGTGAAACCTGCAGGGAGAGAGGAGGTACCAAGGTTGAGAGGAGCAAATAGGAGGCACAGGATGGGAGGCCCTGGATTTTGACACAGCCAAACACACTGGGCCTCTACTCACCATTGACATAGAGACTGTCCTGGTCAAGGCTGTAGGGCCCCAGCTGGGTGATGCCAAGGGTCAGCTGGCTGAGTTCTCTGTACAGCTGCTCTCTGTCCAGCCCAGGCCCTGTGGGTTTGGGGCGGTAGGTGCAGATGGCATCTATTCCTGTGGCAGCACCTTTTTTCTCAGACCTGGAAAGTGCAGTGGAGAAGAAAGACAGTAGATGGATGACCATGGACAGGGGCCTGAGAACTGTGTGAACACATCGAAGTAGGCAGAGGTGAGGAGAAGGCCAGTGGATAAGCAAGAAATCAGAATGAACTACGTGAATGTGCCCTCTATTAGACACTCTGAAACTTTTGGCCAGTTTTGGGTTTAGGACTTTCCTTAAATGAAAGCCTCAAAGCAGAATGCCCAGGGGGCACTGGTGGCTCTTGCCTGTAATCTTAGCTACTCAGGAGGCTGAGATGTGAGGATCATATTTCAAAGCCAGCCCGGGCAGAGAACTCTGTGAGACTCTTATCTCCAATAAGCCAGTAGAGGACTGGAAGTTGAGCTGTGGCTCAAGAGGTAGAGCACTAATCTTGAGCTGAAGAGCTGTTGGATAGCACCCAAGCCCAGAGTTCACGCCCCATGTGTGACTAAAAAAAATCAGCATGCCCATGGAACTGGGATTGAAAGCACTACATCATTAACAGGTGAGTGCAGCGTTGAATGTTTATCTACAATGGGAAGCTATATATTTTTTCTGAACAATTTAGGTGTGAAGGAAATGATCTTCTATCCAAAGAGATGGAGGAAGCATAACTTTATTTTGGAGGAGAAAAGCAAGGTCCAATTGAATGCTGTGCAGGATCTGAGACATTGGAATTTGGGAGGCGCTAGGGCACATTGTCGTGTTAGATCCAGTGTGTCCTGATTTCCATTCCTGAAGAGGTTATCCACAATATAGAAAGATGGTAGTGGACAGAGTTGTTTTGTCTAGAAACACTGCTGTTGTGAGCTCTCACCTGAGCTGGTCCAGTCTGCAGTCAGAGTAGAGGGGCCCAACACTGGTTTTCTTGAACAAGGGTCTGAGCTATGGAGAAAGGAGAGAAGGGTGAGTTGGAAGTTTGAGTGTTTGTATCAAATGTAGTGGATATAGCTGGCATAATCAGTGAGATGACTTGTGTGGGTTTGGGTGCGTAGTCTTCTTCCATGGTCTGAGCTAGATCCTGTGGCTGTGGCTTTCCATGGTGGGCGTGGCCATACTGGTGGGCTGGACTTTCAGCCAATTAGGCAGCCTATGTAGGGGTATGGCATCGCTGGAGTAGTCATGGCTGTGTGGACAGGGCAGTGCACAGCGGTCAGGGCTCTCACCAGTCTCTGCAGGATTCTCTCTGTGACGTTCAACTTCCCGGATCCAGGGTGACCCATGTTGTCTTCATACTTCAGGTTGGTGATGGTGAAGTTGAGGGTGAATGGCACCAGCATGGGACCTGCTGCTGCAGTAGGGTTGGGAGATGACACCATGAGCTTGTTCTTGCTCTGAACCCCTAAGCATGGCTTCTCTTCTATGTGTGTTCAAGATCTGAGGTGGGGATTCTTGTGTAGTTTACAATGTCTCTCATGGAGGAGGTCCAAAATGTCAACTCCAAGTTGAATATTTTAAGGACCAGGAGGTTTGTTCATAGATGTCATCTCACTTTCATCAGAAAGCAAACTCAGTTGACCTTCAACAGGGCTGAAAATCATATGGACTTTTTCTTGCTCAGGTGTTTTTTTATTCCCCTACGTCCTTCTCTGAGATTCATGAATTATGTGATGAGAAATGTCTGAAGAAACAGCTTTGTCTCGTGTTCATGAGTCAAGGCCTGTTGGAAGATCTCTATCCAAGGTGGACTCAGTGGCATCAAGGGATATATTTATGATGCTTATTTAACAGAGGCAGAAAAAAAATGGAAGTGACATGGTTTTTCCCAGGTCATAAAATCTTTGAATGGAAAACAATGCATTTGAATGCTGGATATGTTATAATAGTTGTGTGTGTGTGTGTGTGTGTGTGTGTGTGTGTGTGTGTGTGTGTGTGTGTGTGTGTGTGTGCTTGCATGAGTGAATTAATGTCTGTGTACACTAATAGTGGTGCTTCTGAACCAGGGCTCAGACAGGGTTCAGAGGACACATAGGCTGCCTGGTGCTGGGAGATGAAATAAGGAATATTTCTGGGTCCTGTGAAGACTGTATAGAAGCCATAAAGAATCCTTTTTGGGCTCCTTGGTATGTACCATGCCCTCACCCCCTCCTCCTGCCTCCTGTGATGCTGGGGATGCTGGGAGAATGTACAGCTACAATTCCTACCTGTGGGGCTGGAGGACAGAGTTGGCATCACAGAAGTCACGGTGGTCACTAGAGATGTTGGGGAGAAAGGAACAAGTGTTTGTGGTGGAGACCACTATGGCTTCTGAAATACAGGTGGGACAATGCAGATCCCCAGTGGTGGGGCCAGGGTTAGGATATTAATTCCTGAATCATCCCCAAGCATTGGGTGTTTAGGTTTGTGTGAGGGGACATGGTGGGGATTGAAGAGCTTCATTTCATAGGTCTGGGGTTTAGAGGGGAAGTAGAATATAGTGGGGCCCAGAATACTCACTGCTCGGGGTGGAGGGCAGGCTGTGGAGGGTGAAACCTGCAGGGAGATAGGAGGTACCAAGGTTGAGAGGAGCAAATAGGAGGCACAGGATGGGAGGCCCTGGATTTTGACACAGCCAAGCACACTGGGCCTCTACTCACCATTGACATAGAGACTGTCCTGGTCAAGGCTGTAGGGCCCCAGCTGGGTGATGCCAAGGGTCAGTTGGCTGAGTTCTCTGTACAGCTGCTCTCTGTCCAGTCCAGGCCCTGTGGGTTTGGGGCGGTAGGTGCAGATGGCATCTATTCCTGTGGCAGTTCCTTCCTGCTCAGACCTGGAGAGGGTAGGGGAGAGGAAAGACAATAGATGGATGACCATGGACAGGGACTTGAGAACTGTGTGAACACATCGAAGTAGGCAGAGGTGAGGAGAAGGCCAGTGGATAAGCAAGAAATCAGAATGAAATACATCAATGTGCCCTCTATTAGACACTCTGAAACTTTTGGCCAGTTTTGGGTTTAGGACTTTCCTTAAATGAAAGCCTCAAAGCAGAATGCCCAGCTGGGCACTGGGGGCTCTTGCCTGTAATCTTAGCTACTCAGGAGGCTGAGATGTGAGGATCATATTTCAAAGCCAGCCCAGGCAGAGAACTCTGTGAGACTCTTATCTCCAATAAGTCAGCAGAGGACTGGAAGTGGCGCTGTGGCTCAAGTGTTAGAGAGCTAATCTTGAGGTGAAGAATTGAGGGATAGGACCCAAGCCTAGAGTTCAAGCCCCATGACTGACAAAGAAAATCAGCATGCCCATGGAACTGGGATTGAAGGCACTAAATTGTTAAAGGTGAGCGCAGCAGTGAATGTTCATCAACAATGGGAAGATATATATTTTTTCTGAACGATTTAGGTGTGAAGGAAATGATCTTCTATTCAAAGGGAGGGAGGAAGCATAACTTCATTTTGGAGGAGAAAAGCAAGGTCCAATTTAATGCTGTGCATGGTCTGAGACACTGGAATTTGGGAGGTGCTGGGCACATTGTGGTGCTAGATTCAGTGTGTCCTGATTTCCATTCCTGAAGAGGATCTCCACAAAAACGGAGATGGTATTGGAGAGAGTTGTATTGTCTAGTATCACTGCTGTTGTGAGCTCTCACCTGAGCTGGTCCAGTCTGCAGTCAGAGTAGAGGGGTCCAACACTGGTTTTCTTGAACAAGGGTCTGAGCTATGGAGGAAAGAGAGAAGGGTGAGTTGGAAGTTTGAGTGTTTGGATCAAATGTAGTGGGTGTAGCTGGCATAATCAGTGAGATGGCTTGTGTGGGTTTGGGTGGGTAGTCTTCCTGGCATGGTCTGAGCTAGATCCTGTGGGTGTGGCTTTCCTTGGTAGGCGTGGCTATACTGGTGGGCTGGACTTTCAGCCAATTAGGCAGCCTACTGTAAGTGGTGTGACATCGCTGGAGTAGTCATGGCTGTGTGGACAGGGCAGTGCACAGCGGTCAGGGCTCTCACCAGTCTCTGCAGGATTCTCTCTGTGACATTGAACTTCCCGGATCCAGGGTGACCCATTTTCTCTTCATACTTCAGGTTGGTGATGGTGAAGTTGAGGGTGAATGGCATCAGCATGGGACCTGCTGCTGCAGTGGGTTTGGGAGAAGACACCATGAGCTTGTTCTTGCTCTGAACATCTGAGCATGGCCTATCTTCTATGTGTGTTGAGATCTTAGGTGGGGATTCTTCTGGCGTTTACAACAGGCCTTATGGAGGAGGCCCAAAATGTCAGCTCCTAGTTGAATATTTTAAGGACCAGGAGGTTTGGTCATAGATGTAAGCTCATTGTCATCAGAAACAAACTGAGTTGACCTTCAATAGGGCTGAAAATCATATGGACTTCTGTTTTTGTTCAGGTGTTTTTTATTCCCCAAAGTCCTTCTCTGAGATTCATGAATTATGTGATGAGAAATGTCTGAAGAAACGGCTGTGTCCAGTGTTCATGAGTCAAGGCTTGTTGGAAGATCTCTATCCAAAGTTGGCTCATCGACAGCTAGGGGATATATGTATGATTCTTATTTAACAGAGGCAGAAAAAAAATGAGAAAATGGAACTGACATGGTTTCTTCCAGGTCACAAAATCTGTGAATGGAAAACAATCCATTTGCATGCTGGATATGTTATAATAGTTGTGTGTGTGTGTGTGTTTGTGTGTGTGTGTGTGTGTGTGTGTGTGTGTGTGTGTGTGCATGTGTGTGTGCATGCATGAGTGAGTTAATCTGTGTACACTAGCAGTGGTGCTTCTGAACCAGGGCTCAGAAACATGGTTAAGAGGACACATAGGCTGCCTGATCTGGGGGAGGATATAAGCAACACTTCCGGGTCTTGGGAAGACACTATAGGAGCCATGAAGAATCTTTCTTGGTCTCCTTGGTATGTACAATGCCATCAACCCTTCGTCCTGCCTCCTGTGATCCTGGGGATGCTGGTAGAATGTACAGCCAGAATTCCTACCTGTGGGGCTGGAGGACAGAGTTGGCATCACAGAAGACACGGTGGTCACTAGAGATGTTGGGGAGAAAGGAACAAGTGTTTGTGGTGGGGACCACTATGGCTTCTGAAATACAGGTGGGACAATGCAGATCCCCAGTGGTGGGGCCAGGGTTAGGGTATAAATTCATGATTCATCCCCAGGCATTGGGTGTTTGCGTTTGTGTGAGAGGACATGGTGGGGATTGAAGAGCTTCATTGTAGAGGGCTAGGGTTTAGAGAGGAAGTGGGATATAGTGGGGCCCAGAATACTCACTGCTGGGGGTGGAGGGCAGGCTGTGGAGGGTGAAACCTGCAGGGAGAGAGGGGAGAGTGTTCAGAGGTTGAGAGGAGGGAACAGGAGGCACAGAATGGGAGGCCCTGGATTTCGACACTGCCAAGCACACTGGGCCTCACCATTGACATAGAGACTGTCCTGGTCAAGGCTGTAGGGCCCCAGCTTGGTGATGCCAAGGGTCAGCTGGCTGAGTTCTCTGTACAGCTGCTCTCTGTCCAGCCCAGGCCCTGTGGGTTTGGGGCGGTAGTTGCAGATGGCATCTATTCCTGTGGCAGTTCCTTCCTGCTCAGACCTGGAGAGGGTAGGGGAGAGGAAAGACAATAGATGGATGACCATGGACAGGGACTTGAGAACTGTGTGAACACATCGAAGTAGGCAGAGGTCAGGAGAATGCCAGTGGATAAGCAAGAAGTCAGAATGAAATATGTGAATGTGCCTTCTATTAAACACTCTGAAAATTTTGGCCAGTTTTAGGTTTAGACTTTTCTTAAATGAAAGCCTCAAATCAGAATGCCTAGCTGGGCACTGTGGGCTCATGCTTGTAATCTTAGCTACTCAGGAGGCTGAGATGTGAGGATCATTTTTCAAAGCCAGCCCGGGCAGGGAACTCTGTGAGACTCTTATCTCCAATAAGCCAGTAGAGGACTGGAAGTTGCGCTGTGGCTCAAGTGTTAGAGAGCTAATCTTGAGGTGAAGAGCTGAGGGATAACACCCAAGCCCAGAGTTCAAGCCCCATGATTGACAAAAAATATCAGCATGCCCATGGAACTGGGATTGAAGGCACTACATCATTACAGGTGAGCGCAGCATTGAGTACTTATCTACAATGGGAAGCTATATATTTTTTTCTGAACGATTTAGTTGTGAAGGAAATGATCTTCTATCCAAAGGGAGGGAGGAAGCATAACTTCATTTTGGAGGAGAAAAGCAAGGTCCAATTTAATGCTCTGCAGGATCTGAGACACTGGAATTTGGGAGGTGCTGGGCACATTGTGGTGCTAGATCCAGTGTGTCCAGATTTCCATTCCTGAAGAGGTTGTTCACAATAAAGAAAGATGGTATTGGAGAGAGTTGTTTTTTCTAGTATCACTGCTGAGGTGAGCTCTCACCTGAGCTGGTCCAGTCTGCAGTCAGAGTAGAGGGGCCCAACACTGGTTTTCTTGAACAAGGGTCTGAGCTGTGGAGAAAGGAGAGAAGGGTGAGCCAGAGGTTGAATGTTTGGGCCAAAATGTAATGGGTGTATCTGGCATAATCAGTGAGAGTGAGTTATGTGGGTTTGGGTGAGTAGTAGTCTTCTTCTATGTTCTGAGCTAGATAGTGTGGCTGTGGTTTTCCGAGATGGGCGTGCCCATACTGGGGGGCTGGACTTGCAGCCAATTGCTCAAAGTCTACTTTAATGGCTGGTGACCTTCCTGGAGTACTCATGGCTGTGTGGACAGGGCAGTGCACAGCGGTCCGGGCTCTCACCAGTCTCTGCAGGATTCGCTCTGTGACATTGAACTTCCCGGATCCAGGGTGACCCATGTTCTCTTCATACTTCAGGTTGGTGATGGTGAAGTTAAGGATGAATGGCATCAGCATGGGACCTGCTGCTGCAGTGGGTTTGGGAGAAGACACCATGAGCTTGTTCTTGCTCTAAGCACTTGAGCATGGCTTCTCTTCTTTGTGTGTTGAAATCTGAGGTGGAGATTCTTCTGGATTATACAGCATCCTCATTGAGGATGTCCAAAATATCAGCACCAACTCAAATATTTTGAGGAGGATATCATCAGAATGCAAACTGAGTTGACCTTCAACAAGTCTGAAGGTCATATAGACTTCCCTTGTCTCTCAGCTATATTTTTTCCTACTCCTAATCATTCTCTGTGGTTCACATATTTATAGGTTGAGAAATGTCTGAAGATAATCTTATGTTCATTAGTCTAGGCCTGTTTAAAGGGCTTTATCCATCTTGACTCATTGGTAGTAAGAACATTTTTTTTTGGCCAGTCTTGGGTCTTGAACTCAGGCCTGAGCACTCTTCCTGAACTTCTTTTTTGATCAAAACAAGCACTATACCACTTGAACCACAGCACCACTTCTGGCATTTTCTGTTTATGTAGTACTGAGGAATCAAACCCAAAGCTTCATGCATGCTAGGTAAGCACTCTACTACTAAGCCAAATTCCCAGCCCCACAAGAGCATATTTTTATGATACCTGTTTTACAGAGGAAAAAATTTAGATCATGGAAGTGACATGGTTTTCCCAGGTTACACCCTCTCTAAATGGAAAACATTACATTTGAATGCTGGATATATTATAATTTTTGTGTGTGTATATGTGTGTGTGTGTGTGTGTGTGTGTGTGTGTGTGTGTGTATGTGTGTGTGTGCGTGTGTGCGTGTACACACTGGTACTGGGGTTTGAACTCAACTCATGAGTACTGTCCCTATTCTTTTTTGTTCAAGGATGGCACTCTACCATTTGAGACATAGGGTCAGATGTGTCTTTTTGTGGTTAATTAGAGAGAAAATTTGATGGACTCTTTTGCCCGTGGCTTTGAACCCAGTCCTCAGATCTCATCCTTCTAAGTAGCTAGAATTAAAGAAATGCATTGTCAGCTCTCTGCTGATATAAATTATTTTATCATTTGTATATTTCCTATGTATTTGACATCTGTGAGACCATGATGTATTAGATTTTGATCATTTGTGTCAATCAAACCTTTCCAATCATATTTTTAAAATTAACTTTGTGATGTTCTGTGTATGATAACTTTGCTTAGCATGATGGTTGGGAGCAAATTCTGTGCCCAAGGAATCAAGAAGACAAGAAAACCTGTAAAGTCCCATTGTGATTTGAGCCCTTCCTGCCTCTATTATTTTAGTGCTTTTATCACTTTTAGCAATTTCCCTGAGAACAACAATTTAAGAGAATCATGCCAAGAAAAATATGAAATTCTCAATAATATCAGAGATGACCTTGTGGTTTGTAGCTATTGAATGAACCAAATATTATATACATTTCTACCATGTAGAAATGAATGTGATTCTTACAGATGGACACCGAGCTGCTGTATTTATATTCACAGAGATTAAATGCATAAAACATCAGGAAATTGAATGGTTTTCTCTATGCAGGCCACTGAATACAGAATTACCCAAATAAAAAGGAAAATGATGGCCAGTTGGTTAGCTGCGTGAATGAGGGCTTGATCTTTTTCTGAGTTGCTTTTGAGGCATAAGTCCATGAAAGAAATCTGTGCTCTGCACACATGTTGCTCTGTAATCTTGGAAGGGTTGGAGGGATTTTAGGGGTGCAGGGTGAACTTTGGGGCTCAGAAACAGAGTTCAGAGATGGTGTAGGTTGCCCGGTGCTAGGGGAGGACACTGGTACTCCAGGAATTCTCTGGGTCCTGGGAAGATGCTGTGAGAGCCATCAAGACCTCACCTTGGGGAAATGTCACTCCCTCCCCTCACCCTCCTTCCTTCTGGGATGCTGGGGAAACTGGGAAAATGAGCATCCAGGAGAGTTTACCTGTGGGGCTGGAGGACAAAGTTGGCATTGCAGAAGACACGGTGGTCACTAGAGATGTTGGGGAGAAAAGAACAATTGTTTGTGGTGGGGACCACCATCAGCTCTGAAATACAGGTAGGACAATGCAGGTCTCTGGTGGTGCCAGGGTTAGGGTATAAATTCCTAATTCATCCCAAGGTGTTGGGGGAGTGGCTTTGTGTGAAGGGGACAAGGTGGCATTGACCTGGTTCACGGCAGAGGGCTGGGGCTTGGAGGGGAGGTGGGATTTAGGGAGACCCAGAATACTCACTCCTGGGGGTGGAGGGCAGGCTGTGGAGGGTGAAACCTGCAGGAGAGAAGGTGAGGAGATGGGAATGAGGGAACAGGACATTCAGGAGGGTCAGCTGTGGACTGTGACTTAGACAAGCAAACTGAGTCTGCTCACCATTGACATAGAGACTGTCCTTGTCCAGGCTGTAGGACCCCAGCTGGGAGATGCCGAGGGTCAGCTGGCTGAGCTCCCTGTACAGCCACTCTCTGTCCAGCCCAGGTCCTTTGGGGTAAGGGCGGTGGGTGCAGATGGCATCCACTCCTGTGGCACCTCCTTCCTTCTCAGACCTGGGAGGGCAGGGGAGAGGGAAGACAATAGGTGGGCAGACTACAGAGGGGCCCTGAGATTTCTGGTGAAGGCGCTAAAGCACACATGAGAGAATTGAAGGCTGATGGATTGGAAGCAGTCAGACTTAAATGTTTGCTGTCACACCTTCAGTGCCAACCTGGAAGATTTGATCAGTCTTGGGTTTAGAATTTTCTCTAAAGGAAAGGCATGAACATGGAACAGAAACTGAGGGCTCTAAGATGAGCCAGCATTGAATGTTCTAAGATTGAATGCAGCATTGAATGTTCATCTACAACGGGAAGCTATGTTTTTTTTTCTGAAAGATTTAGGTGTGAAGGAAATGATCTTCTGTCCAAAGGGAGGGAGGAAGCAGGGCTTCATTTTGGAGGAGAAAGGCAGGGTCCCATCTAGTGGTGTGCAGGATCTGAGACATTGGAGTTTGGGAGGTGCTAGGGCACATTGTGGTGCTAGACCCAGTAGTGTCCTGATTTGCACCCCTGAAGAGGATCTCCACAGTGAAGAAATGATGGCAGTGGCCTGACTTGTTCTGTCTAGGATCACTGGGGGTGCCCTGTCCTGTAGTTGTGAGCTCTCACCTGAGCTGGTCCAGTCTGCAATCAGAGTAGAGGGGGCCAACTCTGGTTTTCTTGAACAAGGGTCTGAGCTGTGGAGAAAGGAGAGAAGGGTGAGTCGGAAGGTTGAGTGTTTGGGCCAAATGTAGTGGGTGTAGCTGGTATAATCAGCGAGAACAACTTGTGTGGGTTCTAGTGAGTAATCTCCCATGGATATGAGCTAGATGGTGTGGGCTTTGCTTTCAGCAGTGGATGTGGCCACAGAGGTGGGCTGGCCTTTAATCTGTGGGAGTTTGGCAATGTTGGCAGAGTCTACTTTCAGGAGCCTGGTATAGGGGCGGGGCTCTCACCAGTCTCTGCAGGATTCTCTCTGTGGCATTGAACTTCCAGGATCCAGGGTGACCCATGTCCTTCTCATACTCCAGGTTGGTGATGGTGAAGTTGAGGGTGAACGGCACCAGAATGGGACCTGCTACTGAAGTTGGGAGAAAGACATCTTGAACTTGTTCTTGGCCCTGAGGACCTGAGCATGGCTTCTTTTCTATGTGTGTTCAAATCTGGTGTGGGGATTCTTCTGGATTCTTCTCTTCATGGAGGATGTCCAAAATATCAGCACCGACTTGAATGTTTTAAGCACCAGGAGGTTTGCTTATAGATGTAAGCAAACTATCATGAGAAAGCAAACTCAGTCGACCTACAATGTGGCTGAAAGTCATATGGACTTCCTTTGTCTCTCAGTCTTTTAGTGTTTAACTGCCAGTCATTCTCTGAGATACACATATTTATGGGTCAAGAAATGTCTGGAGAAACACCTATATTCTTTGTTCATGGTTCAAGGCTTGTTGGAATGTCTTTATCCAAAGCAGGCTCATTGGTACCCCGGGGATATGTTTATAGTGCTTATTTTACAGATGGAAAAGGAGACAAGACAAGTGACATGGTTTGTCCCAAGAGAGACTATGTCTAAAAGGGAAACATTCATTTTGAATGCTCAATGTATTATAATTGTGTGTGCGTGCTTGCGTGTGTGTGTGTGTGTGTGTGTGTGTGTGTGTGTGTGTGTGTACATGTGTGTTCATACTGGTACTGAGGCTTAAACTCTAGGGTTCAGAAACAGGGTCCACAGAATGGCACAGGGTGCCTGGTGCTGAGAGAGGATACTGGTACACAAAGAATTCTTGAGGACCTGGGAAGGTACTGTGAAAACCATGGAGAGCCTACCTTGGGGTGGTTAAGACCTGTCACCCCTTTCACCCATCTTCCTGCCTCCTGTGATGCTGGGGACACTGGGAGAATGTGCAATCAGGAGAGTTCCTACCTGTGGGGCTGGAGGACGGTGTTGGCATCGCAGAAGACACGGTGGTCACTGTGATATTGGGGAGAAAAGAACAAGTGTTTGTGATGGAGACCACAGTCACTTCTGAAATACAGAACAATGCTCATCTCTGGTGGTGGTACAAGGGTTAGGGTATAAATTCCTGATTTGTCTCCAGGCGTTGGGGCTGTGGCTTTGCTTGAAGAGGCCAAGGTAAGCATTGCCTTGCTTCATTGTACAAGGATGGGGCTGAGAAGGGAGGTGAGGTTTAGGGAGGCCCAGAATACTCACTCCTGGGGGTGGAGGGCAGGCTGTGGAGGGTGTAACCTGTAGGAGAGAAGGGAGAGGGTGAGGGGGTGGAACTGAGGGAACAGGAGGCACAGGATGGGAGACCAGGGACTCTGACATAGCTAAGCATACTGGGCCTCTACTCACCATTGACATAGAGACTGTTCTGGTCCAGGCTATAGGGCCCCAGCTGGGAGATGCCGAGGGTCAGCTGGCTGAGCTCCCTGTATAGCTGCTTTCTGTCCAGCCCAGGGCCCATGGTGTCTGGGAGGTGGGTGCAGATGGCATCCACTCCTGTGGCAGCTCCTTCCTTCTCAGACCTGGGTAGGATAGGGGAGAGGAAGGACAAGAGATGCATGAACCAGGAAGGGAACCTGAGAACCCAGTGAAGTTATTGAAGCAAACACAGGAGAAGAGAAGGCCAGTGGACAAGCAAGAAGTCAGATTTAAATATGTGAATGTGCTCCCTTTTATCCAGCCTGGAACTTTTGATGGGTTTTAGAACTTTCCCTAAATGTAAGACTCTAACCAGCATGACCGTGGAACAGGGCCTGGGGGCTCTAAGATGAGACAGGTGAGCGCAGCATTGAATGTTTATCTACGATGGAAGTTTCTGAGGAAGTTAGGCATGAAGGAAATGGTCTTCTGTCCGAAGGGAGGGAGGAAGCAGGGCTTCATTTTGGAGGAGAAAGGCAGGGTCCATCTAATGGTGTGCAGGATCTGAGACATTGGAATTTGAGAGGTGCTGGGACACTATGGTGTGGATCTAGTGTGTCCTGATTTCCATCCCCAAAGACGATCTCCAGAATGAAGGAAGAATGACAGTGGACTGCCTTGCTCTGTCTAGGATCACTTGGGGATGCTCTGTTCCTGCTGTGGTGAGCTCTTACCTGAGCTGGTCCAGTCTGCAGCCAGAGTAAAGGGGGCCAACACTGGTTTTCTTGAACAAGGGTCTGAGCTGTGGAGGAAGGAGAGAAGGGTGAGTCTGAAGGTTGAGTGGTGAGGTTATAGGTGGTGGGCGGAGCTAGCAGAGTCAGTGAGAATGACTTGTGTTTGCTGTGGTTGAATGAGTAGTCTTCTCTGGGTATGAGACAGATGGTGTGAGCATGACTTTCAGCTGTGGGTGTGACTGTGCGCATGGGTGAACCTTTAATTTTGGGGCTATGGACAAATGGGTGGAGTCTATTTTCACAGGCCAGGTATAACTTGAGTGGACATGGCTTCATCTGTAGGCTGGCCTGCACACAGTGGGTGGGGCTCTCACCAGTTTCTGCAGGATTCTCTCTGTGACATTGAACTTCCTGGATCCAGGGTGACCCATGTTCTCTTCATACTTCAGGTTGGTGATGGTGAAATTGAGGGTGAATGGCACCAGTATGGGACCTGCTGCTGCAGTGGGGTTGGGAGAAAGACACTATGAGCTTGTTCGTACTCTGGGAAATCTATGCCTGATTTCTCTTCTGTGTGTTTTCAAGATGAGGTGAGGCTTCTCCATGAATTGACAGCTTCCTCCTGGAGGAGGCCCAAAATATCAGCACCAACTCCAATGTTCTAAAGAGGAGGAGGTTTGCTTTTGGACGCAAAGGCCCTGTCAACAGAAAGCAACCTCAGCTGATCTTCCATGTGGATGAAGGTGATATGAATTGCCTTTGTTTCTGAGCTTTTTTTTGTTTACTCCAAGTCATTCACATATTTACAGATTGAAAAATGTTCTGAATAAACATTGTGTCCCTTGTTCATGAGTCAAGGCCTTCTGGAAGGTCTTTCTTCAAACTGGACTCATTGGTGGATAGTGGATATTTTTATGATGCTCATTTTACAGAAGAAAAAATGAACACAATGGAGGTGGCATGATTTGTTCCATGTAATGCCATCTCTCATAAAAGAACACTCTGTCTTAATATTGGGTATATTATTATTGTTATTAATGTGTGTGTTTGTGTGTGTGTGTGTGTGTGTGTGTGTGTGTGTGTGTGTGTGTGTGTGTGTGTGTGTGCTTGTACTGGGCATTGAATTCAGTGCCTGGGTTCTGTCCATTAGCATTTTTTTGTGCAAGCCTTGCACCCTACCATTTGAGCCCCAGCTCTAGTTTGGCTAATTGTTGGTTAATTGGATATAAAGGTATCATAGATTCCTACCCGAGCTAGCAACACAGCACAATTCTCAGATCTCAGCCTTCTAAATAGCAAGGGCTACAAGCATGAGTTATGTATTATCAGTTGAGATATATTATTTTATCTTTTATATATTTCCTCAGTTTTCATAAATGTGAGACTTCGTTAGTGAATTAGGTTCTGATCACATGTGTGTTTCTGACACTTTAAATGCCATTTAAAAAATAAGATGATTTCTTTGTTGCTTTGTATGTCCCTCCCCCACAGTATAAGCCCTGCTTTCACTGTATTTGATGTTGGTATAATTTGTGGAGGGGAAGGGAAAAAACAAATCATTTAAATAGGGATACAGGTGGACCCATTGCAACGATGAGATGTACAAGACGTTATGTCGAAAAACTAACTTTACAACTTTGGCTGGGGGATGTGGGGGTGGGGGGGTTGGGGTGGTGGGAAAGTGGGAAGATGGGAAGGGTTGGGAAGGGGAAACAAAAGAGGAGGCAACAATGCTTGATAAGAAATGTACTCATTATCTTGCCCATGTAATTGGAACTCCTCTATATGGTATTTTCACAATAAAAAAATACAAAGCAAATATATGTAACACACAAAAAAAATAAACCTTGTACCAATGTGTGATAATTTCATATAGCATGACAATTGTTAGGAATGCCCATGTCATCTGTTGGCTGAGAATACTGTGCCAGGGAACCAACAATACAAGAAGAACTGGGAAGTCCTCTTGGTAAATAGAGCTACTCTTGGCTATATTATTTTTAATATTTTTGTCAGTTTTGGCAATTTTTGCAAGTGATCAAAATTTAAGAGACCCATGGATACAAAAACATCCATTGCTTAGGATATTTGGAGAAGATTCTGTTGTTCCTATATATTGGACAAACAGAATGTGCTATATTTATTTTTCTATTATGTAGAAAGGGCTGTGATCCTTGTAGATGTTTAAGGAGAGGCTGGATTTATACTCACAAAGGGCACATTCATAAAATATTACCAAACAGAGTGGTCTTTTCTATGTAATTCGCTGAATACAGGATTCCTCAAATAGAAAGCAAACTGATGGCCAGTTGTTTAGCTGTGTGAAGGAAGGGCTGATCTTTCTCTGAGTTGCTTTGGGGCACAAGGCATGAAAGCAATCTGTGTTCTGCACAATCTGCTGGTCTGTAATCTAGGGTTGGGAAGATTTTAGGGTGCTGGGTGAACTCTAGGATTCTGAACCAGGGTCCAGAGAGTGGCATAGGCTCCCTGGTGCTAGGGAAGGATACTAGTGTTCAAGGAATATTTTGGGGTGCTGGGAAGACCCTGAGAAAGCCATGAAGACTCCACCTTATGCTCCTTTGTGTGTACCATGTCCTTGACACACCCTCCTACCTGCTATGTTGCTGGGGATGCTGGGAGGATGTGCAGGAGGAGAATTCCTACCTGTGGGGCTGGAGGACGGTGTTGGCATCACAGAAGACTCGGTGGTCACTGGAGATGTTGGGGAGAAAAGACAAGTGTTTGTGGTGGGAACCACCACCACCTCTGAAGGTAGTACAATGCAGATCCCTGGTGGTGGTGGTGCCAGGGTTCGGGTATAAATTCCTGATTCATCCCCAGGTCTTGGGGGGTATAGCTTTGTGTGAAGGGGACTTGTTGGTCATCGACGTGGTTCATTGCAGAGGGCTGGGGCTTGGAGGGGAGGTAGGATTTAGGGAGACCCAGAACACTCACTCCTGGGGGTGGAGGGCAGGCTGTGGAGGGTGAAACCTGCAGAGAGAGAGAGGGGGAGATGGTAAGGAGGTGGGAATGAGGGAACAGGAGGCACAGGATGGGAGGGCAAGGACCCTGACACAGCCAAGCACACTGGGCCTCTGCTCACCATTGACATAGAGACTGTCCTGGTCCAGGCTGTAGTGCCCCAGCTGGGAGATGCCGAGGGTCAGCTGGCTGAGCTCCTTGTACAGCTGCTCTCTGTCCAGCCCAGGGCCCATGGGGTGGGGGTGGTAGGTGCAGATGGCACCCACTCCTGTGGCAGATCCTTCCTTCTCAGACCTGGGAGGATGGGAGAGAGGCAAGACAATTAGTGCATAGACAATCAAGGGGTCCTGAGCATCCTGGTGAAGGTGCTGAAGAGCCACAGGAAAAGAGACGTCTGGTAGACAGGAGAGAAATTAGACTTCAATGTTTGTGTGCACTGCCTCTGAGCCAGCCTGGGATTTTTGATCTGTCATAGGTTCTTAACTTCTTAAATATAAGGCTCCAACCTGGGTGCAGGGTCTGGGAGGGGGTGGGGCAGGTGTCTCACTTGCGTCAGGTCAGAGCAGTCTTGAATGTCAATCCAAAATGAAAAAGAAATTTTGGGCCTAGAAGGAGTGCCTGAAGGAAATGTTCCCAGTCCAAAGTGAGGGAAGGGAGCAGGGCATTAACTATGGAGGAGAAAGGCAGGGCCCCATTCAGCTTATGGTATGCAAGCTCTTGGGATATCTGAGAATGAAGGTGGTGGGATTAGGGAACACTGCGGTGCTGGATCCAGTATCTCCCGATTGCCAACTTGCAGATGGCATGCTGAAGGAAGGTAGGATGATCTCACCAACCTCCTTTGCCTGGTGTTAGGTGTGTAAGCCCTGATCTGTTGTGAGCTCTCACCTGAGCAGGTCCAGTCTGCATTCAGAGTACAAGGGACCAACACTGGTTTTCTCGAACAAGGGTCTGAGCTGCAGAGGAAGAGGAGCAGGGTCAGTGGGAGGGCTAAGGGAGTATGGGGGTGGGGCACTCATGAGTGGTCGTGGCTTGTATAGGGGAAGCTGCTGGGTGGGCATGGCTTTCTCCTGTAGGCGGGGCATACAGGGTGGGCGGGGCTCTTACCAGTCTCTGCAGGATTCCCTCTGTGACATTGAACTTCCCCGTTCCCGGGTGACCCATGTCCTGCTCATATTCCAGATTAGTGATGGTGAAGTTGAGGGTGAAGGGCACCAGGTTGGGGCCTGTTGCTGTGGAGATGGGGTGTGGGGGGAGAGACACCATTGAGCCCATTTTTCTCCATGCCCTTGGGTACAGGTGCATTTCCATTACAGGTGTGCCCATAGTGGGTGGATCTTCCTGTAGGATGTCTCCCTCTGAGCATAGACCCCAGACATGAGCACTCATTGTGAGTATGTTTTTCTTTTGGGGCAAATCCACGGTGAATTAGAAAGCAAGTACTTTCTAAAATTACTATGGAAATCCTTTCTTTCTTTTTTTTTTTTTAGATTAGCTTTTATTAAGCCTAAATCTTTCTCTGAGGTCTACATATTTATTGATTAAAATAAACGTTTGAAGAGACATTTATGTTCTGTTTTCACATGGTACACATCTTGCTTGAATTTGTCATTTATTTGTTGGCTTACTGCTTTGGAGGAGGTGTTAGGATGTCTGTTTTATAGACAGATGTCTATTTTGTAGGCTGTAATAACATCTGCACAATTTCTAGATGGCAGAACCTGACCAGAACTCATGTTTTGTGGTTCCAGAGTCTAAGCTGATAATGTCTCTACCTTAGACCACTGGCAGAGGCCCACAGGCCAACCTGAGCCTTTCGTGTAGAGAGCTCCCTCTAGAGGTATTAGCTAATCTGTAACTATAGATAGAGGCTGAAGCAAGCCCATCCTGGTGCCAGTGCTTCCAGGGAACCATCCAGAAATCTACCTTAGCCAACGAGAAGCCAACAGGAGCCAATGGGAGGCTCAATAGAACCTCATCATGTGCCTCAGCTTGACCTAAGAAAGGGCGTTTCCCTGGTCTATGTATTGTTTATTCTGGTCCCTTCTATTCCTGAACTGGAAACAAAATGTGATAAGAGAACTCTTTTCATTTACCTGCAGATCTGACCCCAGGAACACAGGTTTGCAAATGTAATACTTAACTCATCTTTCTCCTGCTGAGAATTCATCCAAGACTGGGGCCCTTTCTGTTTTTGTTACTGCTGTGCTACCAGACTGTTCTGATGTAGTAAGTGTTTAACAAATACTTGTTGAATGAAGGAGGTCTGGAGGCTTCCAGTCACAGGACATGGGATTTTTTTTTTCTTTTGTTGTTGTTGTTTTTACCAGTCCTGGGGCTTGAACTCAGGGCCTGGGCACTGCCCCTGAGCTTCTTTTTTTTTTTTTTTTTTGCCCAAGGCTAGCACTCTATGTTTGAGCCATAGCGCCTCTTCTGGCTTTTTCTGTATATGTGGTACTGAGGAATTGAACCCAGGGCTTCATGCATGCTAGGCAAGCACTTTACCACCAAGGCACATTCCTAGCCCAGATTTTTTTTTTTTTTTTTTTTTTTTTTTTTTGTCAGCCGTGAACTCTGGGTCTGGGTGCTGTCCCTTAGCTCTTCAGCTCAAGGCTAGTGCTCTACCACTTGAGCCACAGCACCACTTCTGGCTTTTTCTGCTTCTGTGGTTCTGAGGAATCAAACCCCAAGGCCTCATGCATGCAAGGCAAGCACTCTACCTCTGAGCCACTTTCCCAGCCCCAGATTTTTTTTTAAGGAAAGAAATGCCTACCTGTGGGGCCCAGAGCAGTAGTGGCTGATGTTGTTGGCATGATGGTTGAGGCTATAGCAGCTGAGGAAAAAAAATCACAGTGAAGTGACCATGGGGGGAGTGAAAGACAAGTGCGCACCATGAGAGTTGCTCTGAAGTCTATGACAGGTGTATCTTTTTCTAAGACAGGAAAGTAATGATGAGGTTTAAAACTAGGGCTTTCCTGTAATCCTCCTTTTCTAGAGATGCACCGTAGGGGATGGCAGAGAAAGAAGAGGGCTTCAAGGTGAAACGGCAAAGACCCCATTTACTCACTGCTGGGGGTGGAGGTCAGGACTGGACGACGATGGTTGTAACCTGCAGAATGATAGACCGTGTGATTTGAAAGGATGGTGAATGGGAAAATGAGGCCAGGATCTGGGATCTACTGGATGTCTACAGATTTAACTACTTAATGAATTGATTTTTTTATTTTGGTGGTCCTGGGGATTGAACTCAGGGCCTCATACCTGCTAAGCAGGTACTGTACCACTAGAGTCACACCCCATATGTCTTGAGCCATGCCCGCCAGACCCTTTTGACATTGGTCATTTTTCCTTCCTTCCTTGCTTTCTTTCCTCCCTTCTTCTCTTCCCTCCTACCCTCCTTCTTTTTCTTTTGGTGGCACTGGGGTTTGGTGCAATGTCACTTGAGCAAATGCCCCATCACTTGGGTCCCGCCCCACTTCTCAGAGCCACGCCCACTACACAAGCCACACCCACTATATTAGCTTTGCCAGCCGCATAGAGCCTACTTGGAGCCACGCCCCATCGCTTAAGAAGTCATGCCCACTATGGAAGCCTTGACTATTATTTAAGCCACACCTCACTGCTTAAAGCCACACCTCTACCATAAGAGCCACGCCTCACCACTAAAGCCACGCCTTCAATGCTTACATCAAGGCCATGATATGAGCCCTAGCTTGCTTGAGCCACGCCCCTACCATATTAGCCACACCCCTAGTGTATTAGCCATGCCCCACCATTTAAAGCCAAGCTGTCACTGCTTATGTCACACCCAGCCATGCCCCCTGTTGCTTGAGCTATGCCTCAGCCCTTAAACCACCCCACTACCCCATCTGTCTATTAGTTGTACAAGAAGGTTTCATTTGGACATGTCTATAGATGCATACAGTATGCCTTGCTCAGACTCACCCCTTCTGCCACTTGCCTTCATCTCCACAAAGCTGTTGAGTGTTCACCACCTTCTGTGTGTTATGGACTCAGAGCCTACAGAATCTTCAGCACCTGCTGACTCCACTCACCGTTGACATAAAGGCTGTTCCTGTCCAAGGTGTAGGTGTCCAGCCGGGAGATGCCTTTGGTCTCGTGGCTCAGCTCCCAGTACAGTCTCTCTCGGTCCAGCCCAGTGCTGGCTGGCTTAGAGTGAAGGGTGCAGATCATATTTACTGTAGTAGCTGATCCATCCTTCTCTGGCCTGGGGTGTAGGGGATGTGGGAGTGGGGGACATAAGCAAGACTGTTGATGAAGATGGTTTGCAAGAATGATATTGTCTGCAAAAGCCCCAAAGCTAACAGCAGCTTTCTTAGATGGTGAGAGAAAATGGAGACAGAAGAAGAGGTAGCATTTGTAAAATGATCAGTAGATGGACAAAGAGAATTGGTAGTGTTCCCAATCCACCTATGGCTTGACTAATCCTGATCCAAAATGCCTGAATCTAGAAGTGTCTCTGATTTCAGAGTAGGGTTTTTTAGGGTTTTTTTTTTTTTGGAACATTGCATAGATCTTTTCCCCTAGCCTGAAAAATCTGAAATCCTGTAATATTTGGCATATTTGGAATGCCAGCATAATATCCAAGACATTTCAGGTTGTTTTGGTCTATTAGTCTGATTTTCAATTGAGTTTGCTGGTTCTGGGGTTTGAATTCAAGCTCTTGCTTGGCTGTTTTGCCTGGAGGCTAGTGTTCTACCATTTGACCCACAGCTCTACTTCTTGATTTTGAATGGTTAATCAGAGATAAGAGTCTCACAGAATTGCTTGTGCTGGTTTTGAACAACAATCTTTAAATCTCAGCCTCCTGAGTAGCTATGATTATAGCTGTGAGCTACTGGTGCTTGACTTCTGTATTACTTTTTTTTATTTCATTCAGTTGTTTGTTTGAATGTTCTTTGAACTCAGTTAGTTGTTTGTAGAGAAGAGGGAGAGAAACAGGAAAGTATATGGAGTGATGTGAAAGAAGTATATTACATGTATACCACACACATATACACACATATAACACACGTATCTGCATATGTATAATGCATATCCAGTTATGGAATCATCACAATGAAGCCCTCTTCCATTTTTAATATATGGGCAATTAAAAAAATAAACAAGCAATAACAGAAAATTTTAGTGTTAGCTGGGCACAATGGCTCACACCTGTAATTTCAGATACTCAGGATGCTAAGGTCAGAAGGATCATGGTTCCAGGAGAGCTCAGGAAAAAAAAAGTTTGCAAGGCCCTATGCAACAAAAAAGCTTGTTGTAATGGTGTGTGTTTGTCATCTTGGCTATGTGGAGAACATAAATAGGGGACTGTGGTCCAGGTTGACTCAGGAAAGTGAGAGCTTATCTTAAACACAGGCAGATTAAAAAAAAATTGGTGGAGGCAGTGCATCAGTGACTCACGCCTGATTTGAGAATCATAGTTTGAAGGCAGCCCAGGCAGAAAAGTTCATGAGACTCTTATCTCCAATAAACTACTTAGAATAAAAATCCAGAAGTGGCACTGTGGCTCAAGTGATAGAGTGCTAACCTTGAGTACAAAGAAGCTCAGGGACAGCACCCAGGCCCTGAGCTCAAGCTGTAGCACTAGCAAAAAAAAAAAAAAAAAAAAGGCTGGGGCATAGTTCAAGTAGCACAGTAACAATATGCATCAATATCTATGTCTATATCAATATGTTATATATGTGTATGTATACAATCTATCTATCTATCTATCTATCTATCTATCTATCTATCTATCTATCTATCTCTCAGATGTTGAAGTATGTTGGATTTCAATTTTTCAGATTTAGGAGGCTTAACCTATGTTAGCTTTCTGCCAACCCAATCCCAGATCAGGACAAGGGAAAACAGAAAACTCAAGCAAGCAATAAATCAAAGTAACAAACCAACAAGCAAATGGAAACAGCTGGACAGCCACAAGCCCTTGTGAATATCTTAGGTGCAAAATCAGTTTTTAGTACTTCTGACAGAAGGTAGAAAACCTGTCTGCCGCAGTTCTCTTTTTGCCTCATGCATTTTCTGAATCTAGGATAATTTTGGAACTTTTGGGGCCTTCACTCTCATGGGGGTGGTGGTCTCCATGGTGAGTAGAGGACAAAGAGAGGACAGAATCTTGGGAGACACCTCAGCAACACACAATATCACAGGTACCCAGACAGAACCAGACAAGTGAGAAGCAAGAGCAAGATCAGTTCAGGAATGGAAAATTGGAGACATGGGAGAATGTAAGGACTCACCTGAGTGACGTCAGCTGGCAGCCAGAAAACTGGGGGCCGATGTTGGTGTTCGCGAACACAGGACCAAGCTGGGGAGGAAGGAGCAGGATAAGAAGACTTGAGGGGGCCAGGAGCCAGTGTCTCATTCCTGTTATCCTAGCTACTCAGGAGGCTGAGGTTTGAGGATCGAAGGTGAAAGCCAGCCTGGGCAGGAAAGTGCGGGAGACTCTTATCTTCAATAAACTACTCAAAAAAGCTGGAAGTGGTGCTGTGGTTCAGGTGGTACAACACGAGCTTTGAGCAAAAAGAAGCTCAAGGACAGTGCCCAGGCCCACAGTTCAAGCCCCAGGACAGGCAATAAATTAAAAAAAAAAGAAGACTTGAGGGTCATGCCCGGTGAGAAGTGGTCAGCCAGCAGCTGTGGGCTTTTACCATGCGTTGCAGGATGACCTCGGTGGTGTTGAACTTGGCAGACCCTGGGTGCTTCATATCTGGTGTGTACTGCAGGTTCACAATAGTGAAGTTGAGAGTAAAAGGAACCAGACTGGGCGCCATGGCTGAAACAAGAAAGGCAGAGGAGACATTTTGATGCCAGTGGTGGGGCTTGAACTCAGGGCTTGGGCACTTTCTCTTAGCTTTTTGGCTCGAGGTAGTACTCTACCATTTGAGCCACAGCTCCATGTTCAGCTTTTTGGTGTTTCTTTGAAGGTTAAGAGACTCACAAACATTCCTTCCTGGGCTGGCTTTGAACCATGATCTTCTGATCTCACCCTCCTAATAGCTAGGATTATAGACATGATCACTGGTGCCCAGCTGCACATTTTAAACACAGTTGACAAATAGATGTTAGGGAATGACAGAGAGCTTCTGTGTATACACTGAGCTGTGTGTGCAATGCCTGCTTGAGAAGTTTGTTTTTGCATTGCCTTTTTGACTGTGAATGTCCACTTGGAATAACTTCCATCTATGTTTTGCATGGAAAATCCTTCAAAGGACACAATTTTAGCCTTGGTGTTTAGGGGGGATTTGTTACAGTACCAGCTTCCAACTCCACAATGGCTGTCAACATCCTGGGATGCTTGAGCCCTTTACATAAAATGATATGGTACAATTGGTCCTTCACTACCACCATCACCATCAGCATCATCACTAGCATTATCATGATCAGAATTGCCATCATCACCACCAGCAGCAGCAGCATCACCTTCACCATCATCATGATCATTATCATCATCATCACACCATCAAGATCACCATAACCATCATCCATCACCATCACCATCACCATTATGACCACCATCAACATCAATCATCAGAATAATCACCATCACCATCATCATCATCATCATCAGCAAACCCCCCCCCCCCCCCCACTACACCACAATCATCACACCAACACAGACTCTCTGAGGACAGAGACTACTTTGTATTCCTTGGCACATTCCCTCAGGCACAGCATCCTCACTTGATCTACTATGACGTTCCATCTTTCCTTGAAAGAATAACGTCAGAGACCTACTCATCAGCCTCTCTCACAAAGGTGTCATGAAGAAGTACTTACTGGAGAGGCTGGGGAAGGAGGATGGCGTCCCGGAGGTCCCAGGGGGCGCTGTGGAGGTTCCAGGAGCTGGGGAGAAGCCCACAGTTAAGAGAAACAAGGCATGTTCACCACAGAAATGCCAGGGGGAGACACTGCACGTGGAGATGGCTTGGTCTAGGACTCTCTCTCTGAAGATGGTGCAGTGAAGAGGGTAAATAACTTTGCCCTCTCAGTCTCTTTGCTCTTGGAGAGGACATTGTGGGGATGGGTATCTGTTGGCCTCCTCTCTGTTTAGGGTATAGGAGGCCATTTGTCCAATACTTACGGCTGGTGGTGAGTGCTGAGCTTTGATGGGTAAAACCTGGATTGAGAGGGTGAGAGAGAGAGAGAGAGAGTAAGGGAAATAAGTAAGGGTTGAGGGCAAGGTAGGGAACTGAGGAGGAGTAAGGGAGACAGGGGAAATGGTGGATGATTCATGACATAGAAGATACAGGATGATACTTTATCAATACTATCACATCAGAGACATTCTTGAAGAAGAACTCAGAAATCCAGATCAACCTCACCATGCTCTGAACATATGGGCCAGGCCCCCAAGGAGCCTTTCCAGCAAGGTGGAGAGAGGACCACACCCTCCACTCACCTCCCAGTCACTCACCATTGACGTAGAGGCTGTCTATGTCCAGAGTGTAGGGTCCCAGCTGGGTGATGCCGTAGGTCAGCTGGCTCAGCTCCCAGTACAGCTTTTTTCTGTCCAATCTGAAGCCAGCAGGGCCAGGATGATGTGTGCAGATGGCGTTGACTCTGGTGGCCGCCCCATTCTTCTCAGGCCTGGGGAATGCCACACGTGATTGGTCTAAATATTTTCCCACCTATTTGTTCCTCTCTGCCTCCCTCCTTTGTTTCCTCCCTCCCTCTTCCAGGTCTGAATGCTAAATGCAACAGGTACCTGTTTGGTGGGTCTATTGGAAACCACAGCTGGTTCAATCTGAAGTCTCAGCCCTCACCATAGCCACAGGCCACTGACCCAATTAACCAGCCCAAAGATCCCAGGAATGTGAGTGCAATAGCTCCCAAAGTAACAGCTTCCACTGGGTTGGAGGCCTGGCTCAGGTGGTAGAGCACCAACCAATGAGCGAAAGCATCAGATACTAAGTTTGAGTCCTGGTCTTGGGCCAAAAAAAAAAAAAAAAAGCAATAACCAAAAAGCAACAGCTTCCATTATTCAACATGGCAGACATTGCTCAGTTCCCCAATGATTAGTATACCTATTATACATCACATACAAAACAATTATATACCATTAAAAATAATACATATATATTTAAATATAAATGTAAATAGGAAATATGTGGTTTTTGTTTTATATATTCTAATACCTAGTACATTATATAATGATTAATATTGATATTACACTAGTTTCAGAGGATTTTGTGTGAATGTGTGTCTGTGTGTGTGTGTGTGCACATGTGCACACAGGTCCTGGGGCTTGAACTCATGGCCTGGATACTGTCCTTGAGCTTTTTTACTCAAGACTAGGGTTCTACCACTTGAGCCACAGATCCACTTCTGGCTTGTTTTTGTAGTTAGAAAAAAGAGGGGGCTGGGAAGGTGGCTCAGTGGTAGAGTGCTTGCCTTGCATGCCTGAGGCCCTAGGTTCGATTCCTCAGAACCACATAAGCAAAAAGAAAAAAAAAGTCAGAAGTGGCACTGTGGCTCAAGTGGTAGAGGCTAGCCTTGAGCTGAAGAGCTGAGGGACAGCACGCAGGCCCAGAGTTCAGGCCCCATGACTGGACCCTTCCCCCCACTCCCCCAAAAAAGAAAAAAGAGTCTCATAGACTTTCTTGCCTGGATCCTCAGATCTCAACCTCCTGAGTACTTAGGATGACAAATGTGAGCCACCAGTGCCTGGCTACTATTTTTGTTTTTGTGGCCCTAGGGATTGAATCCAGGCCCTGCACAGGGCAGGCAATGTCTCCACCATGAAACCATATTCTCAGCTTACTTACAACTGTTTGCTTTAACTCATTTTCTAACTAGATTCTCACAACTGCCATGAATGTGTGCGGTCTGTATGGCAAAACTCACATGGTTTATATAGTATAGCATGCATGTATACCATACGTGTGTGTGTGTGGTGTGGCTGTGAGTATGTGTGCCTGTGCATGTGGTTATGTGTGTGATTTGTGTGGTTGTGTGTGTGGTTGTATGTGCTTATATCATGTGTTGTGTTATGTATATGGATGTGGTTGGGTATGTATGTGTGAGTGTATGTGCGTGGTTATATGTGGTATGTGTGTGTGTGTGAGTGATACAGCCTGAAATGCTAGTGTTTCCCTGTGTGACCTGACACAAGCCACTTACTTCTTTTGGCCTCAGTTTACCCTGTACACCTGATTCATGAGGCTGATGCTATAGGAATACCAAATGCACAGTACATTCTTCTGGCTCCTGGCTGGTGTTCTGGTTGACATTTAGCGTCCATGGTGAGTGTGGATAGCCAGGGAGCGCCAAGCTTGCCTTAGGTCTCATCCACCTGCAGGCCCTGAATTTTGGGGAGAAGCGCTCACCTGAGCGACACTAGTCTGCAGCCTGAATAGAGTGATCCCAGACTGCTGTTCTTCAACAAGGGTTTGAGCTGGGAAGGAGAACAGAAGTGAGAGAAGAACCTTGGTGGGAAACTGGGAGGAGCTGAGACTTTGGTAGGACAGATTGGGCGGGGTTGATGTGGATGGGGCAGGCCCTAGCGAGGTGTGGGTGGAGCTAGCCCAAATGGGTGTGTCCTGGGAGCTGTGGGTGGGGCTGGATCCTCCATAGGTATGGCCTGGGGGAGTTGTGGGTGGAGCTGGCCCTCAGGTGGGGACTGTGGATTGTGGGTGTGGCTGGCCCTAGTGGGTGTGGCCTAAGCAAGCTGTGGGTGGGGCTGGTCTTTGAGAGATGGGCGGGGCTTTCACCAGGTACTGCAGAACTCTCTCTGTGGTGTTGAACTTCCAGGAGCCCGGATGTTCCATGTTCTTCTCAAACCCCAGGTTGGTGATGGTGAAGTTGAGTGTGAATGGCACCAGGTCAGGGACCACCGCTGTCGTCGGGGAGGAGAGAAGGAGGGCGTGGCTGAGTTAGATTTGGTTTGAGACAAGGACCTAGACACATAACGTTGGGGGGGAGCATGGCTATATTTTTATTTCTCTGGTTACTTTTTGTTGTAACTGCATGAGTGATTTCAAGCCTACTCAGTAGAACGACGCTGGAGAGACTCTGCACGTGGCTTGCTCAGTGCGCCACCTGTCTGGGTGTGGTAGGTGGACTGCCATGCCTACTATAAGTAGTTTCTAATAAATATTTGTTGAACTAACTTCCCTGTGCTGTGTTCTTAAATACACAGTCACAAATTATGTAAGGAAAGTGGTATATTCTGGGAAATGTGTTGCTATGCGGCTCTTTATGCAAATATCAGAGTGTACTTACATGAAGAGAGGTGATCTAATTTTTTTTTTTTTTTTTTTTTGTCGGTTGTGGGGCCTGAACTCTGGGCCTGGGCTCTGTCCCTGAGCTCTTCAGCTCAAGGTGAGCACTCTACCACTTGAGCCACAGAGCCACTTCTGGCTTTTTCTGCTTATGTGGTGCTGAGGAATTGAACCCAGGGCCTCATGCATGCAAGGCAAGCGCTACTGAGCAAGGTGATCTGATCTTATGGGTCACTATTGTGTAGCTGTCCCTCACATCTCTACATGTTGGTAGAGGTTGAATCACATTCATTAAATGTCCATGACTATTCATAACATGGTAACTCAATGGCCATCATGAATCTTCAATGAATAACCACAATCAAGGAATATTTATGAACACAATGGGAATTCTTTTTGTTAGTCTTGGAGCTTGAACTCAAGGTCTGGGCACTGTCCCTGATTTAAGGCTAGTGTTCTACCACTTGCCACAGCTCCATTTCTGTTTGTTTTCTTTTTTTTTGGTTGATCATGGGGCTTGAACTCTGGGCTTGGGTGTTATCCCTCAGCTCTTCAGCTCAAGGCGAGCTCTCTACCGCTTGAGCTACAGTGCTACTTCCGGTTTTCTAGTGGTTTCTTGGAGATAAGAGTCTCACGGACTTTCCTGCCTGGGCTGGCTTTGAACCATGATCCTCAGATCTCAGCCTCCTGAGTAGCTAGGATTATAGGTGTGAGCCACTGGCACCCGGCTGTCCATTTCTGTTTTTATTGTTATTTTTGTAGGTTTTTTTTGAGATAAGAGTCTCATGAACTTTGTTGTCCAAGCTGTCTTTTAACTATGATCCTCAGATCTCACCCTCCCAAATTGCTACAATGACAGGCATGAGCTACCGGCTCCTGGCAGAACATATTTTAAGTCTGATACACGCCCAAGGTTCTAGTCTATCCTTTCCTTTCAGGATTGTTTTGTGTTTCCCTACTGTCCAAGAAATTCCTACTTAGGAACCCAATTATTCTGGTTGTTTCGGGACTTGGTGAGTTCCTGGGACACAGACTTTCCATGCTACAAGTGAGATGATAGTTCCCAGCTCTAGGTATATATATATCTGTCAGAATGCAGATAGATAGATAGATAGATAGATAGCAGCACTATTCATCATAGCCAAGATATGAAAGCAATCTCTGGCTACAGTGTCCAATAGAACCAATCAAGATGACTATCAATGGATGAATGAATAAAGAAAATGAGATACATGTACAGACTGGAATATTATGTAGTCATAAAGGAAAATCACAGATTATTTGTAACAAAATACACAGAACTTCAACACAGAAAGAAAATACTGCATGTATTTCTCAGTTATGTTAAAAAAAAGTCTATCTGGCTGGGCATCAGTGGTTGATAGCTGTAATCCTATTACTGAGGAGGCTGAGATCTGAGGATCACAGTTCAAAGCTAGCCTGGGCTGGAAAGTCAGTGAGATTCTTATCTCCAATGAACTACTAAAAAGCCAGAAGTGAAGTTGTGGCTCAAGTAGTAAAGCACAAAAGCACATGGACAGTGACCAGGCCCTGAGTTTAAGCTCTAGGTCCTATGCATGTGTCTGCATTCATGTGTGTGTTCATGTACACACTCGCACACACAAACTCAATCTGTTACTTTTCCTCTTGCCTAGTAGTGTGAGTCTAATGAATGCTGCTCAATCACATGCCAACAAATGCTTAAAATGGAAAATATGACTTGATATATATATATATATATATATACACACATATATTTAACCCATAATTATTCTTACTTGTTCTTGAAGTCACCATCTCAGAAGTTAAGATTGTCATTGTAGTTGTGGTTAGAGGGACGAAGGGACTTCCAGACAGGGGACTGATGGGGGTACTTGTGGTTTGAGCCACTGTGGGTCTTGAACCTATGGTCGCTGAGTTAGTAGTCTCACTGGTGGTGGTTTTCTGTGTGGCGCTTGGACTCGATCCTTCTTCATGACTGGTTGCAGGCAGGGTAGAGGTCTCTGATAGTGTATGGATCATCATGGGACCTGTGGTCATTTTGGAGAAGTCTGGGGTTCTAACTGTAGTTACAGGTGAAGTTTCCGGAGTCCAGGAAGTTACAGTGTTAGGTTCACTGGTTATTGAAGGGACATGGAGGGAAAAAGCCATAGTCAGAACTTCCGAGCTGGTTTCTGCCAAAGGACTAGTGACCCACAAGCCTGTGGTCTGGGATAAACCAGGGGACATGGTGACAGATGGGAGACCCGTGCTAACCTCTGACCCAGCATGGGTAGCCAGTGAGGTTGTTGGTGTAGGAACATGAGGGGAGACAGTTGAGCCTCGATCAATTCTGCTGGTCTCAGTTGTGAGGACAGAAGTGGCTGTCTCTGGTCCACCAGGGGGCAAGGTCTGAGTTGGAATTGCTGTACTGACCTTCGCCCAAGGTGTGATGGGCAGAGAGGCTGTGGTCTCTGACGTATGAGGGAACATGGATAAAGAAGGAAATTTTGAGCTGGTGGATGCGGCCCTGGGGCTGGCAGTTGATAAATTGGTGGTTTCTGATTGGCTGGTAGAAAGAGTCATGGTTGGAGCTGGCATACTGGTTGACTGCCCAGAAGTTGTTATTACCTGGGAGGTCAGCCTATCTGGTTCTTCGGATGAACTGCTCATTGTTGGGGTACCTGAAGTGGCTTCTGTCCCAGAGCTGGTGGTCACTGAAGTGGTAGTAAGTAAACTACTGCGAGAAAAATGGGGAGCTGTAGGGGTGACTATTGGACTGGTCTCTGAAGGATGAGTTATCAGTGACATTGTTGCTGTTGTTTCATATGGAGAAGAAGGTGTTGGAAAAATTGTCCTGGTGTCTGTCCCAGAACTGGTGACCAGTGAGGTTGTCCAATGAGGTACACCCAGTGAGATAGTTGTCAGAGTGGCTGAACTTGTTTCTGTTCCAGAACTGGTAGCCATTGTGGGTATGGTATCTGATCCACCCTGGGGAATATGGAGGGCTGTACTGGAAAAGGCTGTGCTTGTCTCTTCAGAGTAAGTGGTCAGTGAGGTTGTTGTAAACAGTTTGCCAGAGGAAACAGTCAGAGTTGGCCCAGCAGAACTGGCCTGGGTCTCAGGATGGGTGACTGAGGAAGCTGTGGTTTCTGCTTCTCCAGGGAAAACAGTCAACATTGGGGTAGCTGTATTTGCATCTGTCCCAGAAGTAGTAACTATCCCTGGTATGCCTGTCGAGATCTTCTTGGCTGGAGCAGACAATCTAGTGTTTGCTCCAGTGCTGGTGGTCATTGGAGAGATGAAATTTGATGCACTTTGGGAAAAATCTGGGGTTGTTGTAGAAATGGGTGTTTTGTCCTCTGCAGTATGAGTGACCAGTGAGATTGTTGTTGCTGGTTCACCAGGCCAAACAGTTGGAAGCAGAACAGCTGAGCTAGCTTCTGACCCGGTGTGGATGACCCATGAGGTGGTAGATGCTGGTTCTTTTGAGTAATCAGGTGATGTGGCAACAGTTGTCTTTGACTCAGAACTAGGGACTAAGGATGTCACCATCCCTAATACACCGGAGGAGGCTGTCATCTCTGGAATAGATGTACCTGTCTGTGCCTCAGTGGGAGTGACTGATGAAGCTGTGGTCTCTGTTACCGCAGAAGGAAGGGTCAAACTTGAAGTACTTAGGCTGGTCACAGCCCTAGAACTGGTGGTCAACAGTGTCACCACCCCTGGTGCCTTAGGGGAGACATCTGAACTGATGTCCATCCCAGGACTGGTGGTCATTGAAGGTGGGGTATCTGATCCACTGTGGGAAAAATATGGAGTGGTTCTAGAAATAATTGGGCTGGTCTCTGTCAGATGAGTGGTCCAGGTGTTCGTTCTTTCTGGGGGAAGGGACTGTGATGGAGCAGATGAACTGGCTTGACTCACAGGATGGGTAACAACCCACATGGCTGTGGTTTCTGATTGATGTGGAGAAACAGTCGGCATCAGAGTGACTGTACTCATCTCTGCCCCAGGACCAGAAACCACTGAAGTAATCTTTTCAGTCACACTGGGAGAGACAGTCAGAGATGGAATGACTGAAATTGTCTGGGTAACCAACGAAGTTGTAGTTTCTGACTCCACAGGAAAAGGTGTCAGAGGTGGTTTGGTTGTGGGGGTGTCAGTGCTGGAAATGTAGACCTGTGACACAGTCACCATATCTGCAATGCTAGATGAATGAATTGTAGGAGGAACAGGTGAACTGGCCTTTTCCCCATGCACAGTGGCTGTCAGGTGTGAGGTGTCTGATTCACTGTGGGAAAGACTTGAGCTCATTCCAAGAGCAGCTGAACTGGTCTCGGTGGAACTGGTGATTAAGGAGGTGGTTGTATTTTGCATGATGGAGGGCACTGTCACCGTGGGAACAGGCAAACTGGCTTCTGGTCCCAGATGGGTGACCCATCTTGATTCTGTGGTCTCTGATGGACCTGAGGGAACAGTCCCAGTTGGAAATGAACTGGCCTCCATTCCAGAACTGGTGACCAGTGTGGTTGTCATCTCTGATACTTCGGGGGGGACAGTCAGGGTTGGAATGGCTGAATTTGTTTGGGCACCAACACTGGTGATCAGTGAGGCTGTGGCATTGTATTCAGAAGGAGAAACAGCCAGAGTTGGCATTGGTGGACTGGTGACCTCCTTAGAACTGGTGATGGCTAAAGTCGCTGTTGCTGACGCCTCAGGAAAGACAGTCAGAGTTGGAATGGCTGTGCTTGCTTGTCCCCCAGTGGGGGTAATGGATGAGGCAGTGGTGGTTGGGTTACCTGTACTGATTGCTTCCAGTGAGGTCCCTGTGTCTGGTTCACCTGGTGAGATTCTTGTCACTGGAACAGAACTGGCTTCCTCTGAAATGCTTGTGGCTGTTGAAGGTGAGGTGTCTGATTCCCTGTGGGGGACACTTGGGCTGGTGGTGGCCACAGCTGGACTGGCCTCTGAAGGTTGGGTGATAAATGAAGCTGTTGAGTACGACTCCCTAGTGATTACTGGAATAGCAGAACTGGCCTGTGACCCAGGATGGCTTGTGACCTGTGAGGCTGTGGTCTCCAGTGGACCCGAGGAAACAATCCAAGTTGGAGACTGACGGGTATGTGTTTCAGAATGAGTGGTCAGTGCAGTCACCATTTCTGAGGCTCCAGGGAGGACAGTGAGAGTTAGGGCAGTGGTAGTAGCCATCTCCAGCTCAGGATGAGTGACCTGTGATGTCACCAGCCCTGCTACTCCGGGTGAGATGGTTGGGTTTGAACTCGTTGCTGCCACCTGTGTTCCAGGGGCAGTGGCTCCTGAGGCTGGGCTCTTGGACTCCCTTGCAGAAGGGGTTGGAGTTGAGCTCGCCATCCTGGTGTCTGCCTCAAAACTGGTGAGCGCTGATGTGACCAGTTCTGGTGTATCAGGTGAGATGGCGACTGATGTTGGAATGGCTGAACTGGCTTTCGCCTCTGGCCTGGTGTCCATGAAGAGTGTGGTAGTGTCCCATACACCGTGGGTAAGAGTGGAGATCGTTCCGGAAACGGGTGTTTGGGTATCCGCTGGGTGGGTGACCATTGTGCCTGACTCCTCAGAGGAAATCATCACAGTTGGAATATCCGGGTGGGTTGTCTCTGCTCCTGTACCCACTGAAGTCGCCCATCTTGGCTCAGCAGAGGAAACAGTCAGAATGGCAGCTGAATTACTTGTCTGTGGCCCAGAATGGGTGACTGGGGAATCTGTGACTCCTGTTGTATTTGGAGAGTCAGTTGGCGTATTTGTGTCTGCCCAAGTGTTGATAGGCTGTGACGTCTCCAGCTCTGGTACATCTGAGATGGAGGGAGCTGGACTGGCCGGCCTGCTCTCTGCCGTGGACCTGAGGATCGATAAGTCTGTGACCTCTGAGATGGCAGGGGTGGTAGGGGAGGCTGTGCTTGTGCTGGCCATCTGTCCTGGTGTCCTGAGGACAGGTGGTGCAGACACTCTGAGAGTTGATGCGTCTATGATGGTGGTGGTCTCCAGCATCATGGGCGTGGTCTCTGGTGTTGTGGGCGTTACCCCAGGCTTTGTGGGCGTGGTCTCAGGCATCATAGGCGTGGTATCCGACAATGCAGACATGGTCTCTGGCGTCGTGGGTATGGTCTCTGGTGTTGTGGGCGTGGTCTCTGGCATCATGGGTGTGGTCTTTGGTGCTGTAGGCGTGGCCTCTGGCATCATGGGTGTGGTCTTTGGTGCTGTAGGCGTGGCCTCTGGCATCATGGGTGTGGTCTCTGGCATCAAGGGCGTGGTCTCTGGTGTTGTGGGCGTGACCCCAGCCTTTGTGGGTGTGGCCTCCGGCATCATAGGCGTGGTATCTGACAATGCAGACATGGTCTCTGGCGTTGTGGGCATGGTCTCTGGTGTTGTGGGAGTGGTCTCTGGCATCATGGGTGTGGTCTTTGGTGCTGCAGGCGTGGTCTCTTTCATCGTGGGTGTGGTCTCTGGCATCATGGGCGTGATCTCTGACATCGTGGGTGTGGTCTCCAGCATTGCGGGTGTGGTCTCTGGCGTCATGGGTGTGATCTCTGGCATTGTAGGTGTGGTCTCCAGCGTCATAGGTGTGGTATGAGGCATTGCAGGCATGGTCTCTGGCGTTGTGGGTGTGATCTCTGGCATCGTGGGCACGGCCTTTGGCGTTGTGGGCGTGGCCTCCAGCACTGTGGGTGTGGTCTCTGGAGTCCTGGATGAGATGTCTGGTGGTGTGGGTGTGGCCTCTGGTGCTGTGGGCGTGGCCTCCGGTGTCATGGACACAGTCTTTGGCATTGTGGGCCTGGCCCCAGGTGCTGCAGGCGTGGTCGCTGTCGGTGTAGGCGTGATCTCTGGCGTCGCAGGCGTGGTTTCTGGTGCTGTGGGCGTGGCCCCTGGTGTTGTGGGCGTGGTCTCCCGTCTCCCTGTTTCTCCCTCGGAGAGCTCTGTTGAATTGGGAGATGCATCAGTAATTCTGAGTCATACACTCAGGTATTCAAACAGTGCATTTTGGTTAGTGTAGGGTCTAGGATCGAAAGAGGAGGAAGAGGAGGAGAAAGGGAAAAGGAAGAAGAAAGGAGAGGAGAGGGAGAAGAGGAAGAGGAGATGGGATGGGGGAGGAAAAAGAAGAAAAGGATGAGGAGAAAGAAGAAGAGGAGGAGGAAGAAACCAAAGAAGAAGAGGAGGAGGAGGAGGGGAAAGAAAAGATGAGGAGAGACAATCACAGAAAACCTGTCACACTCTCCTTTCTGATGTCTCCAGGGCAGTAAATGGACCAGGCACCAGTGTCTCACACCTGTAATCCTAGCTACTCAGAAGGCTGAGATCTGAGGATCATGGTTCAAAGCCAGCCTGGGAAGAAACGTCTGTGAGACTCTCATCTGCAATTAACCTCCAAAAAGTTGTAAGTAGAGCTGTGGCTCAAGTGGTAGAGCACCAGCCTTGAGCAAAAACGTTCACGGATAGGACCTAGGCCCTGAATTCAAGCCCCAAGAAGGGGGGAAAACCAGCATTGAATGGTATCTCCATCATTTTATGGACACAGAAAACTCACTTTAGAAATTTAAATATAGTAATAGCTGAATCTTTGTTTTTTTGTACCTTAGGGGTGCTTGAACTCTGGGCCTCCTGCTCTAATGTCTATTTCACTCAAGGCTGGTGCTCTACCATTTGAGCCACAGCTCTACTTGCTGGTTAACCCCAGAGTGTTTCCTACTACATTCCTGGAACTCCACACCTAAGGTGATATACAGAGCGGTTACAGTTAAATAAGTCAGGTGATAAGCACATTTCTTTTTTGATAATATCACCCCTTCCTTTGCTCTCTCTCAGTTTTTCCCCTCTTATCCCCACCCACAAGTTGTATAGTTCCTGTTCAACATAGTGTCTACTGAGTTCCACTGCTACATTTTGTTGTGAGGTCTCAATAAATACTTTTCAGATTTAAGTTAAATTAGGTCACGTTTGCTAAATGGAGAACTCTGGTTGGGTGTGGTAGTGCATGCCTGTAGGCCCAGAATTCAGGAGGCAAGGGCAGAAAGAGGATCAGTAGTTTGAGGCCAGCCTCAGCTATGTAATGACATCATGAGAGGGGGAGGAAGAGGAGGAGAAGGAGGAGGAGAAGGAGGAGGAGGAGGAGGAAGAGGAGGAGGAGGAGGAGGAGGAGGAAGAGGAGGAGGAGGAGGAGGAGGAGGAGGAGGAGGAGAGGAGAGAGAGAGAGAGAGAGAGAGAGAGAGAGAGAGAGAGAGAGAGAGAGAGAGAGAGAGAGAGAGATTGAGAGAGAGAGATTTGACCTTAAACTAAGTACATTCAACACACTGTGAAGAAATAAAAATGGCACAGTTTGACATCTACATGGTAAGCATTAGACCAAAAAAAAAAAATCTGATCACCCAAGAAAGTCACAAAAGCAACTCATAATTCTCTTCCTAAGGAAAACAAGTTTCCTGTCTCTGGGGAAGGAAGCAAGGACACAAATGGTTCTGAGGTGGACCTACCTTTGGGATGAGCAGATGAAGTTAGGGCATCTGTGCCTGGCCTCCTTGTTCCCCTGTGTTCTGCTTTATTGGGGATCTTCGTATTGTGCTCCAGAGTATCCTCATCAGGTTCTGCAATGAGAGCGAGGGAGAGGACCAGGGTGAGTCATTGCATCCAGAAGGGGTGCCCTGGGGAAATGGCTTCAATATCTCCTCTTTTTCTTTTTATTGTTGTTGTTTGCTTTTGTTCTGGTACTAGGGCTTGAACTCAGGGCCTGGGCACTGTCCTTTAGCGTTTTTCATTCAAGGCTAGCGCTCTTCCATTTGAAGCACAGTTCTACTTCAGGTTAGTTGGAAATAAAAAGTCTCATGGATTTAACTGCACATGCAGGCTGGCTGGGAACTGTGGATTCTCCTCTCTCAACCTCCTGATTAGCTGGGATTATAAGTGTAAGCTACTGGTGCCTGGCCTGACTTACTCTTGAACTGCTTTGTTGAATGGTAGGAATGCCCCTTTGGATCTGTCTTATTTTAGACCCTTGGTCTCAGGGACTGCTGCTTTCATTTGAATCTCTGAGGCTGACCATGTTGTCAAAACAGCTCTGTCCTTATTTCAACTTAGCTATTCCATAGTATTTGATAGAACTTATTACTTCTCCCTAAAACAGTGCTTCTTGAAAGTCAGAAACACTTGTTCTGTCTAATAACTTGCCAACTACACCTGCTGAGCCTGTTAAGAGCATACTTTCCTAGTCCTGACCCTAGATTCTCTAGATTCTTTTATTTTACAGTGCTGGGGATCGAACCTAGGGTCTTACTCATGCCAGAGAGGGATTTTTTTTTTTGGTGCTGGCCCTGGGGCTTGAACTTAGGGCCTGGGTGCTATCTCTAACCTTTTTTTGTCTCCTCAAGGCTAGTGCTCTACCACTTGAGCCCCAGTACCACTTCCGGCTTTTTTGTGGTTAATTGGAGATAAGTCTCATGGACTTTCCTGCCTAGGCTGGTTTTGAACCACAGTCCTCAGATCTCAGCCTCCTCATTAGCTAGGATTACAGGCATGAGCCATTTGCCACTGATATTTCCTTTTTAAAGACAGGATGTTACTATGTAGGTGAGGCTGGCCTTGAACTCATGAACTTCCTTACACAAATTTCAGTTTGCTGGGACTACATTCCTGTACCACTATACTGGTCAAAGGATTTTTCTTGTTTTTCAGTATTGAGGATTAAACTTAGGATCTCATGCTTGCTAGCCAAGGGCTATACCACGGGCTATATCATCACCATTACCACCATCATCATATTACCATCATCATCATCATCACCACCAATTTATCAATCATTCAATCAATCAATCAACAGAACACTTTTTGTGATATTGTAATTATTCACCTCCTTATTTATTATCTATCTATCTATCTATCTATCTATCTATCTATCTATCTATCTATCTATCTATCTATCTATCTATCTATCTATCTATCTAACTATCTATCTATCTATCTTTCTTTCCCAATGCCTAGTTCAGTGCTTGGAACTGAATTTAGAATCAACAAATGTTTGCTAAAAGAAATTCCATTATAGGGACCTGGGGATATGGTTTGCCAGTACAGTGCTTGCCAAGGTCCTGGGCCTAAGTCCCAGCGGTATAAAAAAACCTAATCTTTGCCAACAGATGTGTTGATGAAAAACCAGAACACATATACATAGACACAGACACAGACACAGACATAGGCAGACAGACAGACAGACACATACACACATACACACACATGCGTTGTTCCTCAGCCATGATGATGAATAAAATCAATTCATTCGTAAGACAGTGAGGTAACTGGAGATGCTCACATTTAGCAAAATTAACCATATGCAGGAAGGCGAGTATCTATATATTCTCTCATATGTAAAAATTACAAATAAAGAAAAAAGATGACTTGAAAAATAGAAAATGGACTATGGGAAAGTGAAATGGGTCTGGGGAACTAGGGGAGAGAGGGAAGGGCAAGGGAGAGTAATCGGAAAGTGGGGGGAAATATAACCAAACACAGTATATGTGCATATGGAAACATCACAATAAAACCTATTAGTTTATACTACTATTAAAGAATAATAGTATAACAATAAAACCAACAATAAATAACAAATGTAATAATAATAAATAATAGTATTACTAATAAACATAAATGATTTTGGGTGCATACTGTTCTTGAACTCAAGGCTGGTGCTCTACCACTTGAACCACAGCTCCATTTCCAGCTTCTTGGTGGTTCATTGGAGATAAGAATCTTACTGACTTTCCTGCCCAGGCCGGTATCAAACTGTGATCCTCAGATCTCAGCCTTCTTGTGTCACTCAGACTACAGGAATGAGCCATCAGCATGTGGCTTTATAATAAGGGAATTCTGATTGTGGGAATGAATTCAATAACTCCCCCCTCCCTTTTTTTTCATTTTTGGCAAAGACTTATCTCCTCTGATTCCCCTTCCTTCCCTGCCTGGGATGAGAGAAGGTGTGGATTCTTACTTGACGACCGGGTTGGATGTGCAGAAACTTGAACAGCACTTGTCATTGCTCTTAAGTTGTCATCTTCTGTCCCTTTGCTGGGAGATAAAGATGTCTGGATGGGCTGGGTTCTGGGCTCTAAAGTACTGGGCGTCACTGGGTGTCCTTCTGTAGCAAGACTAGTGTCTGCCATGTTGGTGGTGGCCGGGGAGGAAGTCATGGCATGGGGGGTGGGGCTGGTGGGAGAGGCAGGGGTGGAGAGGTCAGAGGAAGATGCTGGTACGGAAGCTGATGAAGGCCAGTTCTCTGCAATGGCGGACGGAAGAGCCTGCCCTGGGCTTGATTCCATTCTAGAGTAGGGACTGGCAGAAGGCGAAGCTAGGCTGGCTTGGGGGACTCCAGGGGAGACAAATGATATGGTATTCTCTGACAGAGGTGTGGAGGGGTTAGGCCCAGTGGATTCGGATGGCATCAAGTCTGTCCTGGGAACATGAACACTCTGTGAGGCAGACACGGTGGACTGAGATGGTGGTGGGGAGGAAGTCACCCCAGAAGGCCCCATTACAGAGGGAGGGGTAGAGAAGTGGGGGACACTTGGCCTTGACATTACGGTCGACTGTGACACTGGAGTCCAGCCTGAGGCTGATGCGGGTGTAGAAGAGGTTGAGGCCTGCTGGGAAGTCTGGAGAGCTGGAGTGGACTCAAGAGAAGGAGGTAGAAGGGTGCGGGGAGCCGAGCTGGGCTCTGTGGACATGCTTGCCTCGTCGAATGGCTCCGTGGTCACTCTGGTGGGTGCCACGTGGTCAGACACTGGGGTGGTCTTCCAGACCTCCCACACATGGGCAGAAGAGCCCACTGCATAGGCAGTTGTGGGTGACTCCCAGGAGATGGGGAGCCTAGAACTCTGTGCCCCTTCCGAATGGCGGGTTGGCACCTTGAAAACGGCTGGGGGTGAGGAAGACTGGAGTTTTTCTGTGCCTGTAGTGACGTCCGAAGGAGCCAGGGTTTCAAGGGCTGAAGTGGTGAGACTGGGGGGTGAACTTACTGCCCATGTGGGGCTTCTGTTGGAAATGTCTGTGGTTTTCGACAGCCCAGAGGTAAGCAGGGAGCTGGCAGAAGAAGAAAGGGGAGAGAGATTCTGGGATGAAGTGACAGAAAAAGAGGAGGAAGAAGACAGGAAAGGCAGAGAAGAGAGAGAGCTGGTTTCCTGTACAGAGAGAGAACGTGGAGTAAAGGGTGTTGATTCTGTGTCCATCCCCAGCATGGTGTCCTGGAGAGTGGAGATGAATGGGGTGAAGGATGAAGGGGAGGCAGAAGCAGGAGAAGGTGAGGCTGCAGGTGTGAGGGTCCCTGTGGAGCTCAGATATGGCACAGCTGGAGTTTGTGTGGAGGACAGGACTTCAGGGGATGAGCTTGATTGCAGGGTGCTGTGTGAGTGGGGCAGGGTCTGGGATGTACTGGGGAGGGTAGTGGTGGCTGAGGCCATGGCTGACGTGTCCCTGGCATCTGTGGTATGGAATTCAGTTGCCGGAAGCTGTGTGTGGACAGTGGTGGTGATTTCTGCAGAAGTGGTCTTGTAAGGGACAGAGGACATGCTGGTGATCTCCATTCCAGTGGTTCTGTGAGCTGGGACTGTGGATGGAGTGCGACTGGGAGGGAGCTTTGGAGCAGAGGAGAAGAAGCCTGTACTGTTTTGTTCAGGCGAGGAGCTGGTGGTGGCATCAGAGAGGCCAGCAGTGGTGTCCAGGGCTGAGCTGGGCTCCTCAGGAGTGCTGGTGTGGGTCAGTGCTGTGGCCCAAGAGGAAGCTGTCTGGGTGGCCATCTCTCTTGTCTGAGAGGATGTTGGTATTTGTGTAGAAACTGTGCTTACCCCAGTGGTGGAGAGCATTGTCTCTTTAGCTGAGGTCACAGAAAGTTCTGAGGAGGCTGAGGTGGTAAAGTAGGTTTGGGGGGGAGAACTGGAATATTCCACAGTGGACACTGCTGTGTCTGAAGATGCTGGACTTGAGTGGAGGCCTGAGGAGACCCAAGAAGCAGATGAAATGTTCTGCCCATTTGTCATCTGCCTTTCAGTCAAGGTGCTCACGGGAGGTGACCCTGTGTGCATCCCCTGCGTGGTGTCGTGGAGAGTGGAGGTGAGGAGTGGGGTGATAGTCCCAGGGGAGGAAGGAGCAGGAGGTGAGACTGTGGGGCCAACAGGCGTGGAGCTCAGATGTGACACAGCTGGAGTTGGTGTGGAGGACAGGACTTCAGGGGATGAGCTTGATTGCAGGGTGCTGTGTGAGTATGGCAGGGTCTGGGACGCAGAGGGGAGGATGCTGGTGGCTGAGGCCATGGCTGACGTGTCCCAGGCATGCGTGCTGTGAGATGCAGATACAGGAATCTGTGTGGAGATAGTGGTGGTGATTTCTGCCAATGCTGGCATGTAAGAGGAGGAAGAGATCACACTCTTTTCCCATTCAGTGGTTCTGTGAGCCATGACTGTGGATGGAGGGAGGTTGGGAGGGAGTGTTGGAGCAGCAGAGAAGAAGCCTGTACTGGATTGCTCAGGGTAGGAGCTGGTGGTGGCATCAGAGACGCCCGCAGTAGTGTCCATGTTTGAGCTTGGCTCCTCAGGAGTGCTGGTGTGGGTCAGTGCTGTGGTCCAGGAAGAAGGTGTCTGGGTGAGCATCTCTCTTGTCTGAGAAGATGTTGGTATTTGTGTGGAAACTGTGCTGACCTCAGTGGTGGAGGGCGTTCTCTCTTCAGCTGAGGTCACAGGAAGTTCTGAGAAGGCCGAGGTGGTAAAGTAGGTTTTGGGGACAGAACTGGACTCTTCCACAGTGGTGACTGCTGTGTGTGAAGATGTTGGATGTGTGTGGAGACCGGAGGAGACCCAGGAGGTGGCTGAAATGTGCTGTCCATTCCTAGTGTGACTTGGAGTCAAGGTGCTCACAGGTGTTGATCCTGTGTCCATACCCTGGGTGGTGTCGTGGAGAGTGGAGGTAAGGAGTTGGGTGATGTACGCAGGGGAGGAAGGAGCAGGAGAAGTTGAGGCTGTGGGGCCAGAAGTTGTGAGAGTTACTGTGGAGCTCAGGTGTGGCACAGGTGGAGTTTGTGTGGAGGACAGGATTTTAGGGGATGAGCTTGATTGCAGGGAGTTGTGTGAGTGGGGCAGGGTCTGGGATGCAGTGGGGAGGATGGTGGTGGCTGGAGCCATGGCTGACGGGTCCCAGGCATGCGCACTGTGGGATGCAGATGCAGGAATCCGAGTGTGGACAGTGGTGGTCATTTCAGCAGAAGCTGTCTTATAAGGGGAAGAGAACACGCTGGCGATCTCCACTCCAGTGGTTCTGTGAGCCGAGACTGTGGATGGTATGAGTTTGGGAGGGAGCCTTGTAGCAGAGGAGAAGTCTGCACTGGAGAGCTCAGGGGAGGAGCTGGTGGTGGCATCAGAGACGCCCGCAGTGGTGTCCATGTTTGAGCTGGGCTCCTCAAGAGTACTGGAGTGGGTCAGTGCTGTGGTCCAGGAGGAAGCTGTCTGGGTGGCCATCTCTCTCGTCTGAGAGGATGTTGGTATTTGTGTGGAAACTGTGATGACCCCAGTGATGGAGGGAGTTCTGTCCTCAGCTGTGGTCACAGGAAGTTCTGAGGAGGCTGAGGTGGTAAAATGGGTTTTGTAGACAGAACTGGAGTCTTCCAGAGTGGACACTGCTGTGTCTGAATATGTTGGACTTGTGTGGAGGCCTGAGGAGATCCAGGAGGTGGTTGAAGTGTCCTGTCCACTTGTACTCTGACTTGGAGTCAAGGTGCTCACAGGTGTTGATCCTGTATCCATCCCCTGGGTGGTGTCGTGGAGAGTGGAGGTGAGGAGTGGGCTGATGGATGCAGGGGAGGAAGGAGCAGGAGAAGTTGAGGCTGTGGGGCCAGAAGTTGTGAGAGTTACTGTGGAGCTCAGGTGTGGCACAGGTGGAGTTTGTGTGGAGGACAGGATTTTAGGGGATGAGCTTGATTGCAGGGTGCTGTGTGAGTGGGGCAGGGTCTGGGATGCAGTGGGGAGGATGGTGGTGGCTGGAGCCATGGCTGACAGGTCCCAGGCATGCGCACTGTGGGATGCAGATGCAGGAATCCGAGTGTGGACAGTGGTGGTCATTTCAGCAGAAGCTGTCTTGTAAGGGGAAGAGAACACACTGGCGATCTCCACTCCAGTGGTTCTGTGAGCAGAGACTGTGGATGGTATGAGTTTGGGAGGGAGCCTTGTAGCAGAGGAGAAATCTGCACTGGAGAGCTCAGGGGAGGAGCTGGTGGTGGCATCAGAGATGCCCGCAGTGGTGTCCATGTTTGAGCTGGGCTCCTCAAGAGTACTGGAGTGGGTCAGTGCTGTGGTCCAGGAGGAAGCTGTCTGGGTGGCCATCTCTCTTGTCTGAGAGGATGTTGGTATTTGTGTGGAAACTGTGATGACCCCAGTGATGGAGGGAGTTCTGTCCTCAGCTGTGGTCACAGGAAGTTCTGAGGAGGCTGAGGTGGTAAAATGGGTTTTGTAGACAGAACTGGAGTCTTCCAGAGTGGACACTGCTGTGTCTGAATATGTTGGACTTGTGTGGAGGCCTGAGGAGATCCAGGAGGTGGTTGAAGTGTCCTGTCCACTTGTACTCTGACTTGGAGTCAAGGTGCTCACAGGTGTTGATCCTGTGTCCATCCCCTGGGTGGTGTCGTGGAGAGTGGAGGTGAGGAGTGTGGTGATGGTCCCAGGGGAGGAAGGAGCAGAAGGTGCGGCTGTGGAGCTTGCAGATGTCAGGGGCCCTGTGGAGTTCAGATGTGGCCCAGCTGGAGTTTGTGTGGAGGACAGGACTTCAGGGGAAGAGCTTGATTGCAGGGTGGTGTGTGAGTGGGGCAGGGTCTGGGATGCAGTGGGGAGAGTGTTGTTGGCTGGAGCCGTGGCTGAGGTGTCCCATGCACTCGTGCTGTGGAAGCCAGATTCAGGAAAGCTTGTGTGGACAGTGGTGGTGATTTCTGCAGAAGCTGTCTTATAAGGGGAGGAGGACACACTGGTGATCTCTACTCCGGTGGTTCTGTGAGCCAAGACTGTGGATGGAGCGAGGCTGGAAGGGAGTATTGGAGCAGAGGAGACAGCGTCTGCACTGGTGAGTTCAGGGGAGGAGCTGGTGGCAGCATCAGAGAGGCCAGCAGTGGTGTCCAGGGCTGAGCTGGGCTGTGCAGGAGTGCTGCTGTGGGTCAGTTCTAGGATCCACGGAGAAGTAGTGAACATCTCTTGTGTCTGAGAAGATGTTGGTTTTTGTGTGGAAACTGTGATGATGCCAGGGGTGGAGGGCGTTCTCTCCTCAGCTGTGGTCACAGGAAGTTCTGAAGAGGCCAAGGGAGTAAAATGGGTTTTGTGGACTGAACTGGAGTCTTCCACAGTGGACACTGCTGTGTCTGAATATGTTGGACTCATGTGGAGGCCTGAGGAGACCCAGGAGGTAGCTGACATATCCTGTCTTGTGGAGCTCAGATGTGGCCCACCTGGAGATTGTGTGGAGGACAGGACTTCAGGGGATGAGCTGGATTGAAGGGTGCTGTGTGAGTGGGGCAGGGTCTGGGATGCACTGGGGAGGATGCTGGTGGCTGAGGCCAGGGCTGCCGTGTCCCAGACATGCGTGCTGTGAGATGCAGATGCAGGAAGCTGTGTGGGGACAGTGGTGGTGATTTCCCATTCAGTGGTTCTGCGAGTCATGACTGTGGATGGAGGGATGCTGGGAGGGAGCGCTGGAGCAGAGGAGAAGCCTGTACTGGATTGTTCAGGGGAGGAGCTGGTGGTGGCATCAGAGAGGCCAGCAGTGGTGTCCATATGTGAGCTGGGCTCCTCAGGAGTGCTGGTATGGGTTAGTTCTGTGGTCCAGGAGGAAGCTGTCTGGGTGGCCATCTCTCTTGTCTGAGAGGATGTTGGCATTTGTGTGGAAACTGTGATGACCCCAGTGGTGGAGGGCGTTCTCTCCTCCGCTTTTGTCTCAGGAGGTTTTGAGGTAGCAGAGATAGTAAACTGAATTTGGGGAATAGAACTGGAATGTTCCACAGTGGACACTGCTGTGTCTGAAGATGATGGACTTGTGTGGAGGCCTGAGGAGACCCAGGAGGTAGCTGAGAAGTGTTGTTCACCTGTAGTCTGACTTAGAGTCAAGGTGCTTACAGGTGTTGATCCTGTGTCCATTCCCTTGGTGGTGTCATAGAGAGTGGAGGTGAGGAGTGGGGTGTTAGATTCAGGGGAAGAAGGAGCAGGAGAAGGTGAGACTGTGGGGCCGGTAGGTGTCAGGGCCCCAGTGGAAGTCAGATGTGGTCCAGCTGGAGTTGGCTTGGAGGACAGGACTTCAGGGGATGAGCTTGATTGCAGGGTGCTGTGTGAGAGGGATAGGGTCTGGGATGCAGTGGGGAGGGTACTGGTGGCTGGGGCCATGGATGATGAGTCCCAGGTACCTGTGCTGTGGGATGCAGATGCAGGATTCTCAGTATGGACAGTGGTGGTGATTTCTGCAGAAGCTGTCTTGTAAGGGGAGAAGGACATGCTGGTGATCTCCATTCCAGTGGTTCTATGAGCTGTGACTGTGGATAGAGTGAGGCTGGGAGGGAGCATTGGTGAAGAGGAGCTGAAGCCTGAACTTGATTGCTCAGAGGAGAGTTTGGTGGTGGCATCAGAGAGGCCTGCAGTGGTGTCCAAGGATGAGCTGGACTCCACAGGAGTTCTGGTTTGGGTCAGTTCTGCGGTCCAGGAAGAAGCTGTCTGGGTGACCATCTCTCTTGTCTGAGAGGATGTTGGTATTTGTGTGGAAACTGTGATAACTCCAGGGGTGGAGGGCATTCTCTCCTCAGCTGTGGTCACAAGAAGTTCTGAGGAGGCCAAGGGAGTAAAGTGGATTTTGGGGACAGAACTGGAGTCTTCTACAGTGGACACTGCTGTGTCTGAAGATGCTGGACTTGTGTGGAGGCCTGAGGAGACCCAAGAAGCAGATGAAATGTCCTGTCCTCTTGTAGTCTGACTTGGCGTCAAGGTGCTCATGGGTATTGATCCTGTGTCCATCTCCTGGGTGGTGTCCTGGAGAGTGGAGGTGAAGAGTGGGGTGATGGTCCCAGGGGAGGAAGGAGCAGGAGAAGGTGAGACTGTGGGGCCAACAAGTGTGGAGCTCAGATGCGACACAGCTGGAGTTTGTGTGGAGGACAGGACTTCAGGGGATGAGCTTTCTTGCAGGGTGCTGTGTGAGTGGGGCAGGGTCTGGGATGCAGTGGGGAGGATGCTGGTGGCTGAGGCCATGGCTGACGTGTCCCAGGCATGCGTGCTGTCAGATGCAGATGCAGGAAGCTGTGTGGAGATAGTGGTGGTGATTTCTGCCAATGCTGGCATGTAGGAGGAGGAAGAGATCACATTCTTTTCCCATTCAGTGGTTCTGTGAGACATGACTGTGGATGGAGGGATGCTGGGAGGGAGCGTTGGAGCAGAGGAGAAGTAACCTGTACTGGATTGCTCAGGGGAGGAGCTGGTGGTGGCATCAGAGAGGCCAGCAGTGGTGTCCATGTTTGAGCTTGGCTCCTCAGGAATGCTGGTGTGGGTCAGTGCTGTGGTCCAGGAGGACGCTGTCTGGGTGACCATCTCTCTTGTCTGAGAAGATGTTGGTATTTGTGTGGAAACTATGATGACCTCAGTGGTGGAGGGTGAGGTCACAGGAAGTTCTGAGGAGAGTGAGGTGGTAAAGTAGGCTTGGGGTACAGAACTGGACTCTTCCACAGTGTGGACTGCTGTGTGTGAAGATGTTGGACTTGTGTGGAGACCGGAGGAGACCCAGGAGGTGGCTGAAATGTGCTGTCCATTCCTAGTGTGACTTGGAGTCAAGGTGCTCACAGGTGTTGATCCTGTGTCCATCCCCTGGGTGGTGTCGTGGAGAGTGGAGGTGAGGAGTGGGCTGATGGATGCAGGGGACGAAGGAGCAGGAGTTGAGGCTGTGGGGCCAGAAGTTGTGAGAGTTACTGTGGAGCTCACATGTGGCACAGGTGTAGTTTGTGTGGAGGACAGGACTTCAGGGGATAAGCTTGATTGCAGGGTGGTGTGTGAGTGGGGCAGGGTCTGGGATGCAGTGGGGATGGTGCTGGTGGCTGAGGCCATGGTTGATGAATCCCAGGTACCTGTGCTGTGGAATGCAGATGCAGGAATCCGAGTGTGTACAGTGGTGGTGATTTCTGCAGAAGCTGTCTTGTACGGAGAGGAGGATATGCTGGTGATCTCCAATCCAGTGGTTCTGTGAGGTGTGACTGTGGATAGAATGAGGCTGGGAGGGAGCATTGGAGCAGAGGAGAAGTCTGCACTGGAGAGCTCAAGGAAGGAGCTGGTGGTGGCATCAGAGTGGCCAGCAGTGGTGACCAGGGCTGAGCTGGGCTCCTCAGGAGTGCTGCTGTGGGTCAGTGCTGTGGTCCAGGAGGAAGCTGTCTGGGTGACCATCTCTCTTGTCTGAGAGGATGTTGGTATTTGTGTGGAAACTGTGATGACCCCAGGGGTGGAGAGCATTCTCTCCTCAGCTGTGGTCACAGGAAGTTCTGGGGAGGCCAAGGGAGTAAAGTGGATTTTGGGGACAGAACTGGAGTCTTCTAGGGTGGACACTGTTGTGTCTGAAGATGCTTGACTTGTGTAGAGGCCTGAGGAGATCCAGGAAGCAGATGAAATGTTCCGTCCATTTGTAGTCTGCCTTTCAGTCAAGGTGCTCACAGGTGTTGATCCTGTGTCCATCCCCTGTGTGGTGTCATGGAGAGTGGAGGTGAGGAGTGGGGTGATGGTCCCAGGGGAGGAAGGAGCAGGAGAAGGTGAGTCTGTGGGGCCGACTAGTGTGGAGCTCAGATGTGGCACAGCTGGAGTTTGTGTGGAGGACAGGGCTTCAGGGGATGAACTTGATTGCAGGGTGCTGTGTGAGTATGGCAGGGTCTGGGATGCACTGGGGAGGATGGTGGTCGCTGGGGTGTCACTGGCATCTGTGGTACTCAATGCAGTTGCTGGAAGCTGTGCATGGACAGTGGTGGTGGTGATTTCTGCAGAAGTGGTCATGTAAGGGACAGAGGACATGCTAGTGATCTCCATTCCAGTGGTTCTGTGAGCTGAGACTGTGGATGGAGTGCGACTAGGAGGGAGCTTTGGAGCAGAGGAGAAGAAGCCTGTACTGGATTGTTCAGGGGAGGAGCTGGTGGTGGCATCAGAGAGGCCAGCAGTGGTGTCCAGGGCTGAGCTGTGCTCCTCAGGAGTGCTGGTGTGGGTCAGTGCTGTGGCCCAAGAGGAAGCTGTCTGGGTGGCCATCTCTCTTGTCTGAGAGGATGTTGGTATTTGTGTAGAAACTGTGCTGACCCCAGTGGCAGAGAGCATTCTCTCTTTAGCTGAGGTCACAGGAAGTTCTGAAGAGGCCGAAGTGGTAAAGTAGGTTTTGGGTAGAGAACTGGAATATTCCACAGTAGACACTGCTGTGTCTGAAGATGCTGGATGTGTGTGGAGGCCTGAGGAGACCCAGGAGGTGGCTGAGATTTGCTGTTCACTTGTAGTGTAACTTGGATTCAAGGTGCTCACTGGTGTTGACCCTGTGTCCATATCCTTCCTGGTGTCATAGAGAGTGGAGGTGAGGAGTGGATTCATGGATGCAGGGGAAGAAGGAGCAGGAGAAGGTGAGTCTGTGGGGCCAACAGGTGTGGAGCTCAGATGTGGCACAGCTGGAGTTGGTGTGGAGGACAGGGCTTCAGGGGATGAGCTTGATTGCAGGGTGCTGTGTGAGTGGGGCAGGATCTGGGATGCAGTGTCGAGGTTGCTGGTGATTGGGGCCGTGGCTGACGTGTCCCATGCACTCGTGTCTTGGAAGCCAGATTCAGGAATGCTTGTGTGGACAGTGGTGGTGATTTCTGCAGAATTGCTCTTGTACGGGACAGAAGACATGCTGGTGATCTCCACTCCAGTGGTCCTGTGAGCTGTGACTGTGGATAGAATGAGGCTGGGAGGGAGCGTTGCAACAGAGGAGCTGAAGCCTGCACTGGGTTGCTCAGAGGAGAGGCTGGTGGTGGCATCAGAGAGGCCAGCAGTGGTGTCCAGGGCTGAGCTGGGCTCCTCAGGAGTGCTGGTGTGGGTCAGTGCTGTGGCCCAGGAGGAAGCTGTCTGTGTGACCATCTCTCTTGTCTGAGAGGATGTTGGTATTTGTGTGGAAACTGTGATGACCCCAGGGGTGGAGGGCATTCTCTCCTCAGCTGTGGTCACAGGAAGTTCTGGGGAGGCCAAGGGAGTAAAGTGGATTTTGGGGACAGAACTGGAGTCTTCTAGGGTGGACACTGCTGTGTCTGAAGATGCTGGACTTGTGTGGAGGCCTGAGGAGACCCAGAAAGCAGATGAAATTTTCTGTCCATTTGTTGTCTGCCTTTCAGTGAAGGTGCTCACAGGTGTTGATCCTGTGTCCATCCCCTGTGTGGTGTCATGGAGAGTGGAGGTGAGGAGTGGGGTGATGGTCCCAGGGGAGGAAGAAGCAGGAGAAAGTGAATCTGTGGGGCCGACTAGTGTGGAGCTCAGATGTGACACAGCTGGAGTTGGTGTGGAGGACAGGACTTCAGGGGATGAGCTTGATTGCAGGGTGCTGTGTGAGTATGGCAGTGTCTGGGATGCAGTTGGGAGGATGCTGGTGGCTGAGGCCATGGCTGACGTGTCCCAGGCATGGGTGCTGTCAGATGCAGATACAGGAAGCTGTGTGGAGATAGTGGTGGTGGTTTCTTCCAATGTTGGCATGTAGGAGAAGGAAGAGATCACACTCTTTTCCCATTCAGTGGTTATGTGAGCCGTGACTGTGGATGGAGGGAGGTTGGAAGGGAGCTTTGGAACAGCGGAGAAGTAGCCTCTACTGGATTGCTCAGGGGAGGAGCTGGTGGTGGCATCAGAGAGGCCAGCAGTGGTGTCCATGTTTGAGCTGGGCTCCTCAGAAGTGCTGGTGTGGGTCATTGCTGTGGTCCAAGAAGAAGGTGTCTGGGTGGCCATCTCTCTTGTCTGAGAGGATGTTGGTATTTGTGTGGAAACTGTGATGTCCCCAGTGATGGAGGGTGTTCTATCTTCTGCTGTGGTCACAGGAAGTTCTGAGAAGGCTGAGGTGATAAAGTAGGTTTTGGTGGGAGAACTGGAATCTTCCACAGTGGTGACTGAACTGGAATCTTCCACAGTGGTGACTGCTGTGTCTGAAGTTGTTGGACTTGTGTGGAGGCCTGAGGAGACCCAGGAGGTGGCTGAGATGTGCTGTCCATTTTTAGTTGGACTTGCAGTCCAGGTGCTCATAGGTATTGACCCTGTGTCCATTTGTTCAGTGGTTACCTGGAGAGTGGAGGTGAGGAGTGGAGTGATGGATGCAGGGGAGGAAGGAGCAGGAGAAGGTGAAGCTGTGGGGCCAGCAGGTGTCAGGGGCTCTGTGGATTTCAGATGTGGCCCAGCTGGAGTTGGTGTGGAGGACAAGACTTCAGGGGATGAGCTTGATTGCAGGGTGCTGTGTGAGTGGGTCAATGTCTGGGATGCAGTAGGGAGGATGCTGGTGGCTGGGGCCATGGTTGACGTGTCACTGGCATCTGTGGTACGCAATGCAGTTGCCAGAGTCTGTGTGTGAACAGTGGTGGTGATTTCTGCAGAATTGTTCTTGTATGAGACGGAAGACATGCTGGTGATCTCCATTCCATGGGTTCTATGAGCTGAGACTGTGGATGGAGTGAGGCTGGGAGGGAGCTTTGGAGCAGAGGAGAAAAAGCCTGTACTGGATTGTTCAGCAGTGGTGTCCATGTTTGAGCTGGGCTCCTCAGTAGTGCTGATATGGGTCAGTTCTGTGGCCCAAGAGGAAGCTGTCTGGGTGGCCATCTCTCTTGTCTGAGAGGATGTTGGTACTTGTGTAGAAACTGTGCTGACCCCAGTGGTGGAGAGCATTGTCTCTTTAGCTGAGGTCACAGGAAGTCCTGAGGAGGCTGAGGTGGTAAAGTAGGTTTTCAGGAGAGAACTGGAATGTTCCAAAGTGGCCACTGCTGTGTCTGAAGGCGATGAACTTGTGTGGAGGCCTGAGGAGACCCAGGAGGTGGCTGAGATTTGCTGTTCACTTGTAGTGTGACTTGGATTCAAGGTGCTCACTGGTGTTGATCCCGTGTCCATCCCCTCAGTGGTGTCATAGAGAGTGGAGGTAAGGAGTGGGCTGATGGATGCAGGGGAAGAAGGAGCAGGAGAAGGTGAGGCTGTGGGGCTTGCAGGTGTCAGGAGCTCTGTGGAGGTCAGATGTGGCCCAGCTGGAGTTTGTGTGGAGGAAAGGACTTCAGGGGATGAGGTTGATTGCAGGGTGCTGTGTGAGTGGGGCAGGGTCTGGGATGCAGTGGGGATGGTGCTGGTGGCTGGGGCCATGGTTGAGGAATCCCAGGTACCTGTGCTGTGGGATGCAGATGCAGGAATCTGAGAATGGTCAGTAGTGGGGATTTCTGCAGAAGCTGTCTTGTAAGGAGAGGAGGACATGTTGGTGATCTCCATTCCAGTGGTTCTGTTAGCGGAGACTGTGGATTGAGGGAGGTTGGGAGGGAGCTTTGGAGCAGAGGAGAAGAAGCCTGCTGTTGAGAGCTCAGAGGAGAGGCTGGTGGTGGCATCAGAGAGGCCAGCAGTGGTGTCCAGGGCTGAGCTGGGCTCCTCAGGAGTGCTGGTGTGGGTCAGTTCTCTGGCCCAGGAGGAAGCTGTCTGGGTGGCCATCTCTCGTGTCTGAGAGGATGTTGGTATTTGTGTAGAAACTGTGATGACCCCAGTGGTGGGGAGCATTCTCTCTTCAGCTGTGGTTACAGGAAGTTCTGAGGAGGCAGAGGTGGTAAAGTAGGTTTTGGGTAGAGAACTGGAATGTTCCACAGTGGTCACTGCTGTGTCTGAAGATGCTGGACTTGAGTGGAGGCCTGAGGAGACCCAGGAGGTGGCTGATATTTGCTGTCCACCTGTAGTCTGACTTGGATTCAAAGTGCTCACAGGTGTTGATCCTGTGTTCATCCCCTCAGTGCTGTCAGAAAGAGTGGAGGTGAGGAGTGGGGTGATGGATGCAGGGGAAGAAGGAGCAGGAGAAGGTGAGGCTGTGGATCTTGCAGATTTTATGGCCCCTGTAGAGCTCAGATGTGGTGCAGCTGGAGTTGGTGTGGAGGACAGGACTTCAGGGGATGAGCTTGATTGCAGGGTGGTGTATGATGGGGGCAGGGTCTGGGATGCAGTGGGGAGGATGCTGGTGGCTGTGGCCGTGGCTGAGGTATCCCAGGCATGCGTGCTGTGAGATGCAGATGCAGGAAACTGTGTCGGGATAGTGGTGGTGAGTTCTGTAAATGTTGGTATGTAAGAGGAGGAAGAGATCACACTCTTTTCCCATTCAGTGGTTTTGTAAGTCATGACTGTGGATGGAGTGAGGCTGGGAGGGAGCTTTGGAGCAGAGGAGAAGCCTGTACTGGAGAGCTCAGGGAAGGAGCTGGTGGTGGCATCAGAGAGGCCAGCAGTGGTGTCCAGGGCTGAGCTGGGCTCCTCAGGAGTGCTGGTGTGGGTCAGTGCTGTAGTCCAGGAGGAAGCTGTCTGGGTGGCCATCTCTCTTGTCTGAGAGGATGTTGGTATTTGTGTGGAAACTGTGCTGACCCCAGGGGTGAAGGGCGTTCTCTCCTCAGCTGTGGTATCCGGAGGTTCTGAGGTAGCAGAGAGAGTAAACTGAATTTGGGGAATAGAACTGGAATGTTCCACAGTGGACTCTGCTGTGTCTGAAGATGTTGGATTTGTGTCGAGGCCTGAGGAGGCCCAGGTGTTGGCTGAGACATCCTGTCCACCTGTAGTCTGTGTTGAAGTCAAGGTGCTTACATATGTTGATCCTGCGTCCATCCACTGCATGGTGTTTTGGAGAGCAGAGGTAAGGAGTGTGGTAATGGATGCAGGGGAGGAAGAAGCAGGAGTAGGTGAGGCTGTGGGGCTTCCAGGTGTCAGGGCCCCTGTGGAGCTCAGATGTGGCCCAGCTGGAGTTGGTGTGGAGGTCAAGACGTCAGGGAATGAGCTTGATTGTAGGGTGGTGTGTGAGTGTGGCAGGGTCTGGGCTGCTGTGGGGAGGTTTTTGGTGGCTGAGGCCGTGGTTGATGAGTCCCAAGCTCGTGTGCTGTGAGATGCAGATGCAGGAAGCTGTATGGGCATAGTGGTGGTGATTTCTGGAAATGTTGGCATGTAGGAGGAGGAAGAGACCACGCTCTTTTCCGTTTCAGTGGTTCTGTGAGTCATGACTGTGGATGGAGTGAGGCTGGGAGGGAGCTTTGGAGCAGAGGAGAAGCCTGTACTGGATTGTTCAGGGAAGGAGCTGGTGGTGGCATCAGAGAGGCCAGCAGTGGTGTCCATATGTGAGCTGGGCTCCTCAGGAGTGCTGGTGTGAGTCAGTGCTGTGGTCCAGGAGGAAGCTGTCTGGGTGGCCATCTCTCTTGTCTGAGAGAAGGTTGGTATTTGTGTGGAAGCTGTGATGACCCCAGGGCTGGAGGGAGGTCTCTCCTTGGCTGTGGTCAAAGGAACTTCTGAAGAGGCCAAGAGAGTAAAGTGGGTTTGGGGAACAGAAGTGGAGTCTTCCACAGTGGTGACTGCTGTGTCTGAAGATGCTGGACTTGTGTCGATCCCTGAGGAGACCCAGGAGGTGGCTGGGGTGTCCTGTTCTCTTGTAGTCTGACTTGGCGTCAAGGTGCTCACAGGTGTTGATCCTTTGTCTATTGTTTTCTCTTGGAGAGTGGAGGTGAGGAATGGGGTGATGGGTACAGGGGAGGAAGGAGAAGGAGAATGGGAGGCTGTGGTGCCAGTAGGTATGAAGGCCCCTGTGAAGCTCAGATATGGCATAGGTCTAGATTGTGTGGAGGACAGGACTTGAGGGGATGAGGTTGATTGCAGGGTGGTGTGTGAGTGCGGCCGGGTCTGGGATGCAGTGGGGAGGATGCTGGTGGTTGGGGCTGTGGCTGATGTGTCCTGGGCTTGGGTGCCATGGGATGCAGAAGCAAGAGTTTGATTTTGGTGAATGGTGGTGATTTCTGCAGAAGTTTTCTTGTAGGAAGAGGAAGGCACAGTGGTGATCTCCATTCCAGTGAGTAGGTGAGCCGAGATTGTGGATGGAGTGTGGTTGGGAGGGAGTGCTGGAACAGAGGAGACAAAGCCTGCACTGGAGACTTCAAGGAAGGAGTTGGTGGTGGCACCAGAGGGGCCAGCACTGGTGGCCAGGGCTGAGCTGGGCTGTGTGGGAGTGCTGCTGCGGGTCAGTTCTAGGGTGGATGAGGAAGTTGTCTTGGTGAACATCTCTCTTGTCTGAAAGGATGTCGGTATTTGTGTGGAAACTCTGGTGACCGCAGTGATGGAGGGCATTCTCTCCTCTGCTGTGGTCTCAGGAAGTTCTGAGGAGGCTGAGATGGTAAAGTAGGTTTTGAGGACAGAACTGGAATCTGTGGATGTCTGAGGTGAGGCTGTGGATGGCACGAGGCTGGGAGGAAGCCTTGGAGGAGAGGAGAAGCCTGCACTGGAGAGCTCAGGGGATGAGCTGGTGGTGGCTTCAGAGACGCCCGCAGTGGTGTCCAGGGCTGAGCTGGACTCCTCTGGTGCACTGGTATAGGTCAGTGCCTGGGTCCGGGAGGAAGCTGTCTGTGTGTCCATCTCTGTTGTCTTTGCAGAGCTCTGTCCAGGTGTGGAATCTGTGGTGTCCCCAGTGGTGGAGGGGCTCCTCATCTCAGCTGCTGTCTCAGTAAATTCTGAGGTAGAAGAGATAGTAAAGTGAGTTTCGAGGATAGAACTGGAATATTCCACGGTGGACACTGCTGTGTCTGAATATGTTGGACTTGTGTGAAGGCCTGAGGAGACCCGAGAGGTGGCTGAGATGTCCTGTCCACTTGTAGTCTGACTTGGAGTCAAGGTGCTCACAGGTGTTGATCCTGTGTCCATCCGCTCGGTGGTGTCGTGGAGAGTGGAGGTGAGGAGTGTGGTGATGGATGCAGGGGAGGAAGGAGCAGGAGAAGGTGAGCCTGTGGGGCTTGCAGGTGTCAGGGCTCCTGTAGAGCTCAGATGTGGCACAGCTCGAGTTTGTGTTGAAGACAGGTATTCAGGGGATGAGGTTGATTGCATGGTGATGATTGAGTGGGGAGGAGTCTGGGATGCAGTGGGGAAGGTGCTGGTTTCTGAGACTCGGGCAGATGTGTCCCAAGCCCTCGTGCCATGGGATGCAGATGCAGGAATTGGTGTGTGGACAGTGGTGGTGATTTCTGTAGGTGCTGTGCTGTGAGAAGAGGAAGTGATCAGGCTGTTTTCCATTCCAGTGGGTGTGTGAGCAGAGTCTGTGAATGGTGCAAGACTGGGAGGGAGTTTTGCAGCAGAGGGGAAGAAGCCTGTAGTGGAGCGCTCAGGGGAGGAGCTTGTGGTGGCCTTAGAGAGGCCAGCAGTGGTGTCCAGGGCTGAGCTGGGCTCCTCAGGAGTGCTGGTGTGGGTCAGTGCTGTGGTCCAGGACGAAGCTGTCTGGGTGAACAGCTCTGTGGTCTGAGTTGATGCTGGCATTTTTGTTGAAATTATGGTATCCTGGGTGCTGAGGGGTGTCTTCATCTCAGCTGTGGTCTCAGGAATGTGTGAGGAGGTTACATTAGATGATAAGGTTTGGGGAACAGAAGAGTAGTCTCTCCCATTCGATGCTGCTGTGTCTGAAGATGATGAACTTGTGTGGAGGCCTGAGGAGACCCAGGAAGTGGCTGAGGTATCCTGTCCACCTGTAGTTTGACTTGGTTTGAAGGTGCTCACAGGTGTTGATCCTGTGTGCATCCCCTGCATGGTGTCATGGAGAGTGGAGGTGAGGAGTGGGGTGATGGTCGCAGGGGAGGAAGGAGCAGGAGAAGCTGAGGCTGTGGGGCCGGCAGGTGTCAGGGCCCCTGTGGAGCTCAGATGTGACACAGCTGGAGTTTGTGTGGAAGACAGGACTTCAGGGGATGTGGTTGCTTGTAGGGTGCTGTGGGGCGGAGTCTGGGATGCAGTGGGGAGGGTGCTGGAGGCTGAGGCCATGGCCGACGTGTCCCAGGCATGCGTCTGGTAGGATGTAGATGAAGGAATCCATGTGTGGACAGTCGTGGTAGTTTCTGCAAATGTTGGCATGTAGGAGGAAGAAGAGATCATGCTCTTCTCTTTTCCAGGAGTTTCGTGAGTCGACAATGTGGATGGAGCGAGGCTAGGAGAGGACGTTGGAACGGAGGAGACCAAGTCTGCAGTGGAGAGCTCAGGGGAGGAATTGGTAATGGCATCAGAGAGACCAGCAGTGGTGTCCAGGGCTGAGCTGGGCTCCTCAGGAGTGCTGGTGTGGGTCAGTGCTGTGGTCCAGGAGGAAGCTGTCTGGGTGACCATCTCTCTTGTCTGAGAGGATGTTGGTATTTGCGTGGAAAGTTTGATGAACGCAGTGGTGTAGGGCGTTCTCTCTTCAGCTGTTGTCACAGGGAGTTCTGGGGGGGACGAGGTAGTAAAGTGGCTTTGGGGGACAGAACTGGAGTTTTCCACAGTGGACACTGCTGTGTCGGAAGATGTTGGACTCGTGTGGAGGCCTGAGGAGACCAAAGAAGTGGCTGAAATATTCTGTCCACTTGTAGTCTGCCTTTCAATCAAGGTGCTCACAGGTGTTGATCCTGTGTGCATTCCCCGAGTGGTGTGCTGGAGAGTGGAGGTGAGGAGTAGGGTGCTGGAGGCAGGGGAGGAAGGAGCAGAAGAAGCTGAGGCTGTGGTGGCGGCAGGTGTCAGGACCCCTGTGGAGGTCATATATGACACAGCTGGAGTTTGTGTGGAGGACAGGACTTCAGGGGATGAGGTTGATTGCAGGGTGGTGTGTGAGTGCGGCCGGGTCTGGGATGCAGTGGAGATGGTGCTGGTGGCTGAGGCTTTGGTTAACGTGTCCTGGGCATGGGTGCTGTCGGATGTTGACCCAAGAGTTTGCTTTTGGTGAATGGTGGTGATTTCTGCAGAAGTTTTCCTGTAGGAAGAGGAAGGCACAGTGGTGATCTCCATGCCAGTGGGTAGGTGAGCCGAGATTGTGGATGGAGTGTGGCTGGGAGGGAGCGCTGGAACAGAGGAGACAAAGCCTGCACTGGAGACTTCAAGGAAGGAGTTGGTGGTGGCATCAGAGGGGCCAGCACTGGTGGCCAGGGCTGAGCTGGGCTGTGTGGGAGTGCTGCTGCGGGTCAGTTCTAGGGTGGATGAGGAAGTTGTCTTGGTGAACATCTCTCTTGTCTGAAAGGATGTCGGTATTTGTGTGGAAACTCTGGTGACCGCAGTGGTGGAGGGCATTCTCTCCTCTGCTGTGGTCTCAGGAAGTTCTGAGGAGGCTGAGGTGGTAAAGTAGGTTTTGAGGACAGAACTGGAATCTGTGGATGTCTGAGGTGAGGCTGTGGATGGCACGAGGCTGGGAGGAAGCCTTGGAGGAGAGGAGAAGCCTGCACTGGAGAGCTCAGGGGAGGAGCTGGAGGTGTCCTCAGAGACGCCCGCAGTTGTGTCCAGGGCTGAGCTGGGCTCCTCTGGTGCACTGGTATAGGTCAGTGCCTGGGTCCGGGAGGAAGCTGTCTGTGTGTCCATCTCTGTTGTCTTTGCAGAGCTCTGTCCAAGTGTGGAATCTGTGGTGTCCCCAGTGGTGGAGGGGGACTTTATCTCAGCTGCTGTCTCAGTAAATTCTGAGGTAGAAGAGATAGTAAAGTGAGTTTCGAGGATAGAACTGGAATATTCCACGGTGGACACTGCTGTGTCTGAATATGTTGGACTTGTGTGAAGGCCTGAGGAGACCCGAGAGGTGGCTGAGATGTCCTGTCCACTTGTAGTCTGACTTGGAGTCAAGGTGCTCACAGGTGTTGATCCTGTGTCCATCCGCTCGGTGGTGTCGTGGAGAGTGGAGGTGAGGAGTGTGGTGATGGACGCAGGGGAGGAAGGAGCAGGAGAAGGTGAGCCTGTGGGGCTTGCAGGTGTCAGGGCTCCTGTAGAGCTCAGATGTGGCACAGCTCGAGTTTGTGTTGAAGACAGGTATTCAGGGGATGAGGTTGATTGCATGGTGATGATTGAGTGGGGAGGAGTCTGGGATGCAGTGGGGAAGGTGCTGGTTTCTGAGACTCGGGCAGATGTGTCCCAAGCCCTCGTGCCATGGGATGCAGATGAAGGAATTGGTGTGTGGACAGTGGTGGTGATTTCTGTAGGTGCTGTGCTGTGTGAAGAGGAAGTGATCAGGCTGTTTTCAATTCCAGTGGGTGTGTGAGCAGAGTCTGTGAATGGTGCAAGACTGGGAGGGAGGTATGCAGCAGAGGGGAAGAAGCCAGTAGTGGAGAGCTCTGGGGAGGAGCTTGTGGTGGCCTTAGAGAGGCCAGCAGTGGTGTCCAGGGCTGAGCTGGGCTCCTCAGGAGTGCTGGTGTGGGTCAGTGCTGTGGTCCAGGACGAAGCTGTCTGGGTGAACAGCTCTGTGGTCTGAGTTGATGCTGGCATTTTTGTTGAAATTATGGTGTCCCCGGTGCTGAAGGGTGTCTTCACCTCAGCTGTGGTCTCAGGAATGTGTGAGGAGGTTACATTAGATGATAAGGTTTGGGGAACAGAAGAGTAGTCTCTCCCATTCGATGCTGCTGTGTCTGAAGATGATGAACTTGTGTGGAGGCCTGAGGAGACAAAAGAGGTGGCTGAAATGTTCTGTTCACTTGTAGTCTGCCTTTCAATCAAGGTGCTCACAGGTGTTGATCCTGTGTGCATCCCCTGAGTGGTGTGCTGGAGAGTGGAGGTGAGGAGTAGGGTGCTGGAGGCAGGAGAGGAAGGAGCAGAAGAAGCTGAGGCTGTGGTGGCGGCAGGTGTCAGGACCCCTGTGGAGGTCATATATGACACAGCTGGAGTTTGTGTGGAGGACAGGACTTCAGGGGATGAGGTTGATTGCAGGGTGGTGTGTGAGTGCGGCCGGGTCTGGGATGCAGTGGGGAGGATGCTGGTGGCTGACGCTTTGGTTAACGTGTCCTGGGTGTGGTTGCTGTCGGATGCTAACCCAAGAGTTTGCTTTTGGTGAATGGTGGTGATTTCTGCAGAAGTTTTCCTGTAGGAAGAGGAAGGCACAGTGGTGATCTCCATGCCAGTGGGTAGGTGAGCCGAGATTGTGGATGGAGTGTGGCTGGGAGGGAGCGCTGGAACAGAGGAGACAAAGCCTGCACTGGAGAGCTCAAGGAAGGAGTTGGTGGTGGCACCAGAGGGGCCAGCACTGGTGGCCAGGGCTGAGCTGGGCTGTGTGGGAGTGCTGCTGCGGGTCAGTTCTAGGGTCGATGAGGAAGTTGTCTTGGTGACCATCTCTCTTGTCTGAAAGGATGTCGGTATTTGTGTGGAAACTCTGGTGACCGCAGTGGTGGAGGGCATTCTCTCCTCTGCTGTGGTCTCAGGAAGTTCTGAGGAGGCTGAGGTGGTAAAGTAGGTTTTGAGGACAGAACTGGAATCTGTGGATGTCTGAGGTGAGGCTGTGGATGGAGCGAGGCTGGGAGGAAGCCTTGGAGGAGAGGAGAAGCCTGCACTGGAGAGCTCAAGGGAGGAACTGGTGAAGTCCTCAGAGACGCCCGCAGTGGTGTCCAGGGCTGAGCTGGACTCCTCTGGTGCACTGGTATAGGTCGGTGTCTGGGTCCGGGAGGAAGCTGTCTGTGTGTCCATCTCTGTTGTCTTTGCAGAACTCTGACCAGGTGTGGAATCTGTGGTGTCCCCAGTGGTGGAGGGGGGCCTCATCCCAGCTGTGGTCTCAGCAAATTCTGAGGTAGCAGAGATAGTAAAGTGAGTTTGCAGGGTAGAACTGGAATGTTCCACAGTGGACACTGCTGTGTCTGAAGATGTTGGACTTGTGTGGAGGCCTGAGAAGACCCAAGAGGTGGCTGAGATATCCTGTCCATTTGTAGTCTGACTTGGAGTCAAGGTGCTCACAGGTGTTGATTCTGTGTGCATCTCCTGAGTGGTGTCCTGGAGAGTAGAGTTGAGGAGTGCTGTGATGGACACAGGGGAGGACGGAGCAGGAGAAGGTGAGGTTGTAGGTCTGACAGATGTCAGGGCCCCTGTGGAGCTTAGACGTGGCACAGGTAGAATTGTTGTGGAAGACAGGACTTCAGGGGATGAGGTTGATTGCTGGGTGCTGTGTGAGTTGGGCAGGGTCTGCGATGCAGTGGGGAGGGTGCTGGTGGCTAGGGTCATGGCTGAGGTATCCCAGGCATGCGTGCTGTGAGATGCAGATTCAGGAAGCTGTGTGTGGACAGTGGTGGTGATTTCTGCAGAAGCTGTCTTGTAAGGGGATGAAGACTCACTGGTGATCTCCATTCCAGTAGTTTTGTGAGCTGAGACTGTGAATGGAGTGAGGCTGAGAGGGGGCGTTGGAGCAGAGGAGAAGCCTGCACTAGAGAGCTCTGGTGAGGAGCTTGTGGTGGCATCAGAGAATCCAGCTGTGGTGTCCAGCCCTGAGCTGGGATGCCGTGGTGTGCTGGTATGGTTCAGTGCCTGGGTCCAGGAGGAAGTTGTCTGTGTGACCATCTCTGTTGTATTTACAGAATTCTGTCTAGTTGTGGAGTCTTTGGTGTCCCCAGAAGTGGAGGGGGTCCTCATCTCAGCTGTGGTCTTAGGAACTTTGGAGGTAGCAGAGATAGTAAACTGAGTTTGGGGGACAGAAATGGAATCTTGCACAGTTGACACTGATGTGTCTGAAGATATTAGACTTGTGTGGAGGCCTGAGGAGACCCAGGAGGTAGCTGAGGTGTCCTGTCCACTTACAGTCTGACTTGAAGTCAAGGTGCTCGCAGGTGTTGATCTTGTGTCCATCAGCTGTGTAATTTCCTGGAGAGTGGAGGTGAGGAGTGAGGTGATGGATGCAGAGGAGGAAGGAGCAGGAGAAGGTGAGGCTGTGGAACTGGCAGGTGTCAGGGCCCCTGAGGAGCTCAGATGTGGATCAGCAGGAGTTTCTGTGGAGGATAGGACATCAGGGGATGAGCCTGATTTCAGAGTGCTGTGTGAGTGGGGCTGGGTCTGGGATGCACTGGGGAAGGGGCTGGTGGTTGAGGCCGTGGCTGAGGTAACCCAGGCATGCGTGCTGTGAGATGCAGATGCAAGAAGCTGTGTGGGGACAGTGGTGGTGATTTCTGCAAATGTGGGCATGTAGAAGGAGGAAGAGATCATGCTCTTTTCCCATTCAGTGGTTCTGTGAGCAGAGACTGTGGATGGAGTGAGGCTGGGAGGGAGCATTGGAGGAGAGAAGACGGAGCCTTCACTGGATTGCTTGGGGGAGGAGCTGGTGGCATCAGAAAGGCCAGCAGTGGAGTCCATGTGTGAGCTGGGCTCCTCAGGAGTGCTGGTGTGGGTCATTCCTTTGGTCCAGGAGGAAGCTGTCTGGGTGGCCATCTCTCTTGTCTGAGAGGATGTTGGCATTTGTGTGGAAACTGTGTTGACCCCAGTGGTGGAGAGTGTTCTCTCCTCAGCTGTGGTCTCAGGAAGTTCTGAGGTAGCAGAGGGAGTAAAGTGAATTTGGGGGATAGAACTGGTATCTTCCACAGTGGACACTGCTGTGTCTGAAGATGTTGGACTTGTGTGGAGACCTGAGGAGACCCAGGAGGTGGCTGAGATATCCTTCCCACTTGTAGTGTGACTTGGAGTCAAGGTGCTCACAGGTGTTGATCCTGTGTCCATCTGCTCAGTGGTGTCATGGAGAGTGGAGGTGAGGAGTGGGGTGATGGATGGAGCAGAGGAAGGAGCAGAAAGTGAGGCTGTGGAGCTTGCAGATGTCAGGGGCCCTGTGGAGTTCAGATGTGGCCCAGCTGGAGTTGGTGTAGAGGACAGGACTTCAGGGGATGAGCTTGATTGTAGGGTGCTGTGTGAGTGGGGCAGGATCTGGGGTGCAGTGGGGAGGGTGCTGGTGGCTGGGGCCGTAGCTGACATGTCCCAGGGACTCGAGCTGTGGGATGCAGCTGCAGAATTCTGTGTATGGACAGTGGTGGTGATTTCTGCAGAAGCTGTCTTGATAGAGGAGGAGGGCATGCTGGTGATCTTCATGCTGGTGGTTCTCTGAGCTGAGTCTGTGGATGGGGCGAGGCTGCCAGAGAGTGTTGGAACAGAGAAGTCTGCCCTGAAATGCTCAGAGGAGGAGCTGGTAGCAGCATCAGAGTGGCCAGCAGTGGTGTCTAAGGCTGAGCTGGGCTGTGCAGGAGTGATGCTGTGGATCAGTTCTAGTGTGGATGAGGAGGTTGTCTTGGATATCTCCGTTGTCTGAGAGGATGTTGGTATTTGTGTGGAAACTCTAGTGACCTCAGAGGTGGAGGGTGTTCTCTCCTCTGCTGGGGTCTCAGGAATTCTTGAAGAGGTAGACATAGTAAGCATAGTTTGGGGGACAGAACTGAAGTCTGTGGGTGTCTGAGGTGAGGTTATGGATGGTGCAAGGCTGAGGGGGAGCTTTGGAGCAGAGTAGAAGAAGCCTGTACTGTTTTGTTCAGGGGAGGAGCTGGTGGTGGCATCAGAGAGGCCCGCAGTGGTGTCCAGGGCTGAGCTGGGCTGCGCTGGCGTGCTGCTGTGGGTCAATGTCTGGGTCTGTGAGAAATCTGTCTGCATCTCCATCTCTGTTGTCTTTGCAGAACTCTGTCCAGGTGTGGAACCTCTGGTCTCCCCAGTGGTGGAAGAAGTCCTCATCTCACGTGTGGTTTCAGGAGGTTCTGAAGTAGCAGAGATAGTAAAGCCAGTTTGGGGGATAGAACTGGAATGTTCCACAATGGACACTGCTGCGTCTGAATAGGTTGGACTTGTGTGGAGGCCTGAGGAGACCCAGGAAGTGGCTGAGATGTGTTGTCCACTTGTAGTCTGACTTGGAGTCAAGGTGCTCACAGGTATTGATCCTGTGTCCATCCCCTGTGTGGTGTCCTGGAGAGTGGAGGCGAGGAACGTGGTGATGGATGCAGGGGAGGAAGGAGAAGGGGAAGGTGAGGCTGTGGGGCTGGCAGGTGTCATGGCCCCTATGGAGGTCAGATGTGGTCCAGCTGGAGTTGGTGTGGAAGACAGGACTTCAGGGGATGAGCTTGATTGAAGGGTGCGGTGTGAATGAGGAGGAGTCTGGGATGCAGTGGGGAGGGTGCTGGTGGCTGGGGCCATGGATGATGAGTCCTGGGTTTGGTTGCTGTGGGATGCAGACACAAGACCTTGATTTTGGACAGTGCTGGTGACTTCTGTAGGTGCTGTTCTATATGAAGAGGGGGTGATCAGACTGTTTTCCCTTACAGTGGGTGTGTGATCAGAGACCGTGGATGGCACGAAAGTGGGAGAGAGCCTTGGAGCAGAGGAGAAGAAGACTTCAGTGGATTGCTCAGGGGAGGAGCTGGTGAAGGCATCAGAGAGGCCAGCAGTGGTGTCCATGACTGAGCTGGGCTCCTCAGGAGTGCTGGTGTGGGTCAGTGCTGTGGTCCAGGATGAAGTTGTCTGGGTGACCATCTCTCTTGTCTGAGAGGATATTGGCATTTGTGTGGAATCTCTGGTGAGCTCAGCGGGGGAGGGTGTTCTGTCCTCTGCTGGGGTCTCAGGAAGTTCTGAGGTGCCAGACAAAGTAAGCTTGGAACGGGAGGCAGAACTGGAATCTGTGGGTGTCTGAGGTGAGACTGTGGATGGAGTGAGTCTGGGAGGAAGCATTGGAACAGAGGAGAAGAAGCCTGCACTGGAGAGCTCGGGGGAGGAGCTGGTGGTGGCATCAGAAAGGCCAGCAGTGGTGTTCAGGACTGAGCTGGGACTCCCTGGTATGCTGGGGTGGGTCAGTGCCTGGACCCAAGGGGAAGCTGTCTGGGCGTCCATCTCTGCTGTCTTTGCAGAACTCTGTCCAAGTGTGGAACCTCTGGTGTCCCCAATGGTGGAGAGGGTCCCTATCCCAGCGGTCCCAGGAAGTTCTGAGGTAACAGAGATAGTAAATTTGGTTTGGGGGGCAGAACTGGAATCTTGCACAGTGGACACTGCTGTGTTTGAAGATATTGGACTGGTGTGGAGGCCTGAGGAGGCCAAAGAGGTTGCTGAGTTGTCCTGTTCACTTGTAGTCTGACTTGGAGTCAAGGTGCTCACAGATGTTGATCCTGTGTGCATCTCCTGTGTGGTGTTGCAGGAAGTAGATGCGAGGAGTGGGGTGATGGATGCAGGTGAGGAGGGAGCAGGAGAAGCTGAAGCTGTGGAGCTTGCACGTGTCAGGGCCCCTGTGGAGTTCAGATGTGGCCCAGCTGGAGTTGGTGTGGAGGACAGGACTTCAGGGGATGAGCTTGATTGCAGGGTGCTGTGTGAGTGGAGCAGGGTCTGGGATGCAGTGGGGAGGATGCTGGTGGCTGGAGCCATGGTTGAAGAATCCCAGGTACCTGTGATGTGGAATGCAGATGCAGGAATCCGAGTGTGGACAGTGGTGGTGATTTCTGCAGAAGCTGTCTTATAAGGGGAGTAGGATAAGCTGGTGATCTCCACTTCAGTGGTTGTGTGAGTAGAGACTGTGGACCACGTGAGGCTGGGAGGGAGTGTTAGAGCAGAGAAGTCTGCACTGGCAAGTTTTGGGGAGGAGCTGGTGGTGGCATCAGAGAGGTCAGCAGTGGTGGCCAGGGCTGACCTGGGCTGTGCAGGAGTGCTGGTGTGGGTCAGTTCTAAGGTTGATGAGGAAGCTGTCTGGGTGGCCATCTCTCTCGTCTGAGAGGATGTTGGTATTTGTGTAGAAGCTGTGATGACCCCAGTAGTGGAGGTCGTTCTCGCCTCAGCTGTGGATACTGGAAGTGCTGAGGAGGCAGGGACAGTTAAGTGTGCTTTGGGTACAGAACTGGAGTCTTGCACAGTGGACACTGCAGTGTCTGAAGATGTTGGACTTGTGTGGAGGACTGAAGACACCCAGGAGGTGGCTGAGATGTGCTGTCCACTTGTAGTCTGACTTGGAGTCAAGGTGCTCACAGGTGTTGATTCTGTGTCCATCCCCTGTGTGGTGTGGTGGAGAGTGGAGGTGAGGAGTGGGGTGATGGATGCAGGGGAGGAAGAAGCAGGAGAAGGTGAGGGTGTCAGGTCAGCACGTGTGAGGGTCCCTGTGGAGCTCAGCTGTGGCCCAGCTGGAGTTTGTGTGGAGGACAGGACTTCAGTGGATGAGCTTGATTTCAGGGTGCTGTGTGAGTGGGGCAGGGTCTGGGATGCAGTGGGGAGGGTGCTGGTGGCTGAGGCCATGGCTGTCATGTCCCACACTTCAGTGCTGTGGGATGCAGACACAAGCATTTGATTTTGGACAGTGGTGGTGATTTCGGTAGGTGCTGTCCTGTGTGAAGAGGAGGTGATCAGACTGTTTTCCCTTCCAGTGGGTGTGTGAGCATAAACTGTGGATGGTGCAAGATTGGGAGGGAATACTGGAGTAGAGGAGAAGAACCCGGAACTGGAGAGCTCAGAGGAGGAGCTTGTGGTGGCATCAGAGAGGCCAGCAGTGGTGTCCAGGACTGAGCTGGGCTCCTCTGGTGTGCTGGTGTGGGTCAGTGCCTGGGTCCGGGAGGAAGCTGTCTGGGTGACCATCTCTGTTGTCTTTGCAGAACTCTGTCCAGGTGTGGAATCTGTGGTGTCTCCAGTGGGGGAGGGGGTCCTCATCTCAACTGTGGTCTCAGGAAATTCTGTGGTAGCAGAGATAGTAAACTGTGTCTGGGGGATTGAACTGGAATCTTCTACAGTGGACACTGCTGTGTCTGAAGATGTTGGACTTGTGTGGAGGCTTGGGGAGACCCAGGAGGTGGCTGAGATGTGCTGTCCACTTGTAGTCTGACTTGGAGTCAAGGTGCTCACAGATGTTGATCCTGTGCCCATCTCCTCAGTGGTGTCATGTAGAATAGAGGTGAGGAGTGAGGTGATGGATGTACGAGAGGAAGGAGCAGTGGAAGATGAAGCTGTGGGGCCAGCAGGTGTCATGGCCCCTGTGGAGCTCAGCTGTGTTCCAGCTGGAGTTTGTGTGGAGGGCCGGACTTCAGGGGATGAGCTTGATTGAAGGGTGCGGTGTGAATGAGGAGGAGTCTGGGATGCAGTGGGGAGGGTGCTGGTGGCTGGGGCCATGGATGACGAGTCCTGGGTTTGGTTGCTGTGGGATGCAGACACAAGACCTTGATTTTGGACAGTGCTGGTGACTTCTGTAGGTGCTGTTCTATATGAAGAGGGGGTGATCAAACTGTTTTCCCTTCCAGTGACTGTGTGATCAGAGACCGTGGATGGCACAAGACTGGAAGAGAGCCTTGGAGAAGAGGAGAAGCCTTCAGTGGAGAGCTCAGGGGAGGAGCTGGTGGAGGCATAATAGAAGCGAGCAGTGGTGTCCATGACTGAGCTGGGCTCCTCAGGAGTGCTGGTGTGGGTCAGTGCTGTGGTCCAGGATGAAGTTGTCTGGGTGACCACATCTGTTGTCTGAGAGGATGTTGGTATTTGTGTGGAATCTCTGATGATCTCAACCGGGGAGGGCGTTCTGTCCTCTGCTGGGGTCTCAGGAAGTTCTGAGGTGCCAGATATAGTAAGCTTGGTTTGCAGGACAGAACTGGAATCTGTGGGTGTCTGAGTTAAGACTGTGGCTGGAGTGAGGCTGGGAGGATGCATTGGAGCCGAGAAGCCTGCACTGGAGGGCTCAGGGGAGGAGCTGGTGGTGGCATCCGAGAGGTCTGTAGTGGTGTCCACGGCTGAGCTGAGCTCCTCTGTTTTACTGGTGTGGGTCAGTGCCTGGGTCCGGGAATAAGCTGTCTGTGTTTCCATCTCTGTTGTCTTTGCAGAACTCTGTCCAGGTGTGGAACCTCTGGTGTCTCCAGTGTTGGAGGGGCTCCTCATCTCAGCTGTGGTCTTAGGAAGTTCTGAGGAGGCCGCGATAGTAAACTGAGTTTGGGGAATAGAACTGGAATCTTGCACAGTGGACACTGCTGTGTCTGAAGATGTTGGACTTGTGTGGAGGCTAGAGGAGATCGAGGAGGTGACTGAGATGTCCTGTCCACTTGTAGTCTGACTTGGAGTCAAGGTACTCAAAGGAGTTGATCCTGTGTCCATCCCCTGCGTGGTGTCCTGGAGAGTGGAGGTGAGGAGTGGGGTGGTGTTCACAGGGGAGGAAGAAGCAGAAGGTGAGGTTGTGGGGCCAGCAGGTGTCATGGCCCCTGAAGAGCTCAGATGTGGCACAGCTGTAGTTTGTGTTGAGGAAAGGACTTGAAGGGGTGAGCTTGACTTCAAGGTGATGATTGAGTGGGGAGGAGTCTGGGATAGAATGGGGAGGGTGCTAGTTTCTGAGACTTGGGCAGAAGTGTCCCAAGCCCTTGTGCCATGGGATCCAGATGCAGGAATTGGTGTGTGGACAGTGGTGGTGATTTCTGTAGGTGCTGTGCTGTGTGAAGAGGAAGTGATCAGGCTGTTTTCTATTCCAGTGCGTGTGTGAGCAGAGTCTGTGAATGGTGCAAGACTGGGAGGGAGTTTTGCAGCAGAGGGGAAGAAGCCAGTAGTGGAGAGCTCTGGGGAGGAGCTTGTGGTGGCCTTAGAGAAGCCAGCAGTATTGGCCAGGGCTGAGCTGCTGTGCCCATTCGTGCTGCTGTAAGTTAGCACTGTGGTCCTGGAGGAAGCTGTCTGGGTGAACAGCTCTGTTGATGCTGGCATTTTTGTGGAAATTGTGGTGTCCCCGGTGCTGAAGGGCGTCCTCACCTCAGCTGTGGTCTCAGGAATGTGTGAGGAGGTTACATTAGATGATAAGGTTTGGGGAACAGAAGAGAAGTCTCTCCCATTCGATGCTGCTGTGTCTGAAGATGATGGACTTGTGTGGAGGCCTGAGGAGACCCAGGAGGTAGCTGAGGTATTCTGTCCACCTGTAGTCTGACTTGGATTCAAGGTGCTCACAGGTGTTGGTCCTGTGTCCATCTCCTGCATGGTGTCATGGAGAGTGGAGGTGAGGAGTGGGGTGATGGTCGCAGTGGAGGAAGGAGCAGGAGAAGATGAGGCTGTGGGGCTGGCAGGTGTCAGAGTCCCTGTGGAGCTCAGATGTGGTCCAGCTGGAGTTGGTGTGAAGGACAGGACTTCAGTGGATGAGCTTGATTGCAGGGTGGTGTGTGAGTGGGGCAGGGTCTGGGGTGCAGTGGGGAGGTTGCTGGTGGTTGAGGCTGTGGATGATGTGTCCTGGGGTTGGATGCTGTGGGATGCAGATCTGAATGTTGGATCTTGGACAGTGGTGGTGATTTCTGTAAGTGCTGACCTGTGTGAAGAGGAGGTGATCAGACTGTTTTCCCTTCCATTGGATGTGTGAGCAGAGACTGTGGATGGCCTGAGACTGTGGAGGAGTGTTAGAGCAGAGGAGAAAAAGCCTGCACTGGAGAGCTCAAGGGAGGAGCTGGTGGTGGTATCAGAGAGGCCAGCAGTGGTGTCCAGGGCTGAGCTGGGCTCCTCTGTTGTGCTGGTGTGGGTCAGTGCCTGGGTCCGGGAATAAGCTGTCTGTGTGTCCATCTCTGTTGTCTTTGCAGAACTGTGTGCAGGTGTGGAACCTCTGGTGTCCCCAGTGTTGGAGGGACTGCTCATCTCACCTGTAGTCTCGGGAAGTTCTGAGGAGACCATGATAGTAAAGTGAGTTGGGGGAATAGAACTGGAATCTTGCACAGTGGACACTGCTGTATCTGAAGATGTTGGACTTGTGTGGAGGCCTGAGGAGACATAGGAGGTGGCTGAGAAGTCCTGTCCATTTGTAGTCTGACTTGGAGTCAGGGTGCTCACAGGTGTTGATCCTGGGTTCCTCTCATGTGTGGTGTCCTGGAGAGTGGAGGTGAGGAGTATGGTGATGGATGTAGGGGAGGAAGAAGCAGGAGAAGGTGAGACTCTGGGGCCAGGAGGTGTCAGAGACCCTGTGGAGCTTATATGAGGTACAGCTGGGGTTTGTGTGGAGGACAGGCCTTTTGGGGATGAGGTTGATTGCAGGGTGGTGTGTGAGTGGGGCAGGGTCTGGGATATAGTGGGGAGGGTGCTACGGGCTGAGGCTGTGGCTGACATGTCCCACTCACGGGTGCTGTGGGATGCAGCTGCAAGAGTTTGACTTTGGTCAGTGCTGGTGATTTCTGTAGAAGTTTTCTTGTAGGAAGAGGAAGACACAGTGGTGATCCCCATTGCAGTGGGTGTGTGAGAGGAGACTGAGGATGGAGTGAGGCCAGGAGAGTTCGTTGGAGAAGAGGAGAAGAAGCCTGCAGTGGAGAGCTCAAGGGAGGAGCTGGTGGCAGCATTGGAGAGCGCAGCAGTGGTGTCCCTGTTTGAGCTGGACTCCTCAGGAGTGCTGGTGTGGGTCAGTTCTGTGGTCCAGGAGGAAGCTGTCTGGGCGACCATCTGTCTCGTCTGAGAGGATGTTGGTATTTGTGTGGAAACTGTGATGGCCTCAGTGGTGGAGGCCATTCTCTCCTCAGCTGTGGTCTCAGGAAGTTTTGAGGAGACTGAGGTGGTAAAGCGAGGTTTGGGGACAGAACTGAAATCTTCCACAGTGGACACTTCTGTGTCTGAAGATGTTGGACTTCTATTGAGGCCTGAGGAGACCCAAGAGGTAGCTGAGGTGTCCTGTCCACTTGTAGTCTGACTTGGAGTCAAGGTGCTCACAAGTGTTGATCCTGTGTCCATCCACTGCGTGGTGTCCTGGAGAGTGGAGCTGAGGAGTGGTGTGATGGTCCCAGGGGAGGAAGAAGCAGGGGAAGGTGAGGCTGTGGGGCTGGCAGGTGTCAGGAGCTCTGTGGAGGTCATATGTGGCCCAGCTGTAGTTTGTGTGGTGGACAAGACTTCAGGGGATGAGCTTGATTGCAGGGTGCTATGTGAGTGGAGCAGGGTCTGGGATGTAGTAGGGAGGATGCTGGTGGCTAGGGCCATGGTTGACGAATCCCAGTTACCTGTGCTGTGGGATGCAGATGCAGGAATTTGAGTGTGAACATTGGTGGTCATTTCTGCAGAAACTGTCTCATAATGGGAGGAGGACAGGTTGGTGATCTCTACTCCAGTGGTTCTGTGAGCCGAGACTGTGGATGGAGTGAGGCTGGGAGGGAGCATTGGAGCAGAGGAGAAGTCTGCAGTGGAGAGCTCAGGGAAGGGGATGGTGGTGGCATCAGAGAGGCCAGCAGTGGTGTCCAGGGCTGAGCTGGGCTCCTCTGTTTTACTCATGTGGGTCAGTGCCTGGGTCCGGGAATAAGCTGTCTGTGTGTCCATCTCTGTTGTCTTTGCAGAACTGTGTGCAGGTGTGGAACCTCTGGTGTCTCCAGTGTTGGAGGGGATGCTCATCTCAGCTGTGGTCTCAGAAAGTTCTGAGATAGCAGAGATAGTAAACTGTGTCTGGGGGATTGAACTGGAATCTTTTACCGTGAACACTGCTGTATCTGAAGATGTTGGACTTGTGATGAGACCTGAGGAGACCCAGGAGGTGACTGAGATGTGCTGTCCACTTGTAGTCTGACTTGGAGTCAAGGTACTCAAAGGTGTTGATCCTGTGTCCATCCCCTGCGTGATATCCTGGAGAGTGGAGGTGAGGAGTGGAGTGGTGTTCACAGGGGAGGAAGAAGCAGAAGGTGAGGCTGTGGGGCCAACAGGTGTCATGGCTCCTGAAGAGCTCAGATGTGGCACAGCTGTAGTTTGTGTTGAGGGAAGGACTTCAAGGGGTGAGCTTGACTTCAAGGTGATGATTGAGTGGGGAAGAGTCTGGGATGCAATGGGGAGGGTGCTGGTTTCTGAGACTTGGGCAGAAGTGTCCCAAGCCCTTGTGCCTGCAGATGCAGGAACTGGTGTGTAGACAGTGGTGGTGATTTCTGTAGGTGCTGTGCTGTGTGAAGAGGAAGTGATCAGGCTGTTTTCTATTCCAGTGCGTGTGTGAGCAGAGTCTGTGAATGGTGCAAGACTGGGAGGGAGTTTTGCAGCAGAGGGGAAGAAGCCAGTAGTGGAGAGCTCTGGGGAGGAGCTTGTGGTGGCCTTAGAGAAGCCAGCAGTATTGGCCAGGGCTGAGCTGCTGTGCCCATTCGTGCTGCTGTAAGTTAGCACTGTGGTCCTGGAGGAAGCTGTCTGGGTGAACAGCTCTGTGGTCTGAGTTGATGCTGGCATTTTTGTGGAAATTGTGGTGTCCCCGGTGCTGAAGGGCGTCCTCACCTCAGCTGTGGTCTCAGGAATGTGTGAGGAGGTTACATTAGATGATAAGGTTTGGGGAACAGAAGAGAAGTCTCTCCCATTCGATGCTGCTGTGTCTGAAGATGATGGACTTGTGTGGAGGCCTGAGGAGACCCAGGAGGTAGCTGAGGTATTCTGTCTACCTGTAGTCTGACTTGGATTCAAGGTGCTCACAGGTGTTGATCCTGGGTCCATCTCCTGCATGGTGTTTTGGACAGTGGAGGTGAGGAGTGGGGTGATGGTCGCAGGGGAAGAAGGAGCAGGAGAAGGTGAGGCTGTGGGGCTGGCAGGTGTCAGGGTCCCTGTGGATCTCAGATGTGGTCTAGCTGGAGTTGGTGTGGAGGACAGGACTTCAGTGGATGAGCTTGATTGCAGGGTGGTGTGTGAGTGGGGCAGGGTCTGGGGTGCAGTGGGGAGGTTGCTGGTGGTTGAGGCTGTGGATGATGTGTCCTGGGGTTGGATGCTGTGGGATGCAGATCTGAATGTTGGATCTTGGACAGTGGTGGTGATTTCTGTAAGTGCTGACCTGTGTGAAGAGGAGGTGATCAGACTGTTTTCCCTTCCATTGGATGTGTGAGCAGAGACTGTGGATGGCCTGAGACTGTGGAGGAGTGTTAGAGCAGAGGAGAAAAAGCCTGCACTGGAGAGCTCAAGGGAGGAGCTGGTGGTGGTATCAGAGAGGCCAGCAGTGGTGTCCAGGGCTGAGCTGGGCTCCTCTGTTGTGCTGGTGTGGGTCAGTGCCTGGGTCCGGGAATAAGCTGTCTGTGTGTCCATCTCTGTTGTCTTTGCAGAACTGTGTGCAGGTGTGGACCTTCTGGTGTCTCCAGTGTTGAAGGGGGTGCTCATCTCAGCTGTGGTCTCAGGAAGTTCTGAGATAGCAGAGATAGTAAACTGTGTCTGGGGGATTGAACTGGAATCTTTTACAGTGAACACTGCTGTATCTGAAGATGTTGGACTTGTGTGGAGGCTAGAGGAGATCGAGGAGGTGACTGGGATGTCCTGTCCACTTGTAGTCTGACTTGGAGTCAAGGTACTCAAAGGAGTTGATCCTGTGTCCATCCCCTGCGTGGTGTCCTGGAGAGTGGAGGTGAGGAGTGGGGTGGTGTTCACAGGGGAGGAAGAAGCAGAAGGTGAGGTTGTGGGGCCAGCAGGTGTCATGGCCCCTGAAGAGCTCAGATGTGGCACAGCTGGAGTTGGTGTTGAGGAAAGGACTTGAAGGGGTGAGCTTGACTTCAAGGTGATGATTGAGTGGGGAGGAGTCTGGGATAGAATGGGGAGGGTGCTAGTTTCTGAGACTTGGGCAGAAGTGTCCCAAGCCCTTGTGCCATGGGATCCAGATGCAGGAATTGGTGTGTGGACAGTGGTGGTGATTTCTGTAGGTGCTGTGCTGTGTGAAGAGGAAGTGATCAGGCTGTTTTCTATTCCAGTGCGTGTGTGAGCAGAGTCTGTGAATGGTGCAAGACTGGGAGGGAGTTTTGCAGCAGAGGGGAAGAAGCCAGTAGTGGAGAGCTCTGGGGAGGAGCTTGTGGTGGCCTTAGAGAAGCCAGCAGTATTGGCCAGGGCTGAGCTGCTGTGCCCATGTGTGCTGCTGTAAGTTAGCACTGTGGTCCAGGACGAACCTGTCTGGGTGAACAGCTCTGTGGTCTGAGTTGATGCTGGCATTTTTGTGGAAATTGTGGTGTCCCCGGTGCTGAAGGGCGTCCTCACCTCAGCTGTGGTCTCAGGAATGTGTGAGGAGGTTACATTAGATGATAAGGTTTGGGGAACAGAAGAGAAGTCTCTCCCATTCGATGCTGCTGTGTCTGAAGATGATGGACTTGTGTGGAGGCCTGAGGAGACCCAGGAGGTAGCTGAGGTATTCTGTCTACCTGTAGTCTGACTTGGATTCAAGGTGCTCACAGGTGTTGATCCTGGGTCCATCTCCTGCATGGTGTTTTGGAGAGTGGAGGTGAGGAGTGGGGTGATGGTCGCAGTGGAGGAAGGAGCAGGAGAAGGTGAGGCTGTGGGGCTGGCAGGTGTCAGAGTCCCTGTGGAGCTCAGATGTGATCCAGCTGGAGTTGGCTTGGAGGACAGGGCTTCAGTGGATGAGCTTGATTGCAGGGTGGTGTGTGAGTGGGGCAGGGTCTGGGATGCAGTAGTGAGGATGCTGGTGCCTGGGGCCATGGTTGACGAATCCCAGTTACCTGTGCTGTGTGATGCAGATGCAGGAATTCGAGTGTGGACAGTGGTGGTGATTTCTGCAGAAACTGTCTCATAACGGGAGGAGGACAGGTTGGTGATCTCTACTCCAGTGGTTCTGTAAGCCGAGACTGTGGATGGAGTGATGCTGGGAGGGAGCATTGGAGCAGAGGAGAAGTCTGCAGTGGAGAGCTCAGGGAAGGGGCTGGTGGCAGCATCAGAGAGGCCAGCAGTGGTGTCCAGGGCTGATCTGGGCTGTGTGGGTGTGCCGCTGCGGGTCAGTTCTAGGGTGGATGAGGAAGTTGTCTTGGTGAACATCTCTCTTGTCTGAGAGGATGTCAGTATTTGTGTGGAAACTCTGGTGACTGCAGTGGTGGTGGGCATTCTCTCCTCTGGAGTCTCAGGAATTTCTGAGGAGCCAGTTACAGTAAGCATGGTTTTGGGGACAGAACTGGAATCTGTGGGTGTCTGAGGTGAGGCTGTGGATGGATGAAGGCTGGAACTGAGCATTGGAATAAAGGAGAAGAAGCCTGCACTGGAGAGCTCAGGGGAGGAGCTTGTGGTGGCAACAGAGAGGCCAGCAGTGGTGTCCAGGGCTGAGCTGGGCTCTTCTGTTGTGTTGGTGTGGGTCAGTGCCTGAGTCCGGGAGGAAGCTGTCTGGGTGTCCATCTCTGTTGTCTTTGCAGAACTGTGTGCAGGTGTGGACCTTCTGGTGTCTCCAGTGTTGGAGGGGGTGCTCATCTCAGCTGTGGTCTCAGGAAGTCCTGAGGAGGCTGCGATAGTAAACTGAGTTTGGAGAATAGAACTGGAATCTTGCACAGTGGACACTGCTGTGTCTGAAGATGTTGGACTTGTGTGGAAGCTAGAGGAGATCCAGGAGGTGGCTGAGATGTCCTGTCCACTTGTAGTCTGACTTGGAGTCAAGGGACTCAAAGGTGTTGATCCTGTGTCCATCCCCTGCTTGGTATCCTGGAGAGTGGAGGTGAGGAGTGGGGTGGTGTTCACAGGGGAGGAAGGAGCAGGTGAGGCTGTGGGGCCAGCAGGTGTCATGGCCCCTGAAGAGCTCAGATGTGGCACAGCTGGAGTTGGTGTTGAGGAAAGGACTTGAAGGGGCAAGCTTGACTTCAAGGTGATGATTGAGTGGGGAGGAGTCTGGGATGCAATGGGGAAGGTGCTGGTTTCTGAGACTGGGGCAGATGTGTCCCAATCCTGGTTGCCATGGGATGCAGATGCAGGCATTGGTGTGTGGACAGTGGTGGTGATTTCTGTAGGTGCTGTGCGGTGTGAAGAGGAAGTGATCAGGCTGTTTTCCATTCCAGTGCGTGTGTGAGCAGAGTCTGTGAATGGTGCAAGACTGGGAGGGAGTTTTGCAGCAGAGGGGAAGAAGCCTGTAGTGGAGAGCTCAGGGGAGGAGCTTGTGGTGGCCTTAGAGGGGCCAGCAGTGTTGGCCAGGGCTGAGCTGCTGTGCCCATGTGTGCTGCTGTAAGTTAGCACTGTGGTCCAGGACGAACCTGTCTGGGTGAACAGCTCTGTGGTCTGAGTTGATGCTGGCATTTTTGTGGAAATTGTGGTGTCCCCGGTGCTGAAGGGCGTCCTCACCTCAGCTGTGGTCTCAGGAATGTGTGAGGAGGTTACATTAGATGATAAGGTTTGGGGAACAGAAGAGAAGTCTCTCCCATTCGATGCTGCTGTGTCTGAAGATGATGGACTTGTGTGGAGGCCTGAGGAGACCCAGGAGGTAGCTGAGGTATTCTGTCTACCTGTAGTCTGACTTGGATTCAAGGTGCTCACAGGTGTTGATCCTGGGTCCATCTCCTGCATGGTGTTTTGGAGAGTGGAGGTGAGGAGTGGGGTGATGGTCGCAGTGGAGGAAGGAGCAGGAGAAGGTGAGGCTGTGGGGCTGGCAGGTGTCAGAGTCCCTGTGGAGCTCAGATGTGGTCCAGCTGGAGTTGGTGTGAAGGACAGGACTTCAGTGGATGAGCTTGATTGCAGGGTGGTGTGTGAGTGGGGCAGGGTCTGGAGTGCAGTGGGGAGGTTGCTGGTGGTTGAGGCTGTGGATGATGTGTCCTGGGGTTGGATGCTGTGGGATGCAGATCTGAATGTTGGATCTTGGACAGTGGTGGTGATTTCTGTAAGTGCTGACCTGTGTGAAGAAGAGGTGATCAGACTGTTTTCCCTTCCATTGGATGTGTGAGCAGAGACTGTGGATGGCCCGAGACTGGGAGGGAATGTTAGAGCAGAGGAGAAAAAGCCTGCACTAGAGAGCTCAAGGGAGGAGCTGGTGGTGGTATCAGAGAGGCCAGCAGTGGTGTCCAGGGCTGAGCTGGGCTCCTCTGTTGTGCTGGTGTGGGTCAGTGCCTGGGTCCGGGAGGAAGCTGTCTGTGTGTCCATCTCTGTTGTCTTTGCAGAACTGTGTGCAGGTGTGGAACCTCTGGTGTCCCCAGTGTTGGAGGGACTGCTCATCTCACCTGTAGTCTCAGGAAGTTCTGAGGAGACCGTGATAGTAAAGTGAGTTGGGGGAATAGAACTGGAATCTTGCACAGTGGACACTGTTGTGTCTGAAGATGTTGGACTTGTGTGGAGGCCTGAGAAGACCCAGGAGGTGGCTGAGAAGTCCTGTCCATTTGTAGTCTGACTTGGAGTCAGGGTGCTCACAGGTGTTGATCCCGGGTCCCTCTCATGTGTGGTGTCCTGGAGAGTGGAGGTGAGGATTGTGGTGATGGATGTAGGGGAGGAAGAAGCAGGAGAAGGTGAGACTCTGGGGCCAGGAGGTGTCAGAGACCCTGTGGAGCTTATATGAGGTACAGCTGGGGTTTGTGTGGAGGACAGGCCTTTTGGGGATGAGGTTGATTGCAGGGTGGTGTGTGAGTGGGGCAGGGTCTGGGATATAGTGGGGAGGGTGCTACGGGCTGAGGCTGTGGCTGACATGTCCCACTCACGGGTGCTGTGGGATGCAGCTGCAGGAGTTTGACTTTGGTCAGTGCTGGTGATTTCTGTAGAAGTTTTCTTGTAGGAAGAGGAAGACACAGTGGTGATCCCCATTGCAGTGGGTGTGTGAGAGGAGACTGAGGATGGAGTGAGGCCAGGAGAGTTCGTTGGAGAAGAGGAGAAGAAGCCTGCAGTGGAGAGCTCAGGGGAGGAGCTGGTGGCAGCATTGGAGAGCGCAGCAGTGGTGTCCCTGTTTGAGCTGGGCTCCTCAGGAGTGCTGGTGTGGTTCAGTTCTCTGGTCCAGGAGGAAGCTGTCTGGGCGACCATCTGTCTCGTCTGAGAGGATGTTGGTATTTGTGTGGAAACTGTGATGGCCTCAGTGGTGGAGGGCATTCTCTCCTCAGCTGTGGTCTCAGGAAGTTCTGAGGAGACTGAGGTGGTAAAGCGAGGTTTGGGGACAGAACTGGAATCTTCCACAGTGGACACTGCTGTGTCTGAAGACGTTGGACTTGTGTGGAGGCCTGAGGAGATCCAGGAGGTGGCTGAGGTGTCCTGTCTACTTGTAGTCTGACTTGGAGTCAAGGTACTCAAAGGTGTTGATCCTGTGTCCATCCCCTGCATGGGATCCTGGAGAGTGGAGGTGAGGAGTGGGGTGGTGTTCACAGGGGAGGAAAAAGCAGGTGAGGCTGTGGGGTCGTTAGGTGTCATGGCCCCTGAGAAGCTCAGATGTCGCACAGCTGTAGTTTGTGTTGAGGAAAGGACTTGAAGGGGTGAGCTTGACTTCAAGGTGATGATTGAGTGGGGAGGAGTCTGGGATGCAATGGGGAGGGTGCTGGTTTCTGAGACTGGGGCAGAAGTGTCCCAATCCTGGGTGCCATGGGATGCAGATGCAGGAATTGGTGTGTGGACAGTGGTGGTGATTTCTGTAGGTGCTGTGCTGTGTGAAGAGGAAGTGATCAGGCTGTTTTCTATTCCAGTGGGTGTGTGAGCAGAGTCTGTGAATGGTGCAAGACTGGGAGGGAGTTTTGCAGTGAAGCGGAAGAAGCCTGTAGTGGAGAGCTCTGGGGAGGAGCTTGTGGTGGCCTTAGAGAGGCCAGCAGTGGTGTCCAGGGCTGAGCTGGGCTCCTCTGTTGTGCTGGTGTTGGTCAGTGCCTGGGTCTGGGAGGAAGCTGTCTGTGTGTCCATCTCTGTTGTCTTTGCAGAACTGTGTGCAGGTGTAGACCTTCTGGTGTCTCCAGTGTTGGAGGGGGTACTCATATGAGCTGTGGTCTCAGGAAGTTCTGAGGCAGCAGAGTTAGTAAACTGTGTTTGGGGAATAGAACTGGAGTCTTGCACAGTAGACACTGCTGTGTCTGAAGTTGTTGGACTCGTGTGGAGGCCTGAGGAGACCCTGGAGTTAGCTGAGATGTCCTGTCCACTTGTAGTCTGACTTGGAGTCAAGGTGCTCACAGGTGTTGATCCTGTGTCCATCCCCTGCGTGGTGTCATGGAGAGTGGAGATGAGGAGTGGGGTGATGGATGCAGGCGAGGAAGGAGCAGGAGAAGGTGAAGCTGTGGGTCCAGCAGGTGTGGAGCTCAGCTGTGGTCCAGCTGGAGTTGGTGTGGAGGACAGGACTTTAGGGGATGAGCTTGATTGCAGGGTGGTGTGTAAGTGGGGCAGGGTCTGGGATGCAGTGGGGAGGGTGCTGGGGGCTGGGGCCATGGCTGATATGTCCCAAGCTTCTGTGCTGTGCGATGCAACTGCAGGATTCCATGTGTAGACAGTGGTGGTGATTTCAGCAGAAGCTGTCTTGTCAGGGGAGGAGGACATGCTGGTGATCTCTACTCCAGTGGTTCTGTGAGCTGAGACTGTAGATGGAGCGAGGTTGGGAGGTTGCGTTGGAGCAGAGGTGAAGTCTGTACTGGATTGTTCATGGGAGGAGCTGGTGGTGGCATAAGAGAGGTCAGCAGTTGTGTCCATATGTGAGCTGCTGTGCCCAGGCTTGCTGCTGTAGGTTAGTGCTGTGGTCCAGGAGGAAGCTGTCTGAGTGAACTTCTCTGTGGTCTGAGCTGATGTTGGCGTTTTTGTGGAAATTGTGGAGTCTCCTGTGCTGATGTGCATTCTCAACTCAGTTGTGGTCTCACGAAGGTCTGAGGTGGTTACATTAGATGGTAAGGTTTGGGGGACAGAAGTGGAATCTTCCACATTGGATGCTGATATGACTAAAGATGTTAGATTTGTGTGGAATCCTGTGGAGATCCAGGACGTGACTGAGGTATCTTGTCCACCTGTAGTCTGACTTGGAGTCAAGGTGCTCACAGGTGTTGATCCTGTGTCCATGTGCTCAGTGGTGTCCTGGAGAGTGGAGGTGAGGAGTAGGGTGATGGATGCAGGGGAGGAAGGAGCAGGAGAAGGTGAGGCTGTGGAGCTGGCAGGTTTTATGGCCCCTGTGGAGCTCGTATGTGGTCCAGCTGGAGTTGGTGTGGAGGACAGGACTTCAGGGGATGAGGTTGATTGCAGGGTGGTGTGTGAGTGGGGCAGGGTCTGGGATGCAGTGGGGAGGGCGCTGGGTGCTGATGCCATAGCTGTTGTGTCCCAGGCTTGTGTGCTATGGGATTCAGAGACAAGACTTTGATCTTGGACAGTGGTGGTAATTTCTGTAGGTGCTTTCCTGTGTGAAGAGGAGGTGATCAGACTGTTTTCCCTTCCAGTTTGTGTGTGAGCAGAGACTACGGATGGCGGGAGACTGTGAAAGAGCATTGGAGGAGAAGAGAAGCCTGCACTAGAGAGCTTTTGGGATGAGCTGCTGGTGGCATCAGAGACGCCCGCAGTGGTGTCCAGGGCTGAGCTGGGCTCCTCTTTTGTGCTGGTGTGGGTCAGTGCCTGGGTCCGGGAGGAAGCTGTCTGGGTGACCATCTCTGTTGTCTTTGCAGAACTCTGTCCAGGTGTGGAATCTGTGGTGTCTCCAGTGTTGGAGGGGGTCCTCATCTCAGCTGTGGTCTCAGGAAATTCTGTGGTAGCAGAGATAGTAAACTGTGTCTGGGGGATTGAACTGGAATCTCCTACAGTGGACACTGCTGTGTCTGAAGGTGTTGGACTTGTGTGGAGGCCTGAGGAGACCCAGGAGGTAGCTGAGGTGTCCTGTCCACTTGTAGTCTGACTTGGAGTCAAGGTGCTCACAGTTGTTGATCCTGTGTGCATCCCCTGTGTGGTGTCTTGGAGAGTGGAGGTGAGGAGTGGGGTGATGGATGTAGGGGAGGAAGGAGCAGGAGAAGCTGAGGCTGTGGAGCTTGCAGGTGTCAGGGCCTCTGCAGAGCTCAGATGTGGCCCAGCTGGAGTTGGTGTGGAGGACTGGATTTCAGGGGATGAGCTTGATTGCAGGGTGCTGTGTGAGAGGTGCAGGGTCTGGGATGCAGTGGGGAGGGTGCTGGTGTCTGAGGCGGTGGCTGACTTGTCCCAGGCACTCGTGCTGTGGGATGCAGCTGCCTGAGTTTGATTTTGGTCAGTGCTGGTGATTTCTGCAGAAGTTTTCTTGTAAGAAGTGGAAGACACGGTGGTGATCTCCATCCCAGTGCGTGTGTGAGAGGTGACTGTAGACGGAGCGAGGCTGGTAGGGAGTGTTGGAGTAGAGAAGAATTGTGCAGTGGAGAGCTCAGGGGAGGAGTTTGTGGCAGGTGTTGGGCCTGAGTGCGCAGAGAGTGTTTGGTTCCCCCTTGGGTTGCTGTACGCGGAGTAGATTGAGGTGGCGAGGCCCGGTGTGGGTGTTGGATCCATAGAGGTGACATTTGGATGGCTGGTCCCAGGGGACGTCTCGGAGGTCACGTGAGGAGGGACAGTGGTATTTTCCAGGGTGGGACTGGACGCCTCTGATACTCCGCCGTGGGTGGTTGTGGTCTCCCAGGAGGAGGCTGTTGAGGAGACCAGCTCTGTTGTCTGAGAATTAGTCAGTGCCAGTGTGGACACTTGGTCATGCCTGTTGGGTGAAGTACTTAGGTTTTTATGAGCTCTGCTGCTCCATTGTGGAGTCTCTGAACGGGTGCTGAACCCCTGTGTGGTGTTTGGGGTGGCCGAGGCACTTGGTCCTTGTGATGTGGAAGCAATAGGGAAAGGCGATAATAACTACCGTGGTTCAAGCACTGAAGTTGAGTTGTGATACAAAATTACATTAGGTTGGTTTGCGTACCTGGGGCATAGGGAGGGGTTACAGTAGCCCAGTTATAGAGCACATCTGCTGCAAATGTCCTGAGGTAGGACCTACAAATGAATTAAACCTGAGCTCTAAACCATGGCTGGGCCACTTACAGGCCGAGGGTGATCCAGCATTTTCATTCACGGCTGGGTTCCTCAGTTTCCTTATGGGTAAAATGAGGATGATGACACTGTGTCTTACAGTCAGTGAACATGTGCATAATATTTAGAACTTGACAGAGTAACCTCTACATGAATGGCAGATAATTATAAGAAAATTAAGACTAACATTACATATGTAATATATAATATATAAAACATTATATTATTACTATATAGTCTATAAATACTGTAATATTTATATACTGTAGTATAATATGGTATATACTATATATACATTATACATATTATACAATATATACTATATTGTATATATATAAAATATATGCTCTATATACTGTATGTGTACTATATACTATATATGAAATATACTATATAGTATATATGATGTATAGGCATATATAGCATATATATAGACATATCTAGCATATATACTATATAGTATATATTATAGTATATACTGTATTACATACCAGGTAGTATATATAATTATAAAATACATATTTATACTCTATAGACTCTATAATATGTATACTATACTATATACTATAGTATATGCTATGTAGAGTATATATAGTGTATATATACTATAACATATATACTATATACTATGTTATGTATATATTATATATTAATATATTAGTATAAATATATGTGACATATACTATACTATATATAATATAAACAATATATGTATATATGCTCTACTGTATAGTACATAGTACATATTAATATACAGTCTATATAGTGTACATAGTATATATATGCATACTATATAATTGCTTTGGAGTCTTAAGAATTTTCACATACTACACAGCACTTGCTATCTTTTTTTTTTTTTTTTTTTGATCATGGACCTGAACTCTGGGCCTGGGTGCTGTCCCTCAGCTCTTCAGCTCAAGGCTAGCGCTCTACCACTTGAGCCACAGAGCCAAAGGCTTTTTTCTGCTTCTGTGGTGCTGAGGAATTGAACCCAGGGCCTCATGCATGCAAGGCAAGCACTCTACCACTGAGGTACCTTCCCAGCCCTTGCCATCCTTTTTTGAGTCACCTCTGTTTAATTGTTTCTTTCCACATCATCTCTCAGGGCTAATTTTATCCGGCATGATTTAAGGTGAGAAATCACAGGGGAGAAATATTTCTAACATAACCCTTATGAATCTCTGTGAATTCATACCAACATGAAATGTATACAGAAACCCTGTGATTTTTACGGGAGGGCATTGCTTTTGTATCTAATCCACAATTTTACCTGTAATACTGGTTAAATTAGATGCCCAAATTTCTACCGAGTCCTAAGTACTTTGAAAAGAAACAAAACAAAACAAAACAGAACAGGAAGAAGTTTGTGGATGAGGTAGGCCACTCTAAGACTGCAGTTGGGAGATGAGATGAGAGAATTGCTGAAGGTAGATTGGAGTGGCTGAATTTTTTGTGAAACTTGTCTAAGATTTGTGTTTTAGTCATAGTCCCCTCCTTCTCCAAGGAAGACCACACACACACACACACACACACACACACACACACACACACACACACACACACACACATCTGTAGCCATCTATGTAATGGGTTAGCATCTTCCAAGTCTATCTGAATATCTGTCATATCTTTGGAGAACAAAGTGGTAGACCAGTTGTCCCACCAAGTGATGTCATCCACACAAGTATATTTACTGCACTCCTCCTCCATGCAAGATATAACAAGATGCAACCTCTGCAGAGCTGGCTTGCGTGACTGGTTGTTAGAAATGCTACTGCCACCCCTAGTGGGTGGAGGTGCCAGGATATTGTTCAACCTCAACCTCAGACAAAGAATTATGAGGACCCATATGTATGACCATTGTACTGGGATGGAAAAAAACCCTACTATCGTGAGATTGGTCCAGGTTAAAGCCCTGGGACTGTTGCCATGGAGATAGCAGGTGGGGAGATAATTTAATGGAGGTTGCAACAGCATCAAAAAAGTGAGGAAAGTGCAGAATGTGGTGGTGTATGCCTGTAATCCCAGCTACCTAGGAAATGGAGAAAGGGAAATTGTGGCCTGAGGAAGTCCTGGTTTTCCTGTCTGGGAAACATGCTAAAGCTAAATGGGACTGGGGCATGGTTTAAGGGTAAGAATGCTTTTTTAGCAAGTGCAAGGTCCCAAGTTCAATCCCTGGTACCTTAAAAAATACAAATGCTGGACACCAGAGGCTCATGCCTATAATCCTAGCTACTCAGGAAGCTGAGATCTGAGGATTGAGGTTTGAAGCCAGCCTAGGCAGGAAAATCTGTGAGACTCTTATCCTCAGTAAACTAAAAAAAAGCCAGAAGTGGTGCTGTGGCTCAAGGGGTAGAGCACTCACCTTGAGCAAAAGAAGCTCAGGACAGAGCCCAGGCCCAGAGTTCAAGTCCCAGGACCAGCAAAACAAAAACAAAAACATAATTACATACCTACATAAATTTGAAAGGGTTTCTGAAAGTGAGAGTGTCCTAGTATAAACAACATCCAGTGTGTTTAAATGAGGCAAAGGGAAGTGATTTTCTAGATGTGTTTTCAAAAGTTGAACATTTATGTCTGGCAAATGGACTAAGTTCTTGAGGTCCCATTTCTCAGCCTGATAACCATAGTTAATAATAAGGAGATGTGTATTTCAAACTTGTTAAGGTTCATAATGTTTATACTATTTAAAAATGATAGATTGATGAGGTAACAGATATATAAATTAATTACTCCACCTAGCTGGGCACTGGTGGCTCACGCCTGTCATTCTAGTTACTCTGAGGTTGAGGTCTGAGGATCACAGTCAAAGCCAGCCCAGACAGGAAAGTCAGGGAGTGAGACTCTTGATCTCCAATTAACCACCAAAAAGTCAGAAGTGGAGCTGTGGCTCAAGTGGTAGAGCACCAGCCTGAGTGAAAAAGCTCAGAAACAGCACCCTAGATCCTGAGTTCAAGCCTCAGGACTGGTACACACACACACACACACACACACACACACACACACACACACACACACACACACACACACACATGCGCGTGCGTGCCAAATAAATACTGAATCATTTCACATTGCACACATATAGTAACACATCACATTGTGTCCTTTGTAAAGTCTGTCACCCCAGAGCTGTCTGTATCAGAATCTCTTGGGGGGTCCAATAGCAAGCACCAAACTGCTTGGGTTCAAAGTTCAGCTATGCCAGCTTCCAGCTGCCTAGTTCTGGGCAAGTGACATCACAGATGATGCCCTAGTGCTCTTATCAATAAAATAGCAGTGGTGACAGATATACTTCGCTGGAGTATTTATGAAGAATCAATGAACTAATATTGGCACAGGACTCCAACTGAGTCTACACCGATTTCAATAAAGTATTTAACATAATGTGATGATGATGATGATGGTGGTGGTGGTGGTGGTGGTAGAGATTACTACTATTTTTTTGGGGGGGACCTGGTCATGGGGCCTGAACTTTGGGCCTGGGTTGCTGTCCCTCAGCTCTTCAGCTCAAGGCTAGCGCTCTACCACTTGAGCCACTTCCGGCTTTTTTTCTTTTTTGCTTATGTGGTGCTGAGGAATCGAACCCAGGGCCTCTGGCAATCAAGGCAAGCGCTCTACCACTGAGCCACCTTCCCAGCCCAATTACTACTATTTTTTAAGGAAAGAAGCAATAGGAAATCACAGTCACTGACAGAAAGTGGATTCGAACAGCACTGGTATGACAAACTAGAACTAGAGTAGAATCAGCCCTCCCAGTCCATCCTTTTATCTTTGGATTCCACCAGCCATAGCTGAAATTATTTAGGAAAAAAAAATAGCAAATCTAGTGCTGGTGGCTCACGCCTATCATCCCAGCTACTCAGGTGGCTGAGATCCGAGGATCATTGGTTCAAAGCCAGACCAGGCAGGAAAATCTGTGAGAATCTTATCTCCAATGAACTACCAGAAAGTTGGAAGTGGAACTATGGCTCAAGTGGTAGAGGATTATCCTTGAGTGAAAAAGCTCAGGGACAGTGCCTAGGCCTTGAGTTCAAGCCCCAGGACCAACACACACACACGCACCCCCCCCACCCCCCTACCCCCTCCCACACACACCCCAGGTACATGCTTGTGATCCTAGCTACTTATGAGGCAGAGATCAAGAGGACATTAGTTTGAGATTAACCTTCACAAAAATGTCATAAAACCCCCATCTCAACAAAGAGCGGAGTGTGGTGAAACGTATCTGTCATCCAGCTACATGAGAAGGATAAATAGTAGAATCACAGGCCAGGGCAAAAAGCAAGATCCTATCTCAAAAATAAGGAGAGGAAAGCTGGGTGCTGGTGGCTCATGCCTGTAAACCTAGCTACTCAGGAGGCTGAGATCCGAGGATCGTGGTTAAAAGCCACTCTGGGCAGGAAACTCTGTGAGACTCTTTTTTTTTAAAATTTTGCTACAAAATTTATTTATTGATTTATTCATTTATTTATTTATTTTATTGGGAGAATATCGTACAGAGGAGTTACATTTCTTTTCTTTTTTGGGGGGGGGTCCAGTTGTGGGGCCTGAACTCTGGGCCTGGGCGCTGTCCCTCAGCTCTTCAGCTCAAGGCTAGCGCGCTACCACTTGAGCCACAGCGCCACTTCCGGCTTTTTTCTTTTTGCTTATGTGGGGCTGGGGAATAGAACCCAGTGTCTCATGCATGCAAAGCAAGCGCTTTACCACTGAGCCACCTTCCCAGCCCCACATTTCTTTTTTTTTTTTTTTTACTTTTTTTTTGGGTCCGGTCGTGGGGCCTGAACTCTGGGCCTGGGTGCTGTCCCTCAGCTCTTCAGCTCAAGGCTAGCTCTCTACCACTTGAGCCATAGCGCCACTTCCGGCTTTTTTCTTTTTGCTTATGTGGTGCTGAGGAATTGAACCCAGGGCCTCAGGCATGCAAGGCGAGCGCTCTACCACTGAGCCACCTTCCCAGCCCCAGCCCCACATTTCTTATCAAGCATTGTTGCCTCCTCTTTGTTTCCCCTTCCCATCCCTTCCCATACTCCCCCCCCCCCATCCTCCCACCCCCGATGCTCCCCCCCCCCAATGTGAGACTCTTATCTCCAATGAAAAGCAGAAGTGGCACTGTGGCTCTAGTGGTAGGGTGCTAGCTCTGAGCAAAATGCTGCTCAGGGACAGTGTCCAGGCCCTGAGTTCAAGTCTCAGGACATTGAAAAAAATAAGTAGAGATAAGGGCTGCTGGGAGGATATGGATGAGGTGGTAGCGCCTGCCTAGCCAGTGTGAGGCCCTGAGTTTAAACCCTGGTACCGCTTACCTCTGAATTGACATGTGTTTATGAATTCACATGTGTTTATTAATTGCTATTCTCTAGACAATATAGCATAACAATAATATCATGGACATTATATTAGGTATTATAAGTAATCTAAATGATGATTGACAATATATAGGAAAAAAGACATAAACACATATCCATAAAAATAGAAATGTATATCTATTTAAATTTATGTAAAGAATTTATATATAAGTATATATAATTTATGTATTATTTCAATCTATTATTATCTATTATATATTAATTTGATATGCAATTATATATTACTTATGATGTATTATGTGATATATAATACATATAAATAAATATAATATATAAGAGGCTTGGGTGTCTGGGGTTTGGAATCTGAGAGGGTCCTGGAACTGAGGAAAGACAGGAGTATACTCTTGTTTGGGGGTACAGGGATGGGGAACAGCAGAGTTCCAAATACTAAGGACAAGAAGTTCTGGGAAAGACCTTGGAGGTGGTTAAAGGGGTAAATGAGGCAGATGACAGTTGAGGACCCATAGGGGAGGCCCTGGGTGAGGAAGCCCTGAAGGGCGGGTGGAGAGACCCAGCCTCCACCCCAATGCAGTGCAGTATTTGTTTCTTGACAGTTGGAGCCACAGAAAGATGTGGTCAGACCAGCCTGGGCAGCCCCCAGGGCCTCCCCTCACGGACAGGACAGGTAGGGCACCCAGGAGCTGGGGATGAACACCAGCCCCTGGCAGCAGTGCAGGTGTTGAACCCTCCTCTCTCTCTCTCTGTGTGTGTGTGTGTGTGTGTGTGTGTGTGTGTGTGTGTGTGTGTGTGTGTGTGTGTGTGTGTGTGTGTGTGTGTGTCCTGAGCTTTGAACTCAGGCCTGGGTGCTGTCCTTGAGCTTTTTCATTCAAGGCTGGTGCTCTACTGCTTAAACCACAGCCCCACTTCTGGCTTTTTGGGTGGTTCATTGGTGATCAGAGTCTCACAGACTTTACTTCCCTGGGCTGGCTTTGAGTTGTGATCCTCAGCTCCCAGCCTCCTGAGTCACTGGGATTACACGTGTGAGCTACCCGTACCAGCTTGAACCTATTACTACTGACCAGTACTCTGATGGCTGGTCCTGTGCTCACAGAAGTGGCCTGTGGGGAGTGGAGGGTGGGGAGCTGGGTCCTTTCTTAAGCAGTTGCTACTTCTTTCTCCTGCTCCCTGCCCAGGAAAGTGAGAGCTAAGTGGGGGCTCTCCTTGTAACGTGATGATAGAGAATGAAGGATAGAGAATAAAATAAGCAATGAGAAACCAGCAGGAAGGCCTTCATACGCACACACATGTGTGTACGTGCAAGTGCACACACACAATACTACTCAATGCACACACACAAACACACACAGCTTCACACATTCACAAAACACACAGAGACACACAAAGACCCTAGCAGATATCCACTCCCTTTCCCCATGGCAGCCAGGAAGTCAAGTCTGAGAGCTTCTGGTTCCTTCCTGGTTCTGTACCCAACTCAGTTCACAGAACCTTGGCCTCCCCGGGACAAATGCAACAATGAAAAAAAAATGCACATCTCTAGGTATGGTTTGAACTGGGGACTTGAACTCACTTGAACTCATGGCCTGGATGCTGTCCCTGAGCTTTTTTTTTTTTTTTTTTTTTTTTTTTTTCCCACTCAAAGTTAGCACCTCTACCGCTTGAGCCACAGTTCCACTTCTGGCTTTTTGGTGGTTCATTAGAGATATGAGCCTCACTGTCCTGCTTGGGCTGGCTTTGGACTTTGGTCTTCAGATCTCAGACTCTTGAATAGCTGGGATTACAGGCGTGAGCATTGGCACCAGGCCCCTGGTTCTCACTCTGTTGATCTTCTCCAGCTCATTCTAAAGGATAAGAATTCTTACTGACATGGCTCGTGGTCTGTTTCCCTTTTGCTAGCATGACAGGTCCAGACAGCAGAGACCTTTTACTTTGCTTACAGCTGTGTCTCCAGCAGTGTGGAACAAGTAAGTGCCTGGCACACAGCTGTGACCCGGTAAACATACAAAGAACAAATGCATCACCAAGGGTGGTGTATGAATATCCAATGAAGAAGAGGGCTCTTCAGAGACACTGAAAGTGTAACTGAGGCTTAAACACTGCCTTTGCTGGGAAGTTCTGATGACAGTACTTGGGCCTTCAGGTTCATAAAAAGCGGGAGCAAAGCTTGACCTCTGTTTCGTCTTTGTCTTCGTTCTAAGTCAATTATTTACTTTAAAGGTCCCTCAGGAGCTCAGGGCAGACCGAGCTGGTCATGACATCCTTAGGAAAAAAAAGGGACCAGAAAAGCCTCACTCCCAAACTGATGACTGTGAGCCCTCCAAACAAAACCCCCCAAAATTGTGTATAATACTAGGGTGCCTCCTGGATCAGGACTTAAGGGTCTCTGCTTGTTCCCCTTCATTGATGAGAACTATAATAACTCTGGAGCCCAGGAGAACCAGGGCTGAGATGATGATGGCCAGCCAAGAACACATCCGCGACAGGGCTGTTTAATTACATTTTGCTTCCTGTTCCCCCAGTGCGCACCACACCTGTAGTCCCTGCTATTCAGGAGGCTGAGATTTGGGGATTGTGATTCAAAGCCAGCCTGTGAAGTGAAGTCCATGAAACTCTTATATCCAATGAACCTGCTATAAGCCAGAAATGGTACTGTGGCTCAAGTGGTAGAGGGCTAAGTCTTAAGTGAAAATTAAAGCTAAGGGACAGTGCCCAGGTGCACTCAAAGAATTAAAAATGGCAATACCACATGGCCCAGTAATTGTACTTTAGGAAATAGATTCCACAGGAAATAAAGTGTTATGAAGAGATATTGCCACCTTCACCTTCATGGAAGCATTACTCAGAACCACCAAGGTGAGAGAAAGGATCTGAGAGCCTGTGGGTGGGCAAATGGAGAAGAAAAAATGATATCTTCATGAAAGGGAATATTATTCAGCCCTTAAAAAGGAGTCCTGACGTTTGCAATAACATAGATGGACCTAAAGAAAACTGTATAATGAAAGCTCTCTAAGTTCTGGAGCTCTGCCTTGCAGCATGGCTCCAACACACTTAATATTTCCATACTGTGTGCTTGAAAATTTGCAGAAGGAGTTGTTCCTTCCTGTCCTCAACACTCACAAGAATAGCCTTGATGGATCTGTGGATTGGCATGTGGGGAGAAATAACTTCGCAATATCTACCTCTGCGTATCAAAACCTCAGGCCAGCAAGGTGCCAGTGGCTCACACCTGTCATCCTGGCTACCCAGGAGGCTGAGATCTGAGGATCATGCTTTGAAACCAGCCCGGGCAGAAAAGTCCCCATGAAACTCTTATCTCTAATTAACCACTCAAAAACTGGAAGTTGTGCTGTGGCTCCAGTGGTAGAGCACTAGCCTTGGGCACAAAAGGCTCAGGAACAGAGCTCAGGCCCTGAGTTCAAGCCCCACTACCAACAACAACAACAAAAAACAGAAAAAAACCCTCAGGTCATGAGCTTACACAGCTATGTTCATCACTGCGCTATGCACAATAGCCAAAGTGTGCAAACAGCCCAGATGCCCCTTAGTAGATGAATGTGTCAAGAAAATGTGATATATATATTTATATATATACACACATATACTATATATATATATACTATTATATATAACATAATGTATAATATAAATATAATAAAATTCCATTATATATGCTTATTATATGTGTATATAAATAATGTATATAGATTATATAATGTAAATATATAATAGAATTTTATTATGTTTATATTATATATGTAATGGAATTTTGTTCAGCCATCATGAAGAATGGTACTGCATCTTTGCAAAGCAATAGGTAGTCCTGGAGAGGGAATAACATGATATTAAGTGAAGTGAGTCAGGCTCAGAGAGACAAGGATGGATGTTTTCCCCCCTCTCCTGTGTAGAAACTAGATCTGATTTATCCATGTACCAGGAAATCCAATGAGGTTGTGTGCAAGTGTACACAGATGTATTAACTGAAGGCTGGTGTTTACAGAGAATTCAAATGGTGTAATTCTTTAGGAAAACAAACTCACCGTCCAACAAGATGAACACCAGGAAACTGGCACCTGAAAGGTGTGGGGTGAGGCCAAAGGGAGGGGCCGATGGATGAATGAAGAGAGGAAGGAGGGAGAATGGGGTCATCATAGTCAGTGCACATCTTTGAAATTCAGAATATTGAGGGAGGGGTTGAGCTGGGAGGGTTGGGAGAGGTGGTATAGATTCAGATGCCTTGTCTTTATAAACCCACATATTAGCTGGCAGCTCCTTTGTACTACCACTTCAAGAACCCATGGCTCACGCCTGTAATCCTAGCTTCTCCGGAGGCTGAGACTTGAGGATCATGGTTCAAAACCAGCCTTGGCCGTGAGACTCGTATCTCCAATTAATCAGCAAATTAAAAAACAAAAAAACCCAACAAAACCCCGCCAGAAATGGAGCTGTGGCTCAGGAGGTAGAATGAATGTTTGGGACAACATCCAGGACCTGAGCTCCAGCCTCAGTACTGGCACAGATGGGGGAAAAAGAAAACAGAAAATAAAAATATAATTAAAGGGGGAAAAAAACCCCAAAGAAACATCATGTTGTATATGGTACAGGTAAATATAGTGATTTTTTTTTTTTGTCAGTCGTGGGGCCTGAACTCAGGGCCTGGGTGCTGTTCCAAAATGTGGATGCAGAAAAGCAGACTCAGTGATATTATTATTATTGTTGTTGTTGTTGTTTTGTACTGATCCTAGGACTTGAATTCGGGCCCTCGGTGCTATCCCTGACTTTATCCACTCAAGGCTAGAGCTCTACCATTTGAGCCACAACACCACTTTTGGCTTTTTCGCCTTATGTGGTGCTGAGGAACCGAACCCAGGGCCTCATGCATAGGAGGCAAGCACTCTACCACTGAGCCACCTTCCCAGACCAATATAGTGAATTTTTATTTGTCAAGATCATGTGGATGCTTGCTGATGGCTCACGCCCATACTCCTACATATTCAGGAGGCTGAGTTCTGAGGATTGTGATTCAAAGCCAGCCTGAGCAGGAAAGTCTGTGAGACTCAAAAACAAAATGCAGACAAAGGTCTTAGGTGTGTGTGTGTGTGTGTGTGTGTGTGTGTGTGTGTGTGTGTGTGTGTGTGTGTGTGTGTGTGTGTGTGTGTGTGTGTGTGTGTGTGTGTGTGTGTGTGAGCAGGAAAGTCTGTGAGACTCAAAAACAAAATGCAGACAAAGGTCTTAGGGTGTGTGTGTGTGTGTGTGTGTGTGTGTGTGTGTGTGTGTGTGTGTGTGTGTGTGTGTGTGTGTGTGTGTGTGTGTGTGTGTGTGTGTGTGTGTGTGTGTGTGTGTGTGTAGTGGTAGAACACTTGCCTGGAAACTATGAGGCCCTGAGCTCAAGCCCCAGTAAGGCTTGAACAAACCAGAACAAAACCAACAAACAAACACAAGCCAAATGCTGGTGCTTTGTGTTTAAAATCCCAGCTACTGCCAAGTGCTGGTGGCTCACGCCTGTAATCCTAGTTACTCAGGAGGCTGAGATCTGAGGATCATGGTTCAAAGCAAGGCCAGGCAAGAAAGTCCATGAGACTCTTATCTCCAATGAACCACCAGAAAACTGCAAGGGGCGCTGTGGCTCAAGTGGTAGAGGGCTAGCCTTAAGCTGAAGAGCTCAGGGACAGAGTTCAAGCCCCACAACCAACTGCTCCCCCACCCCCAATTAAAACCCTAGCTACTTAGGAGGCTGAGCTCTGAGGATCAAAGTTTAAGGTCTGTCCAGGCAGGAAAGTCTGAAAGACTCATCCTGAATGAACCACCAAAAAGCTGGAAGTGGAGGTATGTGGTTCAAGTAATATCGCTCCAGTCTTGAACAAAAAAGCTCAGGGGCAGTGCCCAGGCCCTAAGTTCAAATCCCAGGGTTGGCACATCATCATCATCATCATCATCATCATCATCATCATCTCAGACAACCCTCTGCACCCCATATTTCTGCTGAACACATTCTCCAATACTCTTAAGCTCACCACAAACCCAACAGTTCCTGCCTCCTTGAGCAACCAATTAAAATGAAAGAATAGGATCAAATAAGATCAAATAAAATAAGGACTATGGCAGTTTTTTTTGGATCTTGGGAGGGAAAGAATCCAGGAAGGGGGGGAAGGTCAGGGTCTAGGATGGACATCATCATTATCATCATCATTGTCATCATCATCATCATTGTCATCACCATCATCATCATCATCATCATCATCATCATCATTATCATCATCATCATTATCACCCAGTTGCTAAGTCCTGGAAGGTGTGTGAGTAGTTTGATTTCAGACAATCCTTATTGGAGCCCCTCCCCGCCCACACTATGGCACTGTGGGAATGCTGGGGGTGGGGGTAGGGAAGGTCTGGCTGGCCACCCCCTCAGGTGACCTGTCCTCTTGGGGACATGACTGGGGGTGGGTGGGGGAGGGGCTGGGCTTTTCAGAGCTAACCTTAGCAGCAAACCCTGTGTAAGCCTTGGGGACAAAAGGCTTGTGGCTACGTGCTTGGGGACCTATGGGGGGGACAAACCTCACCTGAGCCTGTGAGAGGTGAGATTATTTCCTCCCTGTCCGCCCACCATTGAGGCCATTGTTTGCCAGCCTCCAGAGTGACATTTCCATGACATTCCATGGAAACTCTCTTCCGGGGTCTGGGGTTGCTAACCAGCCATTTGGGTGAGTTTAGAGTTATGGGGTGGGGGAAGGTGAGGCTTGGGGGTTGGGATGTGTCTCTGCTACCATCACCCCCAGCTTCTGTGTGTGTGTGTGTGTGTGTGTGTGTGTGTGTGTGTGCACATTCAAGCTCTGCCATGAGGCCAGAACATTTTCTCAAGGCCTGAGTGAATCCCACCCCAAAATAAAATCACCCTGACCCCCCCCCAAAAAAAAAACAAACCAAACATGTCTTTAAACCCTCCGGCCACCCAGGCACTGGTGACTCACGCCTGTATGGAATCCCTAACTATACAGAAGGCTGAGATCTGAAAAATCCCAGTTCGAACCCAGCCTGGGGAAGGACCGTGCAGTGAGACTCTTGTCTCCAAATTAACCAGCAAAAAGCCAGAAGTGGAGCTGTGGCCCAAGTGGTAGAGCTCTAGCCTTGAGTGGACAAAGCTCAGGGACAGTACCCAGGCCCTGAGTTCAAGCCCTAGGACCAGCACAAAACAATAACAACAACAACAACAATAATATCACTGAGTCTGCCTTTCTGTACCCACACTTTGGCTGAGCACCCCTTTCCAATACTGTAAGCTCACACTTAACCAACCCAATAGTTCCTGCCTCCTGACCTTTGCCCACCCTGTCACCTCTGCCAGAAATCCCTTTTCCTTCCTCCACTCACCCACCTCAAAAATTCCCTGCCTGCCCCTACACATGTTCCGTGCCACCCCTGCCTGGGCCTACTGCCCTCCATCCCCATCAGTGCCCCTAAACCTGTGCCTGGGTGACCACACATCCGACTATTTTGCCCACCAGATGGAAGCTTCTGGAAACCCCGGAACTGTAATTTGTTCTCCCCTTCCTCCACCAAGAGGTGAATTCAGCTAGTGGAAGAACCCAGATTTCAGTAATGCCTCCTCCCCCAAATAAAGTTGTGAGCTAGCCAGTGAATAAAAGAGTGTCTAGGGGTCTCTACCTGCCACCAACCCTGGCATCCCTTGGTTTTATACACTTGCCTAAATCTGTGCCAAGAGAGAGAGAGAGAGAGAGAGAGAGAGAGAGAGAGAGAGAGAGAGAGAGAGAGAGAGAGAGAGACAGACAGACAGACAGACAGACAGACAGACAGACAGACAGACAGAGACAGAGACAGAGACAGAGAGACAGAGAGAGAGAGACAGAGAGACAGAGAGAGAGAGAAAAAACCAAAGCAGCCTATTCATGCACTGGTGGCTCACGCCTGTCATCCTAGCTACTCAGGAGGTTGCAATCTGAGGATCACAGTTCAAAGCCAGCCCAAGCAGAAAGTCCCATGAGACTCTTATCTCCCATTAAACATCAAAAAGTCACCAGTGGAGCTGTGGCTCAAAATGGTAGATCACCAGCTTTGCACCCTTGCACGCACGTGCGCGCGCACACACACAGACACAGACACAGACACAGACACAGACACAAGTTCAGGGACAGCACCCAGGCCTTAGTTCCAGCCCCAGCATGGGGTACATTTGCGTTTAGAGACATTTTTCTATTTTTTGTTTCTACTTTCTATTTCTGTTTTCTATTTACTATTATCAAAAGATAATAGTAATAAATGAAAAGCAAAAAGAAGCAGCCCTCCCAGCTGTCCTGCATGGTGGAAGGAGGCTTGGTTGGGGGGTGGCTGCCTCCCCACCCCAGTGGGTGGTCTCTGCCCATCTCTTCCCAGGGGCTTACCTGGCTGGCAGGTGAGCAGGAAAGTCGCAGTCAGGGCCAGTAGGGACTGGAGTTGGGGGGCCTGGCTGTGTCCCCCGCCCATCCTTTCTGCCCTTGGGGGGGGGGCTGAGCGTGCTCCTCACCCACAGAGCGAGGCCCGGCCACTGTGCCCAGCCCAGCCTTGGCGTGGGTTTAGAAAGCCGGTAATGGACACACCTTGCTGAGCCTCCCAAGAGGGGCAGGGCCTGCCTGCCTGCCCCAGGAGACGCAGCAGCTGGGGACATGGCCGCTAGCAAAAGGTCATTTGGCATTACCAAGAGAGGACCCAGTGGACCACACCCAGGTCAACGCCCTCCACGAACAGATACCTGAAGATCTGGGGTCCAACTAAGAGATGACCCCTGCAACAGCCTGAAGGCTGCCCCTCCCTCACTTCTCCTGTTTGCGCCCCCCCACATCTGTCCCTCCCACCCCCACATTCTACCTGTGGTCTCCCTCTCTCTCTCTCCCTCCCTTCCTTTCTCCCTCCCTCCCTCCCTTTCTCTCTCCCTCCCTCCCATTCAGAGACTGGTACAGCCAGACTGCAGTTAGGTGGGCCCTCCCTGGGAGTGGGAGGGGTGTGTGTAGGGGAGTGGGGGGAGTGAGGAGGCACTGTGGCTGCTTCCAGAAAGTTCTGGAATGTGTGGGAGTTACCTCCTCTCCCCCCACGCACCCCCAGGTTGAATTCTCTCATGAGAATCACTGGCTGCCAAAGGAAATGAAGGTTGATTTATCCCAGTTTTCAAGAGTCCCCTGCCCCTCCCAAAGAGACTCACCCCTGCCTCCATCACCCCACCCCATCAAGCTGGGGGGGGGCAAAGTAATCCCTCAGGACAGGTGGGTGAAAAAGGTTGGGGCACCCAACAGGAAGAGGATTTGTAATTCTGCTTCCTCTTTGGGGAGAGCTCAGCTGCTCCTTCTCCTCCTTCTCTTTCTCCTCCTTCTCCTCCTTCTCCTTCTCCTTCTCCTTCTCCTTCTCCTTCTCCTTCTCCTTCTCCTCCTTCTCCTTCTCCTTCTCCTCCTCCTCCTCCTTCTCCTCCTCCCCCTCCCCTCCCCTTCTCCTTCCCCTTTCCTTTCCCCTTCCTCTTCCTTTTTCCTTCTTCTTCTTCTTCTTCTTCTTCTTCTTCTTCTTCTTTTTTTTTTTTTGCTTTTGTGGCAATCCTGGGGATTGAACTCAGGGCCTGGGCCCTGTCCCTGAGTGTTAGCTTTTTCATTCGAGACTGGCACTCACCACTTCAGCTTTTTTGGTGGTTCATGGAAGATAAGAATCTCACTACCACCAATCCTCAGATCTCAGCCTCCTGAGTAGCTGAGCTGGTGAAGTGGGTTAAATGGCACTTGGCACCCGAGAAGGTGTGGACAGGGGCAGAAGCTGAAGGTGCCAGGGGAGTGGATCAGGACTACAAAAGTCCTGCTCTTGTGTCTCGTGCCTGGAGTCAAACTCCAGCCAGCTGGGTCAGTGCTTCTCTGGGTCCAGTCACCAGGATTCCTGAAATTTCCTGTTACTTACTGCTCCCTGCTGGCCCAGCACCTACCCCCCCTCCCTCCCTCCCTCCTCCCTCCCTCCCTCCCTCCCTCCCTTCCTTCCTTCCTTCCTTCCTTCCTTCCTTCCTTCCTTCCTTCCTTCCTTCCTTCCTTCCTTCCTTCTTCCTTCCTTCCTTCCTTCCTTCCTTCCTTCCTTCCTTCCTTCCTTCCCCTTCTCCTTCCATCTATACTTCTTCCCCTCCTTCCCTCTCTCCTTCCCTCCCTCCCTTCTTTCCCTCTCTCCCTTCCTCCCTTCCCTCTTTCCTTCTTTCCTTCCTCCCATTCTTCCTTCTTTCTTTCCTTCCTATGTCACTAAAATGCTGGAGCTGGAAGAAGCTGGAGAGAATGGAGTTTCCACAGAGGAGAAAGAATGAGTTGAGAATGTCAGACCCAGACATCAAAAGGGGAACTAGAGGTCTCCCGAGTTCAAATCCCCACAGCGGCCTAGTGTGACAACTTTTTGGTATACCAGACACCAGGTGAGCAGAGAAGATGGGGCGCAGGGTGCTGGTAGTCTGGGGATTAAAATCCAGCACCTGAGAATGGCATTTATTTAACCTTTTGTCCGGGTCACACCTTTTCTCAAACCTCCTGAGTCACCGGGGCTCTGAGGTCTTTCTGCCCGACTGGACTTGTGGTCAGCTGCAAGATGCAAGAGGCAGACAGATGTCGCCCCAAGTCGCAGCACAGCAGGACACTGTGCGCGGATTTAAAGCGGAATAGAGTCAGATCCTAACTGGGAAAAGAAAGGCACTGAGGAAACTTCCAGAACCACAGCTGTCCCCTTGCAAACCATTTTGGTTGTGCTGATGGAGAGGGGGAGGATTTGTCTCGATGATATTTAGTGCGTGGAGGTCATAGTCAAGGACTTTGTCTAGGAAACACACACACACACACACACACACACACACACACACACACACACACACACACACACACACACGAATAGGAAAGAATTATATCTAGCCCTGCCTGAGTACGATGGCTCCCACTTGAAATCCAGGCCACTCAGGAGGCGGAGATCAGGGGGGATTTTTGTAAGTCTGAAGTTAGTCTGAACAAAGAAAGTGAGAGCTGCCTCCCACCCCATCTCAACAAATAAGTCAGCTGTGATGAGCTCATCTGTAATCCCAGCTATCCTGGAGGGACACAGTCAGGGAGAAACTTTAGTCTCAGGTTACTCCACCAGAGACAGCTGGGGAGACAGAGGGGTGGGATTTTCTGGGGAGGGGAGTTATTAGTGGGAGGAAATGAAGTCCCTGGGAATGTGTGACCTCTCCCCTCTCCCTCCCTCCCCTTCCTCTCCCCTTCTTCCTTCCTTCCTCCTTCTTTTCACTCTGCCTCTTCCTTTCCCCATCTTCCTCTCCTTCCCTTTCTTCTGTATCCCTTTACCCCTCCCTCTCCTCTCCCTCCTATTTCCCCTCTCCCTCTCCCCTCTCCTCCCTCTCTCTTTCTTCCTTCCCTCTCCTTTCTCCCTTTCTCCTCCCCCACTCCCCCTCCTCCTCCCTCTCTTCCCTTCTTCCCTTCTTCCTCTTCTCCTCCCCTTCCTCTCCCCCTTTTCCTTCTCCCCCCTCCTTCTCTCCCCCTCCCATTCCACTCCCTTTCTCTTCTTCCTGGTTGCCATAGGGTGAATGGTCCTCCTTGGATTCTAGCCTGCCATGATGTCTGTTTGGTGTCCCCACAGGCCGCACAGCGCCAACCACACTCCCAACCTCTGTAACCCTGGGCTGCAGAGACTCTCTCCTCACCTCCCCCTGCATGGCACTGGTGCTTCATTTAAAGCCTGGGGAGCAGATCACAGAGTGTTCCTGTGCGTGTGACTGCCACAGCAATGATTTTAGACATTAATTTGAAAAAAAAATACAGAAGGCAGAGAGTGATTTTTGAAGTCAGGCTTCTCTGAATCAGACAGACAGACAGTCAGACAGACACAGACAGACACAGACAGACACAGACAGACACAGACACAGACACAGACACACACACACACACACACACACACACACACCTGTAATACTAGCAAGGAGGCTGAGATCTGAGGATCAAGATTCAAAGCCAGCCTGGGCAGAAAAGTCCGTGAGACTCTTATCTCCAATAAACCACTTAGAAAACTGGAAGTAGTGCTGTGGCTCAAGTAGTAGGGCGCTTGCCTTGAGCTGAAGATCTGAGGGACAGCATCCAGGCCCAGAGTTTAAGCCCCATGACTGACAAAAAATAATATATATATCACATATATATATATCTGTCTTATCTATGATATATATAAGATATATTATGTATAAGATATATGTCTTACATATGATATATATGATGCATTAGATATATAAAAGATATATATTATATATTATTCCAGTGTTATGTATCTTATTATGTATATGGTATATATTGTATATGTATATATATCACTGGAATAATGGTGGCTCCCTGTCTCCTTCCTCTTTGCCTTTTCCAAACCTTTGCCTAAATTCACTGCAAAAGCCCTCCAATGGCCCAACCCCAAGATCTTTGCACATGCTATTTCCTCACCATAGTCTCCTCCATCACCTCCTTCCATCCCTCAGGTTCACTTCGGCATGTCTGCTTCCCTCCACGCTGCCCCGGGCACATCTGCTTAGTCTAACCCTGTGTTGGCTCAGAAGTGACCTCCTCAAAGAAGTCTGCCTGATGACCCCTCCTGATTCTCCACAACATCTCTTCCCTCCCTTCCTCCCCCTTCCCTGCCTCCCCACTTTCCTTTCTTCCCTTGAACACACTGATATTCTAAATGTCCATTCATTGATTCGCTGTATCTCTCTTAGTCTGGGCTGTATCCCCACACAGGGCCCACAACAGACTCTCAAATAGTTGGCGAGGAAGATGTGTGCAGTGGTGTGTGCTTGTGGTTCCAGCTACTCAGGAGATCGAGGCCAGAGGGATTGCTTGAGCCCAGGTGTTTTGAGACCTCATTTCAAACCAACCATAATCACAACAATGACAAAGTATTAGTTAAATGAGAAAAAAAGTGTAAAAATCTTAGGAGTCCCTGGGTGAGGCGGTGCAGGGAATCCCTTGGGGGAAGGAGGAAGGAAGCTTGGTGAAATGCTTCTGGTGCTTTCTGGAATGTTCTCAATGATTTCTTGGGTCCTGCCTGCTGCCTCACCTGAGCCCACGCCCACCCGCCTTCCCTCCTTCCTTCTCTGCTCTGACGTGAAGAACTTCTTGACTCACACCAGCAATCTGAGCACCCCAGGTTCCCCACCCTGTTCCAGCTCATCTCCTCTGGCCAGCACGGTGACCTTTCAAAAATGCAGAGCCGGCCTGTCCCCACCTTGGCTCTGGATTCCTCTGTAACTTCTCACAAGCAAACCCAAACTCTGCAGCCTGCTGTGCAGGGCCTGCCTTGAGTGGCTGCCCGGCCCAGGAGCTGTGTTTATTTCATGCCTGGGGTGGGCCTTTAAAAACAGACCACCAATAAAACAGACATTGGTGCTCATGCCTGTAATTGGAGGCAGAGATCTGAGGATCACAGTTTAAAGTCAGCCCAGGCAAGGAAAATCTGTGAGTCCCTTATCTCCGATAACAGCTGAAAGTGGAGCTCTGGTTCAAGTGGTCAGTGCCCAGTCCCTGAGTTCAAGCCTCATGACTGACTAAAATAAAGTCCACAAGCTCTCTCCTATCTCAGTGAGAAACCCATCAGATCCTCTAAGTCCTACCTGCCACCATCATCAAACCTCCATGTTCATGGCGCACGATATTCTACAAAACATTTATCAAGCCTTTCCAGGTGATGTGGAGATTCAATGTCCTGACTTGCTTTGGATCTTTTTGGTAGAAAGCAAACACTTCCTAAAAGGTAATCAATAGTAAGAGCCGGTATACAGTAAGTGATCAGTGAGTGTCCGGGTGAGGAAGAAGAGGGAGATCTGATCATGTCCAGAGAGAGATTGGTATGGAGTCTCCCCATCCCTAAGCAACACAGCATCTACTGTTGGTTCAAGGTAAATGCCCACAATGTCATTTAAAAGAAGATAAAGTCAGGAACTTCAGAGGGGTTTTCTGCATGAAAACAGATGGAACTGGGAGACTATGTTAAGGAAAACAAAACAGACTGAATGATAAAAATCACCACACATTGTCTTCCATACTTAGAGACCAGATTTAAAAGAGAAAGGAAGGAAGGAAGGAAGGAAGGAAAAGAAAGGAAGGAAGAAAAGAAATATAAATTTGATAGCTGAAGGAAAGCATTTGGGAAGTAGGAGAACCAGTGGGAGAGAAGGTGATGGAGGGGGTGTATTTCATTCTAGTCCAAGCTCTGCAGGTCTGGAAATGCCACAGTGATACCCATTAGTTTGTTTTGTGTCAGTACTGAAACTTAAACTCAGGACCTGGGTGCTGTCCCTGAGCTTTTTCACTCAAGATTGGTGTTCTACCACTTGAGCGACAGCTCCACTTCTGGCTTTTTTTTGCCAGTCCTGGGGCTTAAACTCAGGGCCTGGGCACTGTCCCTGAGCCTTTCTGTGTTCAAGACTAGCACTCTACCACTTGAGCCACAGCACCACTTCTTGGTTTATGTGGTAGTGAGGAATCAAACCCAGGACTTCATGCATGCTAGGCAAGCACTCTACCACTAAGTCACATTCCCAGTCCCACTTCTGGCTTTTTTTGTTTTTTGGTGGTTCATGGGAGATTAAGAGTTTCACAGACTTTCCTGCCTTGGCTAGCTTTGAACCCTGATCCTCAGATCACTGCCTCCTGAATAGCTGGGATTACAGGTGTGAACCACCAGTGCCTGCCTACTACCATTCATTATTACAGTTAATATACAGACATATATACATATATATGTGTACACACACACATATATACATATATACATATATATACATACATGTATATATACATATATACATGTATATATATATATATGTATACATATATATAAAAGACAGAAATAAAAAAACCCAGAAACTATTTTAAAACAACCAAAGGCAATACAACAGCCATATTACCAAGGTGCTATCTAGTTAGGAAAAACAAAAATAAAAATGTAAAGTAAGCACTTACCATTTCTGGTCCTGGTCTGGGCATGTGGAAGGTGTAGTTGGGTCTGAGCTGTGGGCCTGGGGCTACCTGGGACTCCCCCTGGTCTCTGGGGACCCCTGCCCCCCTCTGAGGTTTCAGATGACCCCAAAGGGACTGGATTGGGCCCTGCCCTTGTGTCCGGCTTCCTCTTGCTTGGCTGCTCACTGGCATCTACAGAGGACTTGCTTGTGTTCTCCACTCTGGACGGTGACCATGTCTCCAGGGGTCCCCCAGGACCGAGGGACCTTTGTGGGTGCAGCACCCCTGCAGAAGGCTGGGCTCCCAGGACATGAGTTTTACCCAGGATTCCTGGGGCTGTGAGCAGGCTCAACAGGGTGCCGGTGTCCAGACATGCAATACCTCCTGGGAAGGAATGGTGTGGGGTGGGGAGAAGGGAGAAGGAAGGTTAGTGTGACCTCTGCAGCAATGTAGAAAATTCTGGCTTGCAATTGTATTTTGGGGTGGAGGGGCAATCTCTATCAACAACCCTTGCATAACAAATTCTCATCATTACGAATGATTCTTTTTTTCCTTCTTCTTCTTCTTTTTTGTTAGTCTTGGGGCTTGAACTCAGGTCTGGGCACTGTCCCTGAGCTTCTCTGTGCTCAAGGCTAGCACTCTACCACTTGAGCCACAGCGCCAAGTAGTTTATTGAATAGATCTGAGTAGTTTATTGGAGGTAAGAGCCTCATGGACTTTTCTGCCCAGGCTATCTTCGAACCATGACCCTCAGATCTCAACCTCCTGAGAAGCTGGGATTACAGGCATGATCCACAGTGTCCAGTGACTTTTTTTAAAAGTCTTTTAATTTTCAATTTACAAAGGTGATATAAAGAAGGGTTACAGTTCCATAAGTCAGGTAATGAGTCCATTTCTTTTTGGGCCATGCCAACCCTCCCCCCTCCCAATGACTCTTTTAAATCAGAGACACATTCACCGGGTGCCCATAGCACAGGCCTGAAAGCCTGGCTGCTTAGGAGGCCTGAGGACTATGTCTTGCTTTAGCACATGGCACTGGGGACAGCTCAGACCCAGACCACTGCATCTCTCAAAGGCCCCTGAGTGCCAGGGTTGGGTGGCGCCCACCCTGCTTGCGCAGCGGGGTCTTCATAGGCTGACTGTGGCCACCTAGCTCCTTCTGATTTCTCTCTTTTGCTTTTCATGAGCCAAAAGAGATAAATAGGCCTTTTCTATTTATCAGCCGATATATCTCAGGTATCTTGTTACAGTGACAGAAAGTGAATACTTTTCTGCTCAGTTATTATTATTATTAGCTATTATTATTATTTGTTGGTCATGGGTCTTGAACTCAGGGCCTGGGCTCTGTCCCTGAGCTCTTTTGTTCAAGGCTAGTACTCTATCTTGTGAGCCACAGCCCCACTTCCGGTTCTTTGGTAATTAATTGGAGATGAAAGTCTCACAGACTTTCCTTCTCAGGGCTGGCTTCAAACCAGGATCCTCAGATCTCAGCCTCTCGGGTAGCTAGGATGACAGGCGTGAGGCAAGGCACCCAGTAGATTGGAATCGTTGTGTGTGTTTTAGCTTCAGGCTTTGTCTCTCTCAGGTCATTCTCCCTCCCTCTTTTCCTCCCTCCTTCTCTTCCTCTCTCATTCTCTTCTTCCTTCTTCTTCCTTTTCCCTCTGTATTCCTCTCTCCCCAGTTCATTTTCCTTTTCCTTCCTTCCTTCCTTCCTTCCTTCCTTCCTTCCTTCCTTCCTTCCTTCCTTCCTTTCTCTCTCTTTCTCTTTCTTTCTTTTTTTCTTTTTTCTTTCTTTCTCTCTCTCTTGCTTCTTTCTTTTTTTTTTTCCAGTCCTGGGTCTTGAACTCAAGGCCTAGGCATTTGTTTATAAGCCTTTTCTGCTCAAGGCTAGCACTCTACTATTTGAGCCACAGTGCTGTGCCACTGGTGGCTCACACCTGGAATCCCAGCTCCTCAGGAGACTGAGATCTGAGAATCATGGTTCAAAGCCAGCCCGGGCAGGAAAGTCCATGAGACTCTCATCTCTCCAATGAACCACTCAAAAAAGGCACTGTGGCAATGAGTCTCATGGATTTCCCTGCCTGGTCTGGCTTTGAACCATGATTCTCAGATCTCAGTCTCCTGAGGAGCTGGGATTCCAGATGTGAGCCACCAATGCCTGGCCCTATACTATCCATTGAACAGCTCTCAGTGAGTGTCCTTTGGTCATCTTCATTTCCACATGCTTCAGGCTGTACTTCTGACTTCTTCTTTGAGTGCAAGGAGCAAACGTTGAGAAGAAAGGGGAAAAAAACTAATTTAAAAAGCAAACAAAGCAGGAAGGTGTGGGAGTTGTGGAGACTGTGTTCTGCATGGCTGACTTTGGAGTAAATAGCACTCATTGGTCTCTAAGTGTGGCTTTGGGGACGCAAGCGAGGCCACTATCCACCCAGTTCTGGGAAACACTTGTGTGTCACAGAATGGTTGTCATCTGATCAGGGACACTGGAGTGGGAGACCAGAGCCCGTCCTGGAGTTAGAGGGGGGGTGGTAGGAGGAAGATGAAGAGCAACTCTCCTAGTTATTAAAGTTAATTGAGCCACGGTCACTCAGACCCACCCATCCCACGTACAGAGCCTTCTCCTGTTGCTTGTGTGGCCTGGTATCTGCAGGAAATGCGAGCTCATGAATGGATTCACAGGACCAACCCCCCTCCCCATGAAATGATGCCATCTCTGTCTCCATCAAGTCTCCCTTGTTCTATCTGCCAAGGGTGACAGCTGAAGCAACTCCTGTAGTCCCCGCCACCTCACCTGTATACGTTTCCCTCTGCCTCAACTGCTTTGAAACGAAACACCACTGCTCTTCCTTGCTCACTATTGTTTTTGGAATAAATATGGGGTTAAGGACCCTCGTCCCTGGAAGACCACCCACCATTGTAGACACTCCACAATCCCTCAGGTGCCTCCCATTTGCTTCTACCCCATGTGCACAGTAGTTCTGAGCACCTATGAGAATGTCACAAATCACTGTGATGCGCCCTATTACTATGCCAAAAATGAACTTTTTTTTCATGCTTTTTAGTTCAGGTCCTTGTTCCCTAATTGTGGGGTTTTGGTTTTGTTTTGTGCTTGGGCTTGAACTCAGGGCCTGGGCACTGTTCCTAAGTGGTTTTTGCTCAAGGCTGATGCTCTACCACTTGAGCCACTGCTCCACTTCCTGTTCTTTGATGGTTCATTGGAGATAAGAGTCTCATGGACTTTCCTGGGCTGATTTTGAACCTGTAATCCTCAGATATCAGCTTCCTGAGTAGCTGGGATTACCAGCGTGAACCCTTGGTGCCCAGCAATTACTACTACTACCATAATTATAATTTTACAATTATAATTGCCAGTCCCGGGGCTTCAACTCAGGGCCTAGACGTTTATCTCTGAGCTGCTTTTGCTCAAGGCTAGCACTTTACTACTTGACCCACAAGCACCATGGGCTTTTTCTGTGTATGTCGTACTGAAGAATGAAACCCAGGGCTTCATGAGCGCTAGGCAAGCACTCTACCACTAAGCCACCTTCTCAGGCCCCAGCGATTATTTTTGGTTTTGTTTTTTTTTCCCCACAGTGTCACCCAACTTCCACCTGAGAGCCACCACCTTCAACAAACCTCGTTTTCACTCTAGTATGTAAGTTAAAGCACATTCTGTGTTTGGTTTGCAGGCATTTCCATAACTTTTATTTTGCTTTTTGGGAACAACTTGTGTGTGTGTGTGTGTGTGTGTGTGTGTGTGTGTGTGTGTGTGTGTGTGTGTATGGAGGGGTGCATCCTGCGTTTTCAGAAAATTAAGGGTGGGTTAAACACTCCACAGATCATGCAATGATTTAAACATGAGTGACACGCTTGCCTGACTGATGGGGTTTCTGTGCCTGTCTTTAATCTTTTGATTAAAAAAAGTCATCATCATTAATTTTTGGACTGTACAAGGGTGGGATTACTGTATTCATCTTTGGACAGTTTGTTTCTGTGAATTAGGGGGTTTTGTTTTTTTGTCGGTTGTGGGGCTCTAACTCTGGGCCTGGGCTCTGTCCCTGAGGCTCTTTAGCTCAAGGTGAGCACTCTATCACTTGAGCCAAAGTGCATTTCCAGTTTTTGTTTTGTTTTCTCTACTTTTTTTTTTTTCTCTCCTACTAGTCCTGGGGCTTGAACTTAGGGCCTGGACACTGTCCCTGAGCTTTTTCTGCCCAAGACTAGGGCTCTATCACGTTGAGTCACAGTTCCACTTCTGGTTTTCTGGTGGTTAATCCGAGATAAGAGTCTCACGGAATTTCCTACCCGGGCTGGCTTTGAACCATGGTTCTTAAATCTCAGCCTCCTGAGAAGCTAGGATGACAGGTGTGAGCCACTGGCGCTGGGCCCATCTTTGATTTTTCAAGAGAGGATCTCACTAGGTAGCTTGGACTGGCCTCAGCTGTGTTGTACAATGCTCCTGTCTGGGATTACAGGCACTCATCACCACACCTGGTCTATTTGCAATTCATGTAAAGAAAAAGGGCTATAGTTTTTACAGTTCTCATAAGGAACCATGGTCTTCCCCCTTCCTCAAAAAAAAAAAGAGTTGAGCACTTATAAATTCTTGCCCTGAGGAATTGTCTTGATTGAGGATGTATTAAGGAGGTATAACAGGCACTATACACTTAATAACCATGACACTTTGAGTTCCAACTGGCCAAAACAAACAAACAAACAAAATCCTAACAAAACATACCACCACAGGAATGCCTAATGATTATATTAATCATTACGATCATTAGTCATAGTTAGACAAGAACCATGATTGCAACAGCTCATTTGTTGGTTTTTTTGTATTGAATGTTGATGTTGGGCTATTTTCACCTCCATAATCCCCTGTTAATCTGCTCTTACAAATAAGGATTAAATTGGAGATCGAGAGACTTTCTATTTGTCTGCGTTTCTGTTTGTCCTCGGTTTCTATTTGTACAGGTTGGTTAAGGAAACAGAGCCTCAAAAAAAAAAAAAAAAAAAAAAAAAAAAGAAACCAGCTGCCTGGAGGGGGAAGAGAGATAGGGGTGGGGGTGGGGGTGACTCCAAGCATCAATCAAGTCCCAATGCAGGGCAAGCCACGCCCCCTCCTCAGCAGGTGCATTTTTTTTTCCAGGGCTGAGGACCTAACCCAGGGCCTTGTGCGGGCCAGGCGGGCGCCCTTCCGCTGGGCTAAACCCTGAACCCCCAGGTGCATATTTTTTGGGGGGAAGATTGGTCATGGGGCTTGAACTCAGGACCTGGACACTGTCCCTGAGCCTCTTTGTGCTCAAGGCTAGCATTCCACCACTTGAACCACAGCACCAATTCCAGCTTTTTTCACTGGTTTATTGGAGATAAGAGTCTCATGGGGGTGGGGTGGGGGTGGAGAGGTGGGGGGAAATTTTCTGCACAGGCTGGCTTTGAACCACAATTCTCTGGTCTCAGCCTCCTAAGTAGCTAGGATTATAGGCATGAGCCACTGGTGCCTGGTTGGCAAAGAGCTCTTAGACTCAGGGAGGACATTGGGACAAGACTAGAGGGTAGATCTGGGGAAGGAGAAAGAGAGAGAAAGAGAGTGAGAAAGAGAGAGAGAGAGTGAGAAAGAGAAAGAGAGAGAGACCCAAGGAAAGGTTTAAGTAGGATCCTTGTTCTATTCTATAGGCCCTCCCTCCTGCCCCCTCCCCCTGCCGGATATTCCTTTTTGTAGTGTGTAGTAATTTTCCAAAGAGGTTTCACCTTGGTACCTCATACATGCCTATACAGTATTTTTTATTAATTAATTAATTAATTTACTGTGCCAGTTCTGGGGCTTGAACTCAGGGCCTAGGCCCTGTCCCTGAGCCTCTTTGTGCTCAAGGCTAGCACTCTACCACTTTGAGTCACAGTGCCACTTCCAGCCTTTTCTGAATTGGAGTCTTATTGGAGATAAGACTCTCATGCACTTTCCTGCCCCAGGGTGGCTTCAAACCTCCATCCTCAAATCTCAGCCTCCTGAGTAGCTAGCTCATTGGTGTGAGCCACCAGTGCATGGCTTCCTCCTCCTCCTTTTTTTTTTTTTGTTCCTTTCTGGTCTACCTCCTCCTCCTCTTCCCTTTTTTTCTGTCTGTCTGTCTGTCTTTGTTTTTCTCTGTCTGTCTCCCCCCCCCCAGTGTCTTTCTCTCTTCTCCCTCTGTGACCTGTGCAGAGGAGGCTGTGTGTGTGTGTGTGTGTGTGTGTGTGTGTGTGTATGTCTATTTCCCTCCTCTCCCTTTTCTCTGTGGGTTTTGGGGACACTGAGGCACAGCGTCCATCACGCTCTGTTCCTGACATCCAGTCTGCCACGCTGCCCCTCCTTCACCTGTGCCCATGGGGTGTGTCCAGCCTGCAGCTCAGGACCGGAAGGCAGTCCTGGGGAGCAGCAGAAGGCTGGGTGGCAGGGAGGGGCTTTGGCCTTTCTTTAATTTGGGAGTCCCAAACCTGACTTGAAACCCTTCCACATGCAAAGATGGAGATGTATATGCTTTGAGCAGGGAGGCCTGAGCTCTGCTTCTTCCTGGGGGGGTGGGGTTGGGGGAGCTTGGGGGAAACTGAGGCAGCCTGGGCTGGTGACACTCCCTTTTCCATATTTCAGCTTCACAAAGCACAGATAGGACCACCTTGAAACCCCTTGGTTTTTCTACATTTTTTATTTGACAGTGGAGCTTTGAAGTTGGGGGACTGTGGTGGGAGGGGGGAGGGGGAACAAGGCTACAAAGTTAGAATTAAATGAATGAGAAAGTTTCTTGCCTGCTCTTCCTTTCCTAGCCAGGCTGTCTGGTTTTTGATAAATGCTTGAATGTGTCAACATGTACCATCCATCCATCTATCCATCCATTTATCCATCCATTTATCCATCCATTTATCCATCCATTTATCCATCCATCCATCCATCCATCCATCCATCCATCCATCCATCCATCCATCCATCTATCCGTCTGTTCCATCTTTAACTGACTTTCTAAACATGGGCCAGATTCTGATAGCATTATAATAACATTTATAAAAAGGAACCCTAGTTTAAACAATCCCTATTCAGGTTCTCCTATTTATTCTAGCAGCTGTTGGTTTATTTTTTCCAGAATTGATGTGCCTGGACAGAAGTGAACACAGAGAGTGAGAGAAGCCGTGCAGACACTACCCCTGTCCCAGACAGAACTACAGCGCAAAGACTCCGTGGCATAAACCAGTGGAAACGAAGGCCAGAACAGCTGGAGGAAGAGGCCAAAGGAGAAAGAGTGAAGCAGGTTTTTGTTTTGCTTTTTGTTTTTGGCCATGTGGGGAATAGTTGGGGGGTGGGGGTGGGGAGTCCTGAGAAGGACTTAAGATGGAACAGGAGAAGAATGAGAGATTAGAAGTAAGTGTGTGTGTGTGTGTGTGTGGGGGGGGATGAGTTGTTTTCAACCTCTCAGATCCTTATTCTCTTTGCTCCTTGAGGGACCCAGTTCCTGGGAAATATTTGTTGTCCCCGACTGCCAAAAACAAGCAAACAAACAAAACCAACAAGCAGGGCTGGGAAGGTGACTCAGTGGTAGAGTGCTTGCCTTGCACGCATGAGGCCCTGGGTTCAATTCCTCAGCACCACATAGGCAGAAAAAGCTGAAGTGGATCTGTGGCTCAAGCAGAAGAGTGCTAGCCTTGAGCTGAAGAGCTGAGGGACAGTGCCCAGGCCCAGAGTTCAGGCTCCACTACTGACAACAAAACAAAAACAAAAACAAACAAACAACAAGCAACGTTTCCTTCTTGGTTCTTAGGAGAATTTTATCTTATCAGATAAAGTTATAAAGTTAATGGCTGCATCAAGATGGACAAGTTTTTAAATTAGAGGCTTAATTCTCTCCTGGATTGTAGTTTTTAGGGGGAGGGTAAGCACCCAGCTTCAGAGGATACCTTGATTTCCAATTGCAAAACTATTGCTTGTCATCATGAAAAATCTGCTCCCCCCCCCCACCAAAGAAAGCAATTTAGTAAACTCACTCAGCCTCCAGCCAGTGAATCTAAGATGACTGGGGGGTCGGGGGTGGGGGGAGGTGTCAATTCCTATCTTAAACACACAGATAAAGAGTTCAGCTCTGGTGGCTCACACCTGTAATCCCAGCTACTCAGGAGGCTAAGAGATCTGAGGATTGAGGTTCAAAGTTAGTCTGGGCCAGAAAGTCCTGTAGACTCTTATCTCCAATTAACCACAAAAAAGCCAGAAATGGAGTTGTGGCTCAAGTGGTAGAGCACCAGCCTTGAGTGATAAAGCTCAGGGACAGTGCCCAGGCCCTGAGTTCAAGCCCCATGACGGACAAAAAAATCAAACAAACAAATAAGTTTTAAAAAATTGATCTATCATATGATCCTGCTCTAGAACTCTTGGGTATATAACCACCAAGAGAATCAGCTGACCCTAGAGATGGCTGCACACTCATGTGTGATGGGAAACTATGTAATGAAGGTAAGAGAAACAGGCCAGGTGTGTATCAAGAGACGAATGGGTAAAAGAAAGAAAATGTGGTATAGCTACATAATGGAATATTTTTTTTTTGGGGTCCGGTCATGGGGCCTGAACTCTGGGCCTGGGCACTGTCCCTCAGCTCTTCAGCTCAAGGCTAGCGCTCTACCACTTGAGCCACAGCGCCACTTCCGGCTTTTTTCTTTTTTCTTATGTGGTGCTGAGGAATCGAACCCAGGGCCTCAGGCATGCAAGGCACTGAGCCACCTTCCCAGCTCCACATAATGGAATATTACTTAGCCCCAAAGAAGAACAAAATGATATTGTCTGCAGGAAAAAATAAATGGGTGGTAAAGGAGAAGATCATGCTACGGGAGACTGTCTACACCCAGAAAAATGAGCTATACATATGTGTGTGTGTGTGTTTGTGTGTGTTTTACTTTTCTTATATGTGAAAACAAAAAAAGTAGAAGACAAAAGAGGAAGAACAGGCTGTGTGTGGAGAGAAAACACGAGAGGGTAGAAGGAAGGGTGCACAGGATCAAAGCAGACCATACACAGGTCTGGAAATGTCACTGGGAAATCCATTCCTGGTTCAGCATGGGAAACAAATGGTTTTTAAAAATCTGTGTATTTGCTTTCTTCTGTGTCTGCTTCAGAGTTATTATCTTTTTTTCCCCCTCCCTGCAGTATTGGGAATGGAATCCAGGTCCACACACACACTAGGCCACTGCTCTATGCATGTGCATCCATGCAGAATAATATCAGTTAACCATTGGGTCATCGCAACAGTCCCTTATGCAAAATGAAATACCCTGTCCTTCCTTCCTTCCTTCCTTCTTTCCTTCCTCCATTTCCTCCTTCATTCCTTCCCTTCTTTTTCTTCTTTCCTTCTTTCTTCTCTCTTTCCCTTCATTCTTTTCTCCCCCCTCCCTCCTTCCTCCTTCATTTCCTCCCTCCTTTCTTTCTTCCTTTTTCCTCTCTCCTGCCTTCATTTGTTCCTTTCTTTCCCCCTTCCTTCCTTTTCTCCTTTCTTTCCTTTTTTTTTTTTTTTTGTTGGTTATGGGGCTTGAACTCTGGGCTTGGGTATTATCCCTGCACTCTTCAGCTCAAGGCGAGCCCTCTACTGCTTGAGCCACAGCACCACTTCTGGTTTTCTGGTAGTGTATTGGAGATGAGCGTCTCACAGACTTTCCTGCCTGGTCTGGTGATCCTCAGATCTCAGCCTCCTGAGTAGCTAAGATTATAGGCATGAGCTGTGGGGTGTACTGCACCTGGCTTAAATACAGTGCTTATCAGAACCATCAAGTCTGTAAAGTTGGGAGTCAACCCCAGTGAGGGCCAAGGTAACCCCTGGCCACCATATTGCCCACTCCCACCATATAGTACCCAAGTCACAAGAGCAACATCTATGGAAAGCTTGATTGTACACCAGGCCCTTTTCTCAGGTCATTGGACACAACAGTATGCAAAACCATGTTTCAGTAAAGACCCTGGGCTCTATTTGTAAAGAAAACAAAAAAAGACAGGAGAGGGGAAGAAGGAGGGGAGGGGATTTTGGGATAGAAGTTGGGGGCCACAGAGGAGGTGTGGATGAACACACACGTGCACGCGCGCCCCCCCCCACACTCACGGTAGACAGTCCATTGGAAGATGGACTCCCTCCCCATACACCAGGCAGCTGGAGCCCCTTACCTGTCACCACCAGGCATCGGAGCCCCAGCAGCACCAGGAACCACTGCCGGCCTCCAGGGGGTCCCTGCCCGGCCATTCAAGGCATCAGGAAGATGTGTGGGCCACTCCTGACCCCTGGGTCCAGCCCCCAGGCCCAGCTCACAGACATGGCGGCCACCCCTCCTTCCCCAGGGCACCAGCAGCCGGGTGGATGGGATCCAATGGGTATCAAATGTATGCCAGTGGTCTAATCCCCCAGAGGGGCGGGACGGGAAGGGCCTTCGAACCTGTTCCCAGGCCAGGATTGGCTCCCCGGGACTTGAGCAGCCTTTCTGGATTAAGGAAGAAGACAGAGGTGACATCCATGTGAGAGCCAGGGAAAGGTCCCCAGCCTGAACTGCAGAACTAGAAGTGTCGTGTGCTCTCTGTCCACTAACATTTTAGTTTTCATGTTTACACATATGTGAATATCTATACACCTATATACATATACTTACACACGCACATCTATACACACATATATATATTTACACATATCAAATATAGATGTATCTACATCTATCCATATGTATGTTAGGAAAATGGAGGAGAAAGAACAGCCGTACTCAACCTCAACAGGTGAGGACTGTGTATGAAGGAGAAGCACTCCTGTGGGCGTGGAGGTTGTGCAAGGAGGTGGGGTTGGCGTTAGGCTTTTATTTAGTTCAGACCAGGAGAGGTGACTACAAGTCCGGGCAGAAAATGGGGTCTTGACCTACCTTTGTGGTTACAACTGTTAACATGGGGTATAGTTGGTGTACATAGTGATAACAGACTCGTTAACAGTTAGGGCTCAGAAGGGAGAGATCTTATCTCCAAGGACTCTAGCTTTTTGGTGTCCAGACAGCTCTAACTTAAACACACGTAGGGGAGTAACTTATACATCTGTCTTGGCTTGATGATTCGACCTTTCCAGGGTCTAGTTCTTGGGCCTTCTGAGTATTCCAACCTTTTAACCCTTTCCTGGTCTCACAGCTAGACCTCCGAGTTCCCTACAGGTTAGGTCCATGATGAAATGTGGGGTCCTTCCTTTACATTCCTTCTTTAGATGCATAAAAAGATTGGATCAAGAGGGGAGAGGTAAGTCCTTCAATATATATATACATATGTACATATATTTGTATATACACATATACATATATTTATATATGAATGTATATATTTATATGCATATGTATAGTACATGTATTTATATACATATATGTATATAAATAAATATATGTGTATACATATATAAATAAAATATGTGTATAAATAATAAACAACATATATGTAGAGAGACAGACAGACAGACAGACAGAGAAGGAATGCCAGTCCTTCTAGGGCCGGAACTCAGTGCCTGGGCTCTGTCCCTGAGCTTTTTGGCTCAAGGCTGGCACTCTACTCCTTGAGCCACAGGTCCACTTTACAACCTTTTGGAATAATATTTTTAACTGGACACAGGGCTGAAGCAGCTCCATCATTAGGATTTCAGTGATAATGATGTATATATATGGGATCCAATATGTTTTAATTATAAATGTAAACCAATCTCAGATGCTCCAATCAAGGGACTAGCTCTGTCACCTCTCATCTGTCATTAAAAAAAATAGCAATGCACACTCTTTGCTATTCGGAAATAACATAAATGACATAAATATAGTGTTGTTAATGTGAATCATCCTCTACTTCTTCAACCAGACACCTGATGGTGGCTCACACCTATAATTCCAGCCACTCCTCAGGTGGCTGAAAGCTGAGGATCATGGTTCAAAGCCCAGCCTAGGCAAGAAAGTCTGGGAGACTCTTGTATCTAATTAACCAACAAAATAAACTGGAAGTGCAGCTGTGGCTCAAAGTGGTAGAGTGCCAGCCTTGAGTGAAAAAGCTAAGTTCAAGCCTTAGGACAGACAGACAGATGGACAGACAGACAGACACACATGCATGTTTGTAATGAACTCCGAGCCTCAGACATGCTAGGCAGAGCTCTGTCACAAGCCATGGCTGGAGAGATGAGACCAGCCAAGCCAGCAGAGATTGGGGGGGGTGTCTCTAGGGTCCCCAGTCCTGGGGTGACCAGGTTTTGGCCCCTCCCCCTCCCTGAGGAATGCAGGAATCCCTGCCAAGTACTGGCATTTGTAACTGAGCTGTCCCTTTGTCCCCATGCTGCCCTTCCTTTGTCTATGAGAAGAGGAGGTGTAGCTGCCCTGTTTCTCTCCGGTGCAAACACCTGTGCTCAACTGGTCTGGAGGAGACACCAGGGGAAGGGAAATGCATTCCCATGGTGTGGTTTGTCTCTCTTCAAATACCACCCTCATGGAAGCCCAAAGTTAATACCCTGGCTGGTGGTATCTTTGAGGTCCCTTTAGCCAAGGCCCAGGAAGGCAACTGTGACCTGCTCTCATGCATTTGCAGAAACAAAAAAGTTGGATTTTACTGGACACTGGCAGCTCACGCCTGTCATCTCAGCTACTCAGGAGGCTGAGATGTGAGGGTCACAGTTTGAAGCCAACCCAGGCAGGAAAGTCTGTGAGACTCTGATCTCCAGTGAACCACCAAAAAGCTGGATATGGAGGCATGGATCAGTGTGGCAGAACATTAATTTTGATCAAAAGTGAGCTCAGAGCTGGGCACTGGTGGCTCATACCTGTAACCCTAGCTACTCAGGAGGTTGAGAGCTGAGGATCACAGTTTAAAGCCAGCCTGGGCAGGAAAGTCCGTGAGACTCTTATCTCTAATTAACCACCAGAAAACTGGAAGTGGTGCTGTGGCTCAAGTGGTAGAGCGCTTGCCTTGAGCTGAAAAGCTGAGGGACAGCGCCCAGGCCCAGAGTTCAAACCCCATGACCAGCAAAAGAAAAAAAAAGTGGGCTCAGGGACAGCACCCAGGCCCCGAGTTTAAGCCTCAGGACTGGTATTTATAATAATAATAATAATAATAATAATAATAATAATAATAATAATAATAATAATAATAATAATGGTTGGGATGTTGCTCATTGGCAAAACGCTTGTCTAGCAAGTGCAATGTCTTAGGTTTGATCCCCAGTACCAAAAAAGAACGTGCACACGTGCACACACACACACACACACACACACACACACACACACACACACACAGAGTTAATAATAATAATAAAATTAAAAAATTGTGATACCTTTCTCTTCTTAGAAATGAATTTTTGCTGGGTACTGGTGGCTCATGCCTGTCATCCTAGCTACTGAGGAGGCTGAAATCTGAGGATCGTGGGTTGAGGCCAGCTTGGCAGGAAAGTGAGACTCTTATTTCCAATTAACTACCAAAAAACTGCAAGTGAGGCTGTGGCTCAAAGTGGTAGAGCACTAGCCTTGAACAAAAAGAGCTCAGAAACAGCGCCCAGGACCTGGGTTCAAGCTCTATGACCAAATAGAAAAGGAAAAAAGAAACAAAAAAGAAATGAGTTTTCAGCTTCCATGTATGAATGATAAGAAGGCTGATTTCATTACCCTCATTTTGGAAGAGATTGGAGGAAAGAGGGTGGGACTTCCTGTCTTGCACAGCAGCAAGTTTTGTGTTGGAAAGTGGAGATGGTCCTCTTTCCTGACGCTCAAACACCTGATTGTTACCCTAGGATCAAGTCAGCCTCTGCCTCAACCCACGCCCCCGCCCCCCCCCCCAACCCTCTGACTGACTGGAACAGATGACTCATCCCCGCTTTCCCAGCATCCTTTGCTTTCATTTCCTCCCTCCTCCTCATGAAGACTAGCAAATTTTAATCACCTCTGCGAGTGACTCCTGGTCTCTTGGTTTAGTTTCAAAAGAAAACTGGTCACTCTTTTGTATATGTGTGTATGGCATATGTGTCTGGCTGTCCTTGAACTTAGGACAGACTTGAAGGCTTGAACTTAGCTTTTTCACTCAAGGCTGGCATTCTACCATTTGAGCCACAGCTGTACTTCAGGCTTTTTTTGTTGGTTAATTAGACATGAGTCTCACAGACTTATTTTCCTGCCTGGGCTGGCTTTGATATTTTGTTTTTTGTTTTTGGTGGGTCCTGGGGCTTGAACTCTGGGCCTGGGTGGTGTCCCTGTGTAGGGAGCCGGGGCGAGACTCCGCCCACTCCCTTGCAGCTTTGAGGTAACCACCCCATATTAGAAGGTGCTTGGCGGGACGCCTGGGCTGTGCGCGTGCGCGAGCCAGGTAGAGTCCCCAGCCAATCCCATGACACCTGGTGACAGTGAAAGGCAGGCGACCAACAATAGACCGACCCGCGTTCCTATTCCCTATATAAGCGGCTATGTTTCGGGTGCACACTCTCTCGCGCCCAAGCTCTCCCATCAACTAAAAGGCTCTCCAATAAAGCGTGATCTGAGAAGACTCCTGGTGTGGTGGTCGTTCTTTCTCGCTGGTCGAGTAGACGGTCGCTACAAGTGGTGCCGAAACCCGGGAACGAACCAGGGATGGGACCCGCGCGAGAGGCTGAACCGGAGCCAGAACTCAACACGCAGAGAGGGGACGTCGGTAAATATCCCCCGGTATGCTGTTCACTGTAGATTTAGATATTTATTGGTTGCTTGCATTGCTTCTTCCCTTGTGGCTTGTCTTTTTGATGGTGCGCACTTGCCTCGAGGAGGGAGGGTTTGATTTAATCCAGGAAGGACGCAAAGTACTAACGCAACATCAGGATAGTCTATCAGAGTCAGCATCCAGTAAGGGGGAGGAAAATAGGCCTAAAAGAAAAAGGGAAAAAAGACAAAAGGATCCTAAAGAATTAAAGCAGGAGGGACTGCAGCCCTCACAAAAGGAGAAGGGTCTTAGGGAGGGGATCTCAAGGAGACCCCTATGCCCTTCTTTAAAAGCAAACCGGTTCTCAGCCCTACATGTGGAAGGGCGGGACCAAGAATATAGTAATCTTGTGAGTGACTCAGAGGAAGAAATGTTAGAGGAGGAGGGAGAGCAGCTCGATCCAGCTGATAGTGAAGAGTTAGAAGAGGCTGCGGTGGAGCACGAGGCAGACAGATATGGGGGGTGGCGCCCCCTAGGGGTGGGAGTACCGCAGCAGCCAGGAAGAGGAAACGGAGCTGGCCCTCACCCGTTGGCCCCCCCACAGTGCCCGCCGGCAGGGAAGAGTCACTTTATAAAAGAAAACACCTGGTCGCGGCTGGCAGCCGCTTTCCCAGTTTTTGAAAATCCAATTACTAATGAAAGAAATTTTGAGCCAGTTTCCTACTCCCAGTTAAAAGATTTAGTTGAGGCAGTCCGGACTTATGGGGTGACGGCCAATTATACCACTGCCTTGCTTCAAAGGCTAACTATGAATGCTATGATTCTGTGGGAGCAAAAACTGTTCAATATTTTCCTGAATTAGTGGCTAAACAGGCAATTTTGGTCTGAAAAAAAAAAAAGAGAGGCAATTTTGGGTATAAAGTATTGTTTGATGCACTTTGCAAAAATTCCAGATAAATTAATTATTCCATACACCTGTGAGCAAGTTGAAATTTTAGCAGCCACAATGGATATGTGGGCAATTCTTGTTTGCTCATTTCCAAATGTAATTGATAATCATTATCCTAAGCATCCTCTGCTTGCCATAGTTAACAAAAATTTAGTGTATTTTCCTGTTGTCACTTCAAAGGAGCCCTTGGCTGATGCCCTGACCATCTTTATGGATGGATCAAAATCTGGACAAGGTGCCTTTTTTGTTCAAGGACACAAACAGCCGGTAGTCTTTAATTTTCGGCCGAATGCCCCACAGGCTGTTGAATGTTTAATTGTGCTTGAAGTTTTTAAAAGATTTGATCAACCTTTTAACTTATTTTCTGATTCATTATATGTTGTAAATGCCGTTGCTTCTCTTGAAGTTGCTGCTTCAGTTAAGCAGGCCAGTACAATTTCTAATGTTTTGTTACAGATTCAATCCCTTATCTTAAACAGAAAACATCCTTTTTATATTGGACATATTCGTGCCCACTCTATGTTGCCGGGCTCGATGGCAAAGTGTAATGATTTGGTGGACCAGGCAACTCGGGCTGTGGCTCTGGTTGCTGCTGATCCTGTAGAATTGGCAAAAGACTTTCATAGATTGTATCATATACCTGCTAATACCCTTAGGAAAAGATATAATTTGTCCAGGCATGTGGCAAGAGATATTGTTAAAGCCTGTAAATCTTGTGTTACCTTTCTTCATCCTCCCCATGTGGGGGTAAACCCCAGGGGGTTGAGACCAAACGCCCTATGGCAAATGGATGTTACTCATCTGACGGAATTTGGTAAGTTGAAATATTTACATGTGTCTGTGGACACCTTTTCTGGTGTCATTCATGCCACACCTCTGGCAGGAGAAAAGGTGTCTCACGTCAGAATACACTGCTTAGAAGCTTGGGCAGCTTGGGGAAAGCCCCTTAGACTTAAGACGGATAATGGCCCTGCTTATACTTCCCATGGTTTTCGCGCCTTTTGCGCACAAATGCAGGTTGCCCACACCACCGGATTGCCCTACAATCCTCAAGGACAAGGTATAGTGGAAAGAGCTAATCGAAGCATAAAAGAAATGCTTCAAAAGCAAAAAGGGGGAATTGCTGAGTCCGCGTCCCCCAGGGAAAGACTTTCTCTTGCGCTCTTTACCCTTAATTTTTTAATTCTAAATGACAACGATCAGTCTGCCGCAGATCGGCATATGACAAGAGACTCCATGGATACTAAAGACATGGTTATGTGGAAGGATGTTATTAATAATAAATGGTATGGACCGGATCCGGTAATAACGAGATCCAGGGGAGCTGTTTGTGTTTTTCCACAGAGTCAAGAAGTACCTCACTGGGTGCCAACGAGACTGACCAGGCCGGTGGAGACTGCAGAAGAACCCCCTCTTGAAGATGCCATCCACTCGTCTCCTGATACAGCTGATCTTCCTGCTGTTAGCAACAGTGCTAATAGCAATCCCTGTGATAGCTAAACCGATGATGCTGTGGGCTGTTACAATTTACTGACTGGATTGCCTCTGCGGTGTCCTTTTCCAAAGAGCGGGTGGGAGTCGGAATGTTTTTAGGCTGCTGCTTGGGAGGATGCGTGGTCTGCCTATGGTTGGTCTGTCGCCTTCGAGCCCAAACCAGAAGGGACAAGGTTGTTATCTTGCAAGCATTAGCCGCTTTGGAGAGTGGATCCTCACCCCAGATTTGGCTGTCGGCCCTAAGAGGCAGTTAAGCCTTACCATTCTGCATAGCCTTAGCACCCCGAGGGATCAGGGGATCCCATTGCACCGGGACAGGTATGCAATTTGCAATTTGGGACAGGGTGCAAGGCAAGTGCACTGCACTTGAGGAGATGGTTCTCATCTCCTCAAGAAGAGCATGCTGGGTTGCAAGTGGGTTGATGCCCAAGATCCCACCTCTGCAAAAAAGGCATCGGACGGGCCTGGTCATCACTGGGGAAGGTGCGCCCCTCAGGCGAAGGCCAGTGCAAGGTCCTAATGTTTTAGACAGAGGCCCAACCTCTACTCTTACCTGTTGCCAAAAAACAAAGAAGGGGGAACTGTAGGGAGCCGGGGCGAGACTCCGCCCACTCCCTGCAGCTTTGAGGTAACCACCCCATATTAGACGGTGCTTGGCGGGACGCCTGAGCTTTGCGCGTGCGCAAGCCAGGTAGAGTCCCCAGCCAATCCCATGACACCTGGTGACGGTGAAAGGCAGGCGACCAACAATAGACCGACCCGCGTTCCTATTCCCTATATAAGCGGCTATGTTTCGGGTGCACACTCTCTCGCGCCCAAGCTCTCCCATCAACTAAAAGGCTCTCCAATAAAGCGTGATCTGAGAAGTCTCCTGGTGTGGTGGTCGTTCTTTCTCGCTGGTCGAGTAGACGGTCGCTACATCCCTGAGCGCTTCAGCTCAAGGCAAGTGCTCTACCAATTGAGCCACAGCACCACTTCTGGTTTTCTGGTGGTTAATTGGAGATAAGAGTCTTATGGACTTTCCTGCCTTGGCTGGCTTTGAACCATGATCCTCAGATCTTAGCCTCTTGAGTGGTGGGAATTACAGGTGTGAGCCACCGGTGGGAATCTGGTTTAGGAAGAAGTAGAGGATGACTCACATTAACCACACAATATGTATATCATTTCTGTTATTTCTAAATGGTGAAAAGTGTACATTGCACATGTATTGCTATTTTTTAAAATGACAGATCAGACAGGTGTCTGTCTCTCTGTCCTGGGGCTTGAACACAGGGCCTGAACTCACTGTCCTTACGCTTTTCTTTTTCTTTTTTTCTCAAAGCTAGTGCTCTACCACTTGAGTCACTACTTTGTTTCTAGCTGTTTTGGTGGTTCATTGGAGATAAGAGTCTCAAAGACTTTCCTGCCCAGGCTGGCTGCAAACCATGATCCTCAGATCTCAGCCTCCTGATTGGCTAGGATTACAGGTGTGAGCCACTGGCACCAGAGAATTGAACACTTTTTGATGGCATTGTTAACTATTGCCCCAATACTAGACCCAGCAAGGAGCCTTCCCAGGGTATGTCACACTGGCTTGCAGGAGTGTAAGTCTGGATTTCCTTAGTTCAGAGTCCACTTAGAACTGAACAAGTAGCTTTGCCTTGCTTATCATCTAGGTGTCCTGTCTAAGTCACCTGAGGTGACTTTTGTCCTTGGGAGAGCAGTGTGGAGGTGGAGTGTATTTACACATGTACAATTGGTTTAGGTCAGTCTAAGGATTCTGGTTTGAAGCAGCCTGGGCAAGGGAAAAAAATCCATGAGAATCTTATTTCCAATGAACCAGCAAAAAACCAAACCAAAACAACAACAAAAAAAATACAACAAAAAACAGTCAAAAAGTAGAGTTGTGGCTCAGGTGATAGAGCACCAGCCTTGAGCAGAATAAGCTCAGGGACAACAAGCCCTAGGACCACACACACACACACACACACACAGACACACACACAGAGACACACACACACAGACATACACACACAGACACAGACATACACACACAGACACACAGACACAGACATACATACACAGACACAGACATACATACAGACACAGACACAGACACAGACACACACAGACACACACAGACACAGACACACACACACATATCCCAATATCTTTACCTTGTGTGGAAAACACAACTTTTCATCCAAAGAACTTGAAGTGGGGCCGGTGATGTGTTTCTGCTGCCACCGTGTGTCTGTGTTCAGAACTGCACCTACTAGAGCACCAGCCTTGTCTATATGCCTAAAGCAGTTAAGTACCAAAGTTCAGCTTTGAAAATTGTCTCCTTCCAACTCCACCCCAGGACTCTGAAGGTGGCCCAGTTCTCTAGAGAGAGTCTCTCTGACTCTCTGTCTCTTTGTGTGTCTCTCTGTCTCTCTGACTTTCTCTCTTAGTCACAGTCGCTCTATAGATAGGTCTCTCTCTGACTGTATCTCTGACTTTCTCTGTCTCTGTGTATATCTCTCTGCTTTTCTGTCTTAGTTGCTCTCTGTTTCTCTATGGTTAGGTCTCTCTCTCTCTGTCTCTTTCTCTTTGACTCTCTCTGTCTGTCTCTCTGTCTCTCAATGGCTATGTCTCTCAAGCTCTCTCTCTGACTCTCAGAATTTTTCTGTCTTTCTCTCTATGGCAATGTCTCTCTGACTCTGTCTCTCTGACTTTCTCAGTTTGCTCTGTCTGTCCCGCTATGGCTAAGTCTGTCTGTGTGTCTGTCTGTCTCTGTGTGTGTGTGTGTCTCTCTCTCTCTCTGGCTTTCTGTTTCTTTTCCTTTCCCTCTTGCAGTGAGTTGATTTCATATCAAACGTTCTTTTCTGGTGGCTGACCTATACCATCTGTATGTGTGTAAATACACTCCACACTGTCCCCCACCCCCAGGATAAAAGTCACCTCAGGGTTGCGTTTCTTAGACAGGATACCTAGGTGATAAGCAAGGCAAGGCTACTTGTTCAGTTCTAAGTGGACTCTGAATTAAGGAAATCCAGTCTTACACTCCTGCAAGCCAGTGTGACATACCCCGGGAAGGCTGCTTGCTGGGTCTAGTATTTGGGGCAATAATTAACAATGCCATCAAAAAGTGTTCAATTCTCTGGTGCTGGTGGCTCACACCTGCAATCCTAGCTCTTTGGGAGGCTGAGACCTGAGGACTAGAGCTTAAAGCCAGTCTGGGTAGGAAAGTCTGGGAGACTCATCTACAAGGAACCACTCCCACCAAAAAAAAAAAAAAAAAAGTTGAAACAGGAACAGTGGTTCAAGTGCTAGATAGAGCACTAGTGTTGAATGAAAAACTTCAAGGGCAGTGCTCAGGTCCTAAGTTCAAGCTCCAGGACACACACAGCGCGCGCGCATGCGCACACACACACACACACACACACACACACACACACACACACACACACACACACACACACAGAGCACATTTCCTTCAGTGCTTCTTTCATTCAAATTTCAAAGGAGTTTGTCTCTCCACCCATACAGTTCCAGACTTTACTCCAGGACCCCAGAGTTTTCCATTTGACCCCCTGAAAAACTCCTGCTTGTCCCCACCAGGAGAAGTTTTCCTCCCGCCCCCGCCCCACCCCGATCATCAGGAAGACGATGTGATTTTCCTATTGACAAGTTTCTTCAGGGACCCCTTCAGGTCTCTGTTCCTCAGACTGTAGATAAAGGGGTTCAGCATGGGAGTGACGGCTGTGTACATCACCGCAGAAGCTTTCTCCTTCACAGCCGTGCAGACAGACGAAGGGCACAGGTACACCCCAATGGTGGTCCCATAAAAGAGGGTGACCACCGAGAGGTGGGAGCTGCAGGTGGAGAAGGCTTTCTTCCTGCCGCCGGCTGAGGGGACCTTCAGGATGGCCACGATGATGCGCGTGTAAGAGGCCAGGATACAGACAAATGGTGTGGCGATCACCATGCCGGCTACAAGGAGCACGAAGATCTTGTTCACTGTAGTGCGGGTGCAGGAGAGGCGGAGGAGAGGGGTGAGGTCGCAGAAATAGTGTGGCAGTTCGTTGTGGCCGCAGAACACCAGCCGGGCCATCAGGAGGATGTGGGTGAGGGACACAAAACAGGAGAACACCCATGGGCCCCCCACCAGCCATCCACAGAGGCGTGGGCTCATGATCGTGGTGTAGTGCAGAGGGTGACAAATAGCCACAAAGCGGTCGTAAGCCATCACGGAGATTAAGACACTATCCATGATGCCGAAGAAATGGAAAAAATACATCTGGGTGAGGCAGCAGGGATAGGAGATGGCTTTGTTCTTGGTCTGGATGTTTACCAGCATTTGGGGGATGGTGTCGGTGGCCAGGCAGAGGTCCACCAGGGAGAGGTTGGCCAGGAGAAAGTACATGGGTGTGTGAAGGCGGAGGTCCGAGGAGATGGCCAGGATGATTAATAAATTGCCCACCACTGTGATCAAATACATGCACAGGAACAGGGAGAAGAGGAGAGTGTCCTGTTCTGGCTTTTCTGAAAGTCCCAGGAGGAGGAATTCAGAGGCACTGGTTCGGTTCTGGGGTTCCATGAGTACCGTTCCCCTGGAAACATGAACAGGAGACGTTACCTAAGCACCATGGAGATAATTTTAAAAACAATTCTCACTTCTTATCTATGACCCTGACAGTTTTTTTCTTTCCTTTTTCTTTTTCTGTTGGTTGTATGACTTGAACTCAGGGCCTGGGCTCTGTCCCTGAACTCTAGGCTCAAAGCTAGCGCTCTACCATTTTGAGACATAGTGCCACTTCCACTTTTCTGGTGGTTTATTGGAAATAAGATCCTCAGATCTCAGCCTCCTGAGTAGCCAGGATTACGGGCATGAGCCACTGGTGCCTGGCTGATAGTCTTTATGCTGTTGCCTTATCTTCTTTTGTATAAAGATTGAGAGAGGGGAATCTTGCATGCATTCTTGAGGAGAGAACTGTTGAAGGATGTGCTTCCAAATTAAGAAAACTGAATCCAGGTGGAAGTGATATCTAAGGAGTATTAGCCAGCCAAGAAGTTAATGTATGGATTGAAAAATTACCAAGAAGCAAACAAAAAAGTCATCGAGTTGTAAATACTAATGATATGAATGAGAAGCTTGGTTAAAATGGTAGGCAACTTCTGGGTGCTGGTGGTGTCTCACGCCTGTCATCCTAGCTACTCCGTTAGCTGAGATCTGAGAATCAAACTTTGAAGCCAGCCCAGGCAGGAAAGCCTGTGAAATTCTTATCTTCAATTAACCACCAGAAAATTGGAAGTGGTGCTCTGACTCAAAGTGGTTAGAGCTCTAGTCTTGAGCAAAAATGTTCAGGGACAGTGCCCAGGCCCAGAGTTCAAGCCCCAGGACTGACAAAAACAGACAAACAAATAAAACCCTAAGCAACCTATAAATAATACATTAAAAAAAACCCAATGACAATTGGCCAGCTGGGAAATGCAAACCAAATTGACAATGACTCCTAAAGCAGTAGAGGCAGGAAGGTTATGAATCCAAGATCAGCCTGAGCAATTATCAGCGAGACCCTACCTAAGAACAAAACAACAACAAAAACAAAGGGCCTGCAGGTATGGCTCAAGTGGTAGAACACTTGTCTCATCAACACATAGGCATGGATTCTCTTCCTAGTGCTACCCAAAGAAGTACAAGGAGAAAACCATCTCGCCCCAGTTGGAATGGCTATAAAAGACACAAGCAATAAATGGTGCCCAGGATGTGAAGCAAAAGAAACCCTTACATACCCATTGGTAGGAAGGTTTATTCATGTAATCACTATGTAAGACTATAGGAAGACATCTCAACAAAACAAAAACAGATGTCTTCTAGATCTAGCTAGCCATGCTGTGGTTTATAACAAAAGAAAGCACGTCACATGCAATAGACATACATGCACACCCACATATATTGTAGCAATATTCACAGGAGCCTTGTTTGAGAATCTGCCTAGGTGTCTATCAATAGATGAATGGAAAGGAACATTGCTTATATGCAATGGTTATACACAATGGAATAGTACTCAGCCATAAAAGAAAAGAATGAATCCTGTCATCAGCAGCAAAGTATATGGGACCCCAGGGCATTGTGTTAAGGGAAATGAGTCTGTGTCTATGGGAAGACAAGAATTGCATGTTCTCTCTGTCTCTGTCTCTTTCTCTCTGTTTCTCTTTCTCTGAGGAAACTAAAGAGGTAGCTTGTGCACAGAAAGATTGTTCAGAAGTTTACTGGGGTAGGGGGAAGTTGGGAGGAAGTGAGATGGTAGAAAAGGTTGGGTGGATCGATTCATGTGCACATGTGTGGAAATAACACACAGGCGTGTGCAGATAACATGTGCTACTAAAATAAAAGAAAGCTAGACTAGGCAAAGATGGGCACTGGTGGCTCACACCTGTCATCCTAACTACTCTTGAGGCTGAGCGCTGAGGATCACGGTTCAAAGCCAGCCTGGGCAGGAAAATTCATGTGACTCTTATCTCCAATAAAATACTCAGAAAAAGCCAAAAGTGATACTGTGGCTCAAGTGGTAGAGTGCTAGCCTTGAGCAAACAAGCTTAGGGACAGTACCCAGGATCTGAGTTCAAGCCCCACGACTGGCAAAACAAACCAAACCAAAACAAAAAAACAACTAAAAAAATCAGAATTGGAACAAAACAGCCAAAGACTAGTCGTATTCTATAGGCTGGCATTTCTCCATCAAACATACATGACTGAAATTTAGTACTTGTCATTACCATCGTGAACATAGAATGCATAACTTCTTTTTTGTTGTTGTTTTTTGATTTGGGGGCCAGTCCTCGAACTTGAACTCAGGGCCTGAGCACTGTCCCTGAGCTTTTTGTACTCAAGGCTAGTGCTAGTGCTCTACCACTTGAACCACGGCTCTACTTTTGGCTTTTTGGTGGTTCATTGGAGAGAAAAGTCTTACGAGACTTTCCTACCTGGGTTGGCTTCAGACTGTGATCCTCAGATCTCAGCCTCCTGAGAAACAGAGATTACAGGCATGAGCCACCGGCACTTGACTGAATTCATCAGTGGATGAATCCAGTTGTTAGATCAGAGCGTCATGGTGTGACTGCCCCTGGAAACTCTGCTCTCCTGACCTCCCAGGCATTCCTCAGTCCAGTTGGGGTGACAAGAAGATGAACCATTTCACCCGTTTAGGTCAGGAAAGAGGACATAGTCAGCCCTCTATCTCTGCAGGTTTATACACCCACAAACTCAACCAACTGTAGATAAAAACGATAAAAAAAAAGAGGTCGAATCTGAAATAAGTCAGACAGAAAGACAAGGATTGAAATCTGAATGTTAAATAACAAATAAAATCACTAGCAAAGCCAGGTGCCTGCAGCTCATGCCTGTAATCCCAGCTACCCAGGAGGCTGAGATCCTGTAGGATCTGTAGGATTTGTAGTTTGAAGCCAGCCCCAGCAGGAAAGTCCGTGAGATTTATCTCCAATGAACCGCCAGAAGTGGTGCTGTGGCTCAAGTGGTAGAGCACTAGCCTAAGCACAAAAGGATCAGTGCCCAGGTCCTGAATTCAAGCTCCAGGACCAGCGCGCGCGCGCACACACACACACACACACACACACACACTCATGGATGAGAAGTTGAGGAAGATGGGTGGAATGAGGCAGGATTTTGTTAGTGAGTGTTAAACTTATGCAAAGTCCCTGGTCTCTATGTACAATGAACATATGTGAACAAACTAGAAAATATTCAAAAACTGCATATGTATTGGATATATACAGACATACAGACATTTTGTTTTGACATTATTCCTTAAATAATATACATACTATAACAATTATTTCCCATGCATTCGCAATGCATTAGTCCTCAGTCATCTAGAGGTGATGTACAATCTACAAAAACATGTACATTGGTTATATGTGTAATTTCACTATGTAATTTTTACACAAAAGATTGAGAATTTGAGTATTTTAGAATCCTCGGGGTATCTTAGAACCAATCTCTCACTAAATATAAAGATGCAAAGAGAAAATTGCTTCTACGCTTCTGCATTGCAGGCTCTCTCTCACAGAGATACTGGACAAAAAAATACAAGAATATTGTCAGGTACTGGTGGCTCACGCCTGTAATCCCAGCTACTCAGAAGGGCTGAGATCTGAAGAGTGCAGTTCAAAGCCAATTGGGACAGGAAAGTCTGTGAGACTCTTACCTCCCGTGAACCAGTAGAAAATTGGAAGTGGAGCTGTGGCTTAAGTGGTAGAGAGCTAGCCTTGAGCACAAAATGATCAGGGCAAGGCAACACACAGGTCCTAAGTTTGAGCCCCAGTACTGGTACAAAGAAATGTAAAAAAATAAAAAAAAGACCCAATAAAGGGACCAAGCTAATCTCTGCCTCTAGGCTGTGCTGGAAACCATGTTTCTTGAGGAACTCAAGTGGGTTTTGATAAGGTGGTCCACAGGTGATGGTGCAGAGTAGAGGTTTGTAGTATCAAAGCAAGTGGTGCTGGGTGCTAGTGTCTCACGCTTGTAATCTTAGCTACGCAGGAGGCTGAGGTCTGACTGAGGATTCTGTTTTGAAGCCAGCTTGGGCAGGAAAGTCCATGAGACTTTCTTCTTCTTCTTCTTCTTCTTCTTCTTCTTCTTCTTCTTCTTCTTCTTCTTTTTTTTTTTTTGTCTGTTGTGGGGCTTGAACTCTGGGCCTGGGTGTTGTTCCTGTGCTCTTCAGCTCAGGGTGAGTACTCTACCACTTGAGCCACAGGGCCACTTTTGGTTTTCTGGTGGTTAATTGGAGATAAGAGTCTCACAGAATTTCCTGCCTGGGCTGGCTTTGAGCCACAACTCTCAGATCTCAGCCTCCAGAGCAGCTAGGATTACAGGCATGAGCCACCAGCCTCCAGCCCCAAGAGACTTATCTCCAACGATTCCCCAGAAAACTGGAAGTGGCACTGTCGCTTAAAGTGGCAGAGTACTAGCCTTGAGCAAAAGAGCTCAGGGACAGTGGCCAGGCCTTGAGTTCAATCCTCAGGCCAGACAAAAACCAAAACCAAAACCAAAAAATGCTGATGTAGGTCAATCCAGGTGTGTAACAGTGAATATGTTATTGGATAGGTTTTAAACTGGGAAGTGGGAGTTGATTTGGCCAAATAAAAATTTCCAATATGTCTGAGGTCCTGCCACTTCCTTCCTTGCTTCCTTGCTTCCTTGCTTCCTTGCTTGCTTGCTTGCTTGCTTCCTTCCTTTCTTCCTTTCTCTCTCTCTCCCCCTATTATCACTTACTGGACTCTTTCTTTTTCTCTCCCCTATTACTTACAACTCTCTCTCTCTCTCTCCCCCTCTCTCTCCCCCCCCCTCCCTCTCCCTTTCTTCTCCCCCTATCACTTACTGGGCTCTCTGTCTCTCTGTTTCTCTGTCTCTCTCTCCCTCCCCTGTCCCCCCACCTCCCATCACTTACTGGGATGTCTTTCTTCTTCTGGCCACCATCACTCTGGCCTGGATTAAGGGGGGGGGCTAACTTCCTCCCTTCCTGCTTTCAGGACCACATACTCTGGGCCAGAAGGATGCTGCGGGGAAGCAAGCCCGCACAGGGATCCTCCTGGCCCAGACTCGAAGCGCAGCTCATATGGGGGATAAATGGTAGGAACGGAGGGAGTATTTACAAATTTCAGGCTCAGAAGAGGGCAAGTCCCAAAGCTCCTTGTTAGACAAATTGTCCCAAAGTCACCTTGATTCCCTCAGCAGTTTGGTTTCCCGAGCCTAGCAGGGCTGATCAAGGAGGTAAGAAATCTGCATGGACTGTTTCAAGAGGGAGCTGAGGGACATGTTTGAGTTTCCTAAATTTCTCTCCACCATCTCCTCTGAGAATGAGCTCATCTTCCCTCCCCAAAGTTCCTTCCAAAAACCCAGGCTTGTCACCCCAGAGGTCACCATCTCTCCAGCCCCTTGTGCGTGCAGCATTTGGAGAACCCAGTACAATAGCCAAGTTGTGGCACAGCCAATGTGACTATTTATCAATCGATCTATCTTATCTGTCATTTATTCATCCCATTCATCTGTATGTATTTATGTATGTATGTGTGTATCTATCCAGCATATCTATTATCTAACTTAATCCATTTTCATTATTTATCTGCCAAACACCCTATTATCTTATCTTTTTTTCTCATTTTTTTTATTGTGAAAATACTGTACAGAGGGGTTATAATTACATGGGCAAGATAATGAGTACATTTCTTATCAAGCATTGTAGCCTCCTCCTTTGTTTCCCCTTCCTATCCCATCCTCCCGCGCCCCCCTCAACCCTCCTTACCCCCCCCTACCAAAGTTGTAAAGTTTGTTTTTAACATAACAACTTGTACGTCTCGTTGTTTCAATGGGTCCACCTGTATCCCTATTTAAACGGTTTGTTTTTTCCCTTCCCCTCCACAAATTATAACAACATCAAATACAGTGAAAGCAGGGGTTATACCATGGTGGAGGGACATACAAAGCAACAAAGAAATCATCTTATAAATGTGTTAGAAACAATCGCATGAAAGAAAAAAAACATTTGAATATATATCTTAGGGTTCATTTCCCTAACATCAACTTATCTGACCTTTTCTGCTTGACTCAGACATATACTAGATATTGCAAATAAGGGAAACCATGGGACCTATGTTTCTTTGGGCTTGGCTTACTTCACTTAATATAATTTTTTCCAAGCCTTTCCATTTCCTATCAAATGGGGCAATGTCATTCTTTCTGATGGAGGCATATAATTCCATTGTGTATATATACCACATTTTCTTGATTCATTCATCTACTGAGGGCCATCTGGGTTGGTTCCATATCTTAGCTATGGTAAATAATCCTGCAATAAACATAGTTGTGCTGGTAGCTTTAGTGTGGTCTTGTTTGTAAACATTTGGGTAAATGCCCACAAGTGGGATTGCTGGGTCATAGGGGAGCTCTATGTGGAGTCTTTTGAGGAACTTCCATACTACTTTCCAAAGTGGTTGAACAAGTTTACACTCCCAACAATGCAGTAAGGTTCCCTTCTGTCCACCTCCCCTCCAGCATCTGTTGTTATTAGAGTTCTTGATATAGCCATTCTAACTGGGGTGAGGTGGTATCTCAATGTTGTTTTGATTTGCATTTCTTTTATGGCTAGAGAGGTTGAGCATTTCTTCATGTGTCTACTGGCCATCCTTCTTTCCTCTTCAGAGAAGTTTCTCTTTAAGTCTTTAGCCCACTTATTTATTTGGTAGTTGTTTCTTTGAAGATTTGTTGTTGGGGGATTTAATTTGTTGAGTTCCAGGTATATTTTAGATATGAGACCCTTGTCCGTTGTATGGCTAGTGAAGATCTTCTCCCAATCTGTGGGCTTTCTATTGATCTTGCTAGCTATGTCGTTTGCCATGCAGAAGCTCTGCAACTTCATGCAATACCATTTGTCCAACCTTTCTTTGAGTTGTTGTGTTTCTGGGTCTCTATTAAGAAAATTTCTGCCTGTGCCAAGGAGACCTAGGGTTTCTCCTATTCCATCCTGTAATGTTTTCAGAGTGTCTGCTTTGATTCTGAGGTCTTTGATCCATTTGGAGTTGATTCTGGTGCAGGGTGATATATAAGGATCTAGCTTTAGTTTTCTACAAGTAGTTAACCAATTTTGCCAGCACCATTTACTGAAGAGGCTGTCTTTCTTCCATTCTATTTTTTTTAGCTCCCTTATCAAAGATTAGATGGCTATAGGTCTGTAGGTTCATTTCTGGGTTTTCAATTCTATTCCATTGGTCCTGAGGTCTGTTCTTGTGCCAGTACCCAGCTGTTTTGATTACTATGGCTTTGTAGTAGAGTTTGAAATTTGGTATTGATATTCCTCCAGCACTGTTCTTTCTGTTGAGCTTTGGTTTTGCTATTCGGGGTCTTTTATTGTTCCATGTGAATTTTTGGTTTGCATCTTCTATTTCCTTGAAGAATGAGGTTGGAATTTTGATAGGTATCTCATTGAATTTGTAGATAGCCTTGGGAAGTATTGCCATTTTCACGATGTTGATCTTTCCAATCCAGGAGCATGGGAGTTTTTGCCACTTTTTAAGTTCTGCTTTGATTTCCTTTTTCAAGTTTTTAAAGTTTTCATCATAGAGGTCTTTCACTTCTTTGGTTCAGTTAATTCCTAGGTATTTTATTTTTTGTGGGGCTATTAGGAATGGGGTTGCTTTCCAATTTCAGCCACACTTTTCTCATTGTTGGCATACTTATCAAGATCTCTCTGAACTGTCTGTCCTTGGAGTAAGTAACTTTATCAAGTATCAATCATAGATGTTATCTTCTATCACTAATATATCTACTCTATCTTTCTTCATTATCTATCATTTATCTTTCACACACACAGAAGAATGAAAGGATGTTTTTTGCAGGAAAATGGATGGAATTGGAGATCAACGTGTTAAGCAAATAAACCAGTTTAGAAAGACAAATATGAAACAAACAGTCATGAATGTACACAGGAGACTTTTTGGGAAGGGGCAAGAGGGTGTAGGGAGGTGATTGAATAGAAGTACATTGTATTCATGTGTGAAATGATTTTAATTAAACCCCTTAGTCTGTAAGGGCAAAAAAAGTCAATTAGACTTTCAAACAAAGAAAAAAGAAGGAAGGAAAAATCCAAACATCTTCTTGCTCTATAATATAATATATTATATGTGTGTGTGTGTGTATGTGTATACTACTCCTGGGGTTGATCTCAGGGTCTAAGCGCTATCCCTTAGATTTCGTATACAAGGCTGGTGCTCTACCACTTGAGCCACACCTCCACTTCTGGCTTCTTGGTGGTTAATTAGAGACGAGTCTCATGGGCTTTTCTGCCAGCCAGCTTCAAACCAGGATCCTCAGATCTCAGCCTTCAGAGTAGCTAGGATTACAGGCATGAACTGATAACACCTGGAAAATAGTGTTATTTTTAATTCTTCCCCAACCATTGCAGAACAACAGTATCAACATTCCCACCCAAATATCATTCTTTTCCTTTAAAAAATATTCTTGAGATTTTTATTCAGTCTCCCAAATGATTTAAACAGGTATCTTTTCCTTTCTCTCAAGGTGTATGTGTATACATATAAATACTTCACTAGCAATTTAGAATATTTCCCAAGCTGTCTGCCAAGTTAACTAAAATTCACATATACATGCACACACACACACACACACACACACACACACACACACACACACACTCAGCTGGGATATGATATTCTTTCCACTTCCTGAAGCTTGTTAATATATTTATGCTGATTTTTGCCTTTGCCTCTTGACTCAACTAATGTTTTGAGTCTGCCACTCAAACACTTCCTGTGACAAGTGTCACCTAATAGGGTGAGCTATAAATGCAGAATCATCAGTGTCCAAACTCAGGCTGTTCCCTAGCCTGCAAAGACATAGCCCCAGCCAGGCACTGGTAGCTCACCCTTATAATCCTAGCTACCCAGGAGGCTGAGATCTGAGGGTCATGGTTTGAAGCTAGCCTGGGCAGGAAAGTCCATGAGACTCTTATCTCTGATTAACCACCAGAAAACTGCAAGTGGAGCTGTGGCTCAATGTAGTAGAGTGCTAGCCATGAGCTGAAGGGGTTAAGGACAGTGCCCAGGTTGTGAATATAAGCCCCATGACCACCACCACCAACAAAAAGATACAGCCTCACAACAATGCACATTATGACTGGCAGAAGGGACTTAGCTTGATTCAGAGCCCTGGAAATAATAGCAGCAGGGAGGAGATTGGGGGTTAAGTGTGGGGGAGGATGTATTTTTCTCCTTCTTCTTCACATACCTTCTGGTAGTCCCCTGGAAGGAGAAAATGGATTTGGAGCTGGGTGCCAGTGGCTCACACCTGTAACCCTAGCTACTCAGGAGACTGAGATCTGAGCATTGCAGTTCAAAGTCAGCCTTGGCGGGAGAATCCGTGAGACTCTTAGCTCCAATTAGTCACAGAAAAAGCTGGAAGTGGTGCTATGGCTCAAGTGGTAGAGTGCTAGCCTTGAGCAAAAGGAACTCAGGGACAGTGCCCAGGCCCTGAGTTCAAGTCTCAGAGCCAGCAATAAAAAGAAAGAAAGAAAGAAAAAAAGAAAAGAAAATGAATTTGGTCCACAGTAAGACAGACTCTATGTAATCCAGGAAGTGCTGTATAGCTGTCTACTGGAGATTCCTCTCTCCTGGCACCAAATCTTGTGCCAAATCATTGCAAAGCAGATGGTTCCTCAACCCAAATCACAAGTGTCGGAGCAAATGGTCATTTTCAATATTATCTTCAGCTGACATAGAGGCAGCTTCTGATTGGCTTGGGGCTGCCTCAGGGTATGTGGTAGTTTTTCCAGGCTCCCTTTGGTCTCAGGAAGCATGGCTGGCAACAGAGAGAGATATCTTTTCTTCAGCATATCTGGGGGCAGTACTGTTTTCCTCCTTGTCTTCAGGAAGCTGGGTCATATATCCTTTCCCAATGAATTCTAGCCCTAAGTCAAGTTTCTACCCATTGCTGGTATCATGAAAGTAGATCTTGGGCCAATTGAGAGCCTGGACTGGACATAGATAGAGATCTTGGCCATCAAGGGCTTCCAATCAGCACCCCAAAATATCATTCTTTGTTTTGTGTGTGTGCTGGTCCTGGGGCTTGAGCTCAGGAGTTGGGTGCTGTCCCTGAGCTTCTTTTTCTGAAGTCTAGCATGCTCTACCACTTGAGCCACAGTGCAACATACAGCCTTTTCTGAGTTGTTTATTGGAGATAAGAGTCTCATGGGCACTTTTCTGCCTGAGTTGGCTTCAAACCATGATCCTCAGATCTCAGCCTCCTGAGTAGTTAGGATTATAGGTGTGAGCCACCAGTGCCTGGCTTCATTCTTGAAATTTATTTGGAGCATTCTTTTGTTATTGTTTAGAATATATCACACTAGTGATGCATGGCCAGGTCTTTTAATGTTACTGAGAAAAATGTTCTTTTTTATTGTTCGGCCTCTAGCTTGATTGGACTCAGTTTAATTTTTTTCTTTCTTGTTTTTCTTTTTCTGTGCCCATCTTAGGCTTGAACTTAGCACCTGGGCACTGTCCTTGAGTTTTCTATTTTCCAGTCCTGGGGCTTGAACTCAGGGCCTGGGAACTGTCCCTGAGTGACCTTTGCTCAAGGCTAGTGCTCTACCACTTGAGCCGTAGTATCCCTTCTGGCTTTTCCTGTGCACATGGTACTGAGGAATGGAACCCAGGGCTTCAAGCACTCAACCACAAAGCCACACTCCCAGCCCTGTCCTTGAGTTTTTATGTTCAAGGCTAGTACTCTACTACTTGAACCACACACAGCTCCATTTTTGGCTTTTTGGTGATTCACTAGAGATTGAGTCTCATGGATTTACCTGACTGGGCTAGTTTTGAGCTGAAATCCTCTGACCTCAGCCACTTGAGTAGCTGGATTACAGGTGTGAGCCACCAACACCTGACCAGAGGATGCAATTTATTAGAAAAGAGTCCTGTCTAATGTGCGTAAGGTACAAGAAGTAAATGTGGGACTAAACTCAAGCCAAACCAAACCAGGGAATTAGAGGATGAGGAACTTAATCTCTGGGGTCAGGAAATGAGAAATCCTGACTAATTCTTTTTTGTTGTTGTTCTACTCCTGATCCTTAAGGACAGGCTCCCCCGGGACGAGGAGGAGAGTAGAATTTCTCCTTAACGAGGTGCTCTGGATGTTGAATCTCCAGGGATGCAGGGACTGTCGCAACTAGCAGGTGATCCTATCTCTTCACATCTCCACCTTGGCCAAGAAGCCACACCTGGAGGCTCCTTCCAGAGCTGTTCCATCTTAAAAGGAGCTCACAGCCTAGTCAGTGTGGCTACCAGGGTTGTGAACATCTCCATCTTCTCCATCGAGGGAGACACTGCCATCATTCCCCGGGGGAGCCAATGGTGGGGCAAGTGCAATCCCTGAGGGAATGGCTGGGAGACAGGGGAAGGGGGGACCATGCAGTTCAGTTGGGGTAAGAGCCCAGGACAGGTGCACACACACACACACACACACACAAGGCAGTCCTGCAGAGGACTTCCTGTGTATGGATGATGTGGATCCCATGGGACTAAGAACTAACAACTCTGTGACACTGGAAGTCCTTCAGATGACCAAGAATTGTGCCATAGCTTTAGATAGATTATTTTGTCAGTTGTGGGGTTTGAACTCTGGGCCTGGGTGCTGTCCCTTAGCTCTTCAACTCAAGGTGAGTGCTCAACTACTTGAGCCACAATGCCACTTCTGGTTTTCTGGTGGTTTATTGGAGATAAAAGTCTCACAGACTTTCCTGCCCGGGCAGGCTTTGAACTGCAATCCTCAGATCTCAGCCTCCTGAGTAGCTAGGATGACAGGCATGAGCCACCGGTGCCCAGCTAGAAGATAGATTTTTGTTTTAAACCATAAAATGTTCTTGTTCTGTATTACAGACTTAGACTGGGACTCAGTATGAGACAGTGCAGTTTCTCGTGAAGATGATGGGAAGAAGCAGAGGCTGGAAGGAAGGATGGACAGAAAGAACACTCAAAGAGAAGAGCTGTATGCTCTCTTGATTTTATTAATGTACATTTTTAAAAAGTTTTTTTTTGTGTGAAAATACCGTATAGAGGGGTTACAATTTCATGAGCAAGATAATGAGTACATTTCTTATCAAGCATTGTTGCCTCCTACATAAATGTACATTTATTTTTAACTGCCAGTCCCGGGGCTTGAATTCAGCTGCCTCAGCTTTTTTGCTCAAGGCTGGTGCTCTACCTATTGAACCACAGCTCCACTTCTGGCTTTTTGGTGTTTAATTGGTGATAAAAGTCTCATGAACTTTCCTGCCCCGGCTGGCTTTGAATCATGATCCTCAGTTCTCAGCCTCTTGAATAGCAAGATTATGGGCATGAACCACTGGTGCCTAGCTTTCCTTTGTCCTGTATGTGTGTGTGTGTGTGTGTGTGTGTGTGTGTGTGTGTGTGTGTGTGTGTGTGTGTTTTGAGGCACTGTTCTCAGGCTTTAGAAACTTGGATTTCATATGGAAGTGTCACCAGATCCAGATGAGGGTTTGTGAAGTCAAGGGTCCTTGACTTCAATCACAGAATAAGAATTTCTTGCCAGTCACCAGTGGCTCACATCTGTAACCTAGCTACTCAGAAGGCTGAGAACTGAGGATCATGGTTCAAGGTCAACTGGGGCAGGAAAGTCCAAGAGACTCTTATCTCCAATGAGCCACTCGAAAACCAGAAGTGGCACTCTGGCTCAAAGAGGTAGAGTACTAAAAAAGCTCAGGGACATTGCCCAGGTCCTGAGTTCAAGCCCCACAACCAACAGCAACAACAACAAAAAGCATTTCTGGATAAGTCATAATGGAAAGAGAACTTGGCAGAGCTTTATTGAGTATGTAAGGAAGCAGACAAAAAGCTGACAGAGACAACCTCTAACAGTGTGGGTGCTCTCGAAGGAGAGACAGAATGAGCCCTTTGACATCAGGGGTATTTCTATGATAAAGGCAGCATCTCACTTCAGGTTTTGCACATCGGTGTTTATCTTTGCTCCTAATCACCTCTGGTGTTACACTTTTTACCACAGGGGCTCAGGGTCTCTGAGACTGACCTGTACTTTAAATATATGACCATTAATTTTGGGTCTCTCTCTCTCTCTCTCTCTCTCTCTCTCTCTCTCTCTCTCTCTCTCTCTCTCTCTCTCTCTCTCTCTCTGTCCATTGTGGGGCTTGAACTGAGCCTAGGTGCTGTCCCTGAGTTCTTCAGCTGAAGGCAAGTGCTCTACCACTTGAGCTACAGTGCCACTTCTCGTTTACTGGTGGTTAATTGGAGATAAGTGTCTGAAGGACTTTCTTCGCTGGGCTGGCTTTGAACTGTGATCCTCAGATCTCAGCCTCCTGAGTAGCTAGGATTACAAGCATGAACCATCATCACTCGGTGGGCATCTCTTTTAAGAAATCATGCATTCTGCCATATATTTGAAAACTGGTATTTATCTTTGAGATAGAATTCATCCTACCACAAACGTTTATCCTTTGAGATAAGCACTTTGTGCCAGGTGGAGCCATTTTCCCAAGTATTTGCTTCTCCAGGTTACATATCTTTTCCTCCCTCCCTCCCTCCCTCCTTCCCTCCCTCCCTCCCTCTCCCTCTTCTCCTCCCTCCTCTTTCTTTCTTTCTTTCTTTCTTTCTTTCTTTCTTTCTTTCTTTCTTTCTTTCTTTCTTTCTTTCTTTCTCTTTCTCTCTCTCTTTCTTTCTCTCTTTCTCTCTCTTTCTCTCTCTCTTTCTGTCTCTCTTTCTGTCTCTCTTTCTCTCTTTCTTTCTCTCTTTCTTTCTCTCTTTCTTTCTCTCTCTCTCTCTTTCTCTCTCTCTTTCTCTCTCTCTTTCTCTCTCTCTTTCTCTCTCTCTTTCTCTCTCTCTTTCTCTCTCTCTTTCTTTCTCTCTTTCTTTCTCTCTTTCTTTCTTTCCTTCTTTCTTTCACCAGGTCTGGGGGTTGGACTCAGGGTCTGGGCACTGTCCCTGAGCTCCTTTACTCAAGTCTATGATGCTACCACTTGAGCCACAGAGCCACTTCCAGCATTTTCTGTTTATATGGTACTGAGGAATAGAACCCAGAGCGTCATGCATGCTAGACAAGCATTCTACCACTAAACCACATTCCCAGACCTATGTCTTTCTTTTAATAATGTCCTGTCTCAGTTTTTTTTTTGGTCCAGTCATGGGGCCTGAACTTGGGGCCTGGGCGCTGTCCCTCAGCTCTTCAGCTCAAGGCTAGTGCTCTACTACTTGAGCCACAGCGCCACTCCCAGCTTTTTTCTTTTTTCTTATGTGGTGCTGAGGAATTGAACCCAGGGCCTCAGGCATGCAAGGCAAGCACTCTACCACTGAGCCACCTTCCCAGCTCCTGTCTCAGTTTTTAGAGCACACTAATGGTTTAGGGTGGCAGGCAAGGTCAAATGGAGAAAACTGCTCTTACTCTTTTCTTTTACCTTGTGCTAATACTGAGGTTTATAAAGCAGTGCAAGGGCTAAAACAAAGAAGATAGAGCTATGTCTCTAAATTCCTGGCTGCCATTCACCTTATTTTCCTTAGTCTGTCCTGCCTTTCTTTCCTCTAAAACAACTTTGGTCCTTTTAATCTTAATGGAAGTTGATGGGTGAAGATCAGCCTCCTGTATTTTTTTCCAATCTCTTGTATTTAAGCTTTAAACTGTTTGTTAAATTACTGGCTGCTGTTTACTATGCCTCATTTTCCCTAATATTTGGTCAAAGATTTCTTTTTTTAATATCTTCCTCCACATCTCATCACCACTAAATCCAGAGTTCCAAGAATTCTCATTTCTATCAAGTCCCCATAGAATTCAGTTGTTGCACATCTAGAAATCATTCCATTTTATTTTATTTTGTTTTATTTTCACCCATCTTTCTGTCATCATATGCAGGTGAAGGTTTGGGAAATTTCCCCCTAAAAGTAGGGACTCTTCACTTAAAGTCCTTAACTTTGATTGCAGAATAAGAATTTTTGGACAAGTCATGATGGTTATAAAACTTGGAGTTTTATTGAGTAAGTAAGCAAGCAGGCAAACTGACAAAAAAACAGACAGAAAAGCAGAAAGGAGAAAGCACACGCTAACAGATTGTAGGTGCTCTCTTGAAGGGAGAGAAAGAGAAAGACACACAGCTCATCCATGATAGGGGCATTTATATGGTAAAAGCAGGGCGTCTGACTTCACAGTTTCACAAAAATAGAGGTTTTACCTTTGCTCTAATCTCTCCTGGTGTTCCTTTATGAGTTCCTGGATGTTTGGGGCACTCTCTCCAGGTAAGAATGTATCCTGCCATAAAATGGATGCTTATCTTTGAGATAAGGAAGGTTGCTTAAGTTTTGGGGGGAACATTTCTCTCAGAAAGGCATACATCCTGCCAAACAAATGTTAATTCTTGGAGGGAGAAATGCATCTCTCAGGAAGGCATGCATCCTGTTGTCTTTCTCAGAGGCAAGGATAGTGCATCTGTGTTTCAAAATACCATGCTTCTGAGTTGCCCATTTCCCTCAATTTATCCTGCCTCATTTTCCCCTAAGACTTTGGTTCCTTAATCTTAAAGAATGAATAGCTCCGTATTTGCTGTAAGCTTACTGTTGTATGGGAATTCAATCATGAGAAACAGTGTATTTTGAGAGGTTGAATTGGGAGTCTTTATTGGAGAGCTGGTGACTGCAGGTAGACACCAGTCCCAAAGACCTGTAGCCCAGAAAGTAGCTTGCACACAGCTTTTCAAGACAAAAACCACATGTTTGGGGTAGAGATCCAACCTCCCCCCCCCTGCGCCACACACACACAAAAGCAGATCACACAGGGGAAAACTCAGGGACAAGCAAAGAAAACCATATAGGGAAATAGTGGTGAGCAAAGCAAACCATGTAAGAAATAATCAAGGGTGAGCATTCTATGTAACAAAGCTTTTGTGGGCTAAACAACATACTATCTGAAATTCCAAGAATGGCTTACCTCACCTCTAGGCTTTCCCGGAGCTGGATGCAAAGCCCCTACCACCCACTGAGATGCCAAGATGGCTGTGAGACTAAGGTAATGTTATGTAGACCCATTTTCCATGGCTTATCTCATTTTACCCTGGTCTATGTTGTTTCGTTTCCAGTTAAGATTGGGCTTCACCATGAAATTCACAAACCAAAGTGTGATGTCAGAATTCCTTCTCCTGGGACTCACTGACGATCCAGAACTCCAGCCTCTCATCTTCAGCCTCTTCCTGTCCATGTACCTGATTACTGTGCTCGGAAATCTGCTCATCATCCTGGCTGTTAGCTCTGACCCCCACCTCCACACCCCCATGTACTTCTTCCTCTCCAATCTCTCTTTTAATGACATCTGTCTGAGTTCAACCACAGCCCCCAAGATGCTGGTGAACATCCACACCCAGGACCAGAGCATCACTTATGCAGGCTGCCTGGCCCAAACCTGCCTCACTTTGACTTTCTGTGGCTTAGAAAATTGTCTCCTTGCCGTGATGGCTTATGACCGCTACGTGGCCATATGTCACCCTCTGAGGTACTCGGCCATCATGCATCCTGGCCTCTGTGTCCTGCTGGTCCTCTGTTCTCTTCTCACGAGCACAGGGCATGCCCTGCTCCATAGTCTGATGGCGTTGCGTCTGTCCTTCGGTCGGGATGTGGAGATTCCTCACTTCTTCTGTGAGCTCGCTCAGGTCATCAAGCTGGCCTGTTCAGACACCCTCATCAATAACCTCCTGGTCTATTTAGTGGGTGTCACATTTTTTGCTGTACCCCTCTCTGGGGTAATTTTCTCTTACATCCAAATTGTGTCCTCTATTTTGAGGATCTCTTCAACGCGAGGCAGGTCTAAAGCTTTCTCCACCTGTGGCTCTCACCTGTCAGTTGTGTCCTTGTTCTACGGGACAGGGTTTGGTGTGTACTTGAGTTCTGCCATTATTGATGCTTCCATCAAGAACGTGGTGCCTTCAGTGCTGTACATGGTGGTCCCTCCAATGATGAACCCCCTTATCTACAGCTTGAGGAATGTGGAGATGAAAGCAGCCCTGAGGACTCTCATTATAGGGCTCCTTTTTCGATGAACGTGCCCTTGGTTCTAGGAACTGGCTTTAACATAGTTTAAAATGAGAAGAGAATGGTGTGTCAAAACCATCACTAAGCTTTTTCTTCCTTCCTTCCTCTCTCCCTCATTCCTACCCTACCTCTCAATCTCTCTCTCCATCTCTCTCTCCTTCTTCTTTCTCTCCTTCCTTCCTTTCTTTCTCTCCCTTCCTTCCTTCCTTCCTTCCTTCCTTCCTTCCTTCCTTCCTTCCTTCCTTCCTTCCTTCCTTCCTTCCTTCCTTCCTCCCTCTCTCTCCCTCTCTCTCTCTTCCTCTCTTTCTCTCTTCATCTGTCTGTCTGTCTGTCTGTCTGTCTGTCTGTCTGTCTGTCTGTCTGTCTGTCTGTCTGTCTGTCTGTCTGTCTGTCTGTCTGTCTGTCTGTCTGTCTCTCCTTCTGTGCCAGGGCCTGGAGATCTGTTCTTGAGTTATATGTTCATGACTAGCACTGTACTACTTGAATTCCAGCTCCAATTTTGGCTTTCATGTAGTTCAATTGAGATTAAAAGTCTTTTTTTTTATTATTTTATTTTATTTGTGAACATACTGTACAGAGGGGTTACAATTACATGGGCAGGATAATGCGTACATTTCTTACCAAGCATTGCAGCCTTCTCCTTTTGTTTACCCTTCACGTCCCTTCCCAGCCTCCCCCCTCCCCCCCAATCCCAATCCTTCTCCTTCCTCCCCATTCCCCCCCCCCCCCCCGCACCGACGTTGTAAAGCTCGTTTTGGACATGACAACTTGTACTTCTCATTGTTGCAACAGGTCCACCTGTATCCTTAAACAACTGGTTTAAAAGTCTTATGGAGTATCTATCTGGGCTGCCTTTGAGCTTCAATTCTCTGACCCTCAGCTTTCTGAGTAGCTACAATTACTAGGGTGAGTCAATGACACCTGGCCAGAGGATGTAATTTATTAAAAAAATAGCCAGGTGCTGATGGCTCATGCCTGTAATCCTAGCTACTTGGGAGGCTAAGATCTGATGATCATGGTTCTGTTTGGGCAGGAAAAGTCCTTGAGACTCTTAACTCCAGTTAACCACCAGAAAAATTGAAAGTGGCACTGTGGCTCAAAGTGGTAGATCACTAGCCTTGAGTGAAAAAGCTCAGGAACAGCACCCAGCCCTGAGTTCAAGCCCCATGACTGTAAATAAATAAATAAATAGAATAAAGAAAAGAGTGTAATGTGTTCAAGGTGTAAGAATTAAATATGAGCAAATAAAAAAGCCTAGGGAAGAAGAGAATGCGGAACATAACTTCTAGGGTCAGGCAATAAGACATCCTGAATTCTTTTTCCTTTTTTTGTTTTCTTTTTTTTTTTGCCAGTCCTAGGGCTTGAACTCAGGACCTGGGCACTGTCCCTGAGCTTCTTTTGCTCCACTTCTGGCTTTTTCTGTGTATGTGGTACTGAGGAATTGAACCTAGGGCTTCATGTATGCTAGGCAAGCACTCTATCACTAAGCCACATTTTTAGCTCCCTGAATTCTTTTTTGTTTGACTCCTGATCTTTAAGGGTGGGATCCTGTAGGACCAGGAGGAAGACAATTAAATTTATTCTTAGCAAGGAGCTCTGGATATTGAATCCCCAGAGATTGAGAGACTGTAGCAATCAAAGCATGATGATGTCCCTACAAATTGCAGTCAGGAAGTCACTCCTTTCAGAGCTGGTCCTCCTTAAAAAGGAGCTCACAGTTTTGACAGTGCGCCTATTATCTTCATCTAGGTAGATACCTCCATTATTCCCAGTGGAGGCGATGGTCAGGTAACTGCAAACTGCTGGAACCTTGTGTGTGTGTGGGAATCACATGGAGGTGCAGAGAGGAAAATATATGTGTATGAAGCAGATCCTGTGGCAGTCATGTTCTTGCTGGTCCTGGGGCTTGAACTCATGGCCTGGGCACTGCCCTGAGCTTTTGTGCTCAAAGCCAGTGTACTACCACTTGACCCACAGCTTCACTTTGGCCTTTTGTAGTTCATTGGAGATAAGAGTCTCACAGACTTTCCTACCCAGGCTGAACCATAATCCATGATCCTCAGATCTCAATCTCCTGAGCAGTTAGGATTATAGGTGTGAGTCACCAGTTTCTGGCATTCTGTTTGTTTCATAAATACATCATTGCACAGAACTTTGTATGAGGTAGGTGAGGGTTAAAAGGTGGAGATTCAGAAACACTGCCTTCCATGACTACTTCTTTTGTTCTCAAAGCTTGCCAATCTTTCATCCAGGAACAGCAGAGATAGACTCCCACTGTTGTCACTAGTCCCACTCCTCAGTTCATTTTAAGAACTTCCAAGTAGTAATAATAAAATAATAAGGACTGGGAATGTGGCTTAGTGGTAGAGTGCTTGCCTAGCAGGCATGAAGCCCTGGGTTCCATTCCTCATTACCACATGCACAGAAAAAGCTGGAAATGGCACTGTGGTTCAAGAGGTAGAGTGCTATGCTTGAGCAAAAGTAGCTCAAGGACAATGCCCAGGCCCTGAGTTCAAGTCCCAGGACTGGCACAAAAACAAAATAATAATAATAAAATAATAAGTCTCCACAACACATCGACTTTCTACTGCTCTCTCATTTGTCATCTTACCAGAAGGTACCATGTTTGGAAGCCATAATTCCAGGGGTGATTTTGAATGGTATCTGTACTCATGTGTCTGCAGGTATGTCTGTCTGTCTGTTTGGATGTGGGCATGTGTTGTACCTGTTTTTCCAGAAGAAGTTGTTGAGATTAGAAAGAGGAATTGTGAAACTTTCATGATCATATAGAAATTGTAAATCTCTCATCTTGGGAGACATTAATAAAGCATGGATAAGAGAGTCCATTGAGGAGTCAGACCACAGAACTCTAGGCAGATTGCATGTGGTGGTTTATGCCTATAATCTTGGCTACTCAGGAGGCTGAGACTGAGGATCATGATTCAAAGGCAGCTTTGGCAAGAAAGGCCACAAGAATCTTATCTCCAATTAACCACCAACAAGCTACCGAGCTGTGGCTGAAGTTGGAGAGAGCCAGTCTTGAGCAGAACAGCTCAGGGAATTTCTTGCCAGGGTTGACTTTGAACTACAATCCCCAGATCTCAGCCACTAAGTTGCTAGAATTACAGATGTGAGTCACTGGTACCTGGTTATATATATATATTTTGGGTCTGGTCGTGGGGCCTGAACTCTGAGCCTGGGCGCTGTCCCTCAGCTCTTCAGCTCAAGGCTAGCGCTCTACCACTTGAGCCATAGCGCCACTTTTGGCTTTTTTTTCTTTTTGCTTATGTGGTGCTGAGGAATCGAACCCAGGGCCTCATGCATGCAAGGCAAGCCCTCTACCACTGAGCCACCTTCCCAGCCCCCTGGTTATATATTTATTTATAATACTTAATATTTGTATGTATGTTGTGATAATGAAAACAAATGTCATCAATCTTTCTGAGACTGATGACATGTAGTTATTTTTCTGATATTGAATCAAGTTAGTTGGCTATTTTCTACCATGTCTCTTGATGGGGATAAAAGATTATTTTATTCTTGGGTTGGAATTACTGTCCTTAGCCTTGAACTAATATCTTTTAAAATGGGTCAAATATCTTGATGTAGACAGACACCAGTGGCTTATGCCTGTAATCCTAGGTACTCAGAAGGCTGAGATCTGAAGATCACTGTTCAAACCCAGCCTAGGAAGAAAAGCCTGTGAGATTTTTATCTCCACGGAACTACTAGAAAACCAGAAGTGGTATTGTAGCTCAAAATGGTAGAGTGCTAGCCTTGAGTGAAAAAGTTCAGGAACAGAACCCGGGCCCTGAGTTCAAGCCCCACAATCAACAAAAGAAATAAAAAAGGACCTTGATGTATGACTTGAGACTTTGACAACAAGAAAGTCTAGAACAAACACTGAGACATTTAAGCAGAGGCAATAACTTCCTAAACAGGGCTGTAAGAACTCAGAAAATATATGGGAATTTCATAAATGGGATTACATTAAAAATCTTCTGCACAGCTGGGTGCCAATGGTCAAGAGGCTGAGATTTGAGGATTGCAGCTCGAAGCCAGCCTGAGCAGAAAGGTCCCGTGAGACTCTTATCTCCAATAAATTACCTCAGAAAGCTGGTGCTTGCCTCAAGTAGTGGAGTGCTAGCCTTGGGCATAAAGAGGCTCAGGGACAGTGCCCAGGCCCTGAGTTCAAGCCCCAAGACTGGCAAAAAAATCTTCTGCATGTCAAAGGAAACAATGTACAGACTCAAGAGAATGGGAGCAAATCTCTGCAAGCTATTTATTCTAGAATCAATATCCAGAACTCAAAAAATTAAACACTGCAAGAACAAACAATCAAAAGAAGAAGTGGGCAAATTGAATACTTTCTTAAACAAGAAGCTGTATACTTATCTTTGTTGGGATGTCTGTCCTTGTGTGAATGAGTAGAACACTCAGAATTCAGGTCCTCAAATTATTCTCTCTTTTTTTGGCCAGTCCTGGAGCTTGAACTCAGGGCCTGGGCACTGCCTCTGAGCTTCTTTTGCTCAATCCCAGCACTCTACCACTTGAGCCACAGCACCACTTCTGGGTTTTTCTGTGTGGTACTGAGAAATCAAACCCAGGGCTTCATGCATGCTAGGCAAGCCCTCTACCACTAAGCCACCTTCCCAGCCCCAGGTTCCCAAATTCTGAGTGTTCTACTTTGTCATTTACATCCTGAGCTCCAATACACTTGTCAGCTTTCCAAGAAGTCAGGTGGAAAAATCAGATCTGTGTATGGACAGCCAGAGGGGAGAGGATAGCCCTAGATACCTTTCCCATGTATTGTCATATTAGACAAAAGCAAGCTCTCTCTGAGTTTTCTAAATGTTCTGAATCTCATACAAAATTCATAAGACATTCTCTTTCATGTCTTCACCTAATTCTACATGTATAAGGTATTACATTCTCATGCCACCTAATGGAGTTTGTGTTTCAACATAATCCTTTTGCAGAGAAATCAATGCACTTAATTTGAAGGTAACATTTGAATTGTTTCTATGAATATTATACAAGTTTATCTTCAAGATTTAACATCTTGTTCGGGCCCTGGCTTTTGCTGTTAGGGATATTAACAAGAACAAAGATCTTTTATCCAACTTAACTCTGGGATTTGATATCTATAATGTTGATGTCAGTGGTTAGTCAATATTTGAGAATCTCTTCATTTGGCTCTTTGGGCAGTATAAGGTTCCTAGCTACACCTATCTGAGAGAAAGGAAGTCTGTAGCAGTACTTACAAGAACATTAGAAAGAATATTTGCCCAGATTGGGACACTACTAGAACTCTAAGGTTTCTACAGGTGAGGGTAAGAAGGATGTAGGGACTCTCATGGACTCCACTCCCAAGTTACTTGAGCTGATCTGAAACTTTGGCAAAGTAGCAGAGTATAAAATTAATCCTAAAAAATCAATGGCTTTCTGTATGCCAATGATGAGAAGAGCATGGCTGAAATCAGGAATGCAACTTATTTTGTAATAGCCCTCTCCCCCCCCCCCCCACCAAAATAAAATACCTAGGAATTAACTAAAGAAGTGAAGGACCTCCATGATGAAAACTTCAAAAATCTGAAAGAGTAAATTAAAGCAAAACAAAGGGAGTAGAAAAACCTCCCATGCTCCTGGAATGGGAGGATTAACATCGTGAAAATGGCAATACTGCCAAAGGCTATCTACAAATTCAATGCAATACCTATCAATATACCAACCTCATTCTTCAATGAAATAGAAGAAGCAATCAAAAAATTCATATGGAACAATAAAACACCCCAAATATCAAAAACAATTCAGAAAGAACAGTACTAGAGAGTACCAATACCAAACTTTAAACTCTATTACAAAGCCACAGTAATCAAAACAGCTTGGTACTGGCACAACAACAGACCTCAGGACAAATGGAATAGAACTGAAGACCTAGAAACAAACCTGGAGACCTATAGCCACCTAATCTTTGATAAAGGAGCAAAAACAAATAGGATAGAATGCAGAAAGCCTCTTCAGTAAATGGTGCTGGCAAAATTAATCACCTGTAGAAAACTAAAGCTAGATCCGTATATATCATCCTGTACCAGAATCAACTCCAAATGGATCAAAGACCTCGAAGTCAAAGCAGACAGCCTGAAAAAATTACAGGAAGGAATAGGAGAAACTCTAGGACTCCTTGGCACAAGCTAAAATTTTCTCTTAATAGAGACCCAGAAACACAACAAATGAAAGGAAAGTTGGACAAATGGGATTGCATGAAATTGCAGAGCTTCTGCATGGCAAAGGACATAGCTAGCAAGATCAATAGAAGCCCATAGATTGGGAAAAGATCTTCACTAGCCATACAACAGACAAAGGCCTCATATCTAAAATATATTTGGAACTCAAAAAATTAAATCCCCCAACAACAAATCCTCAAAGAAACAACTGCCCAATTGATAAGTAGGCTAAAGACTTAAAGAGAGACTTCTTTGAAGAGGAAATAGAATGGCCAATAGACACATGAAGAAGAAATGCTCAACTTCTCTAGCCATAAAAGAAATACAAATCAAAAGTATCAGGGTATAAAATTAACCCTCAAAAATCAATGGCTTTTCTGTATGCCAACAATGAGAAAAGTGTGGCTGAAATTAGGAAAGCAACCCCATTCGTAATAGCCCCACAAAAAATAAAATACCTAGGAATTAACTGAACCAAAGAAGTGAAGAACCTCTATAATGAAAACTTTAAAAACTTGAAAAAGGAAATAAAAACAGCACTTAGAAAGTGTCAAAAACTCCCATGCTACTGGATTGGAAAGATCAACATCGTGAAAATGGCAATATTTCCCAAGGCTATCTACAAATTCAATGCGATACCTATCAAAATTCCAACCTCATTCTTCAAAGAAATAGAAGATGCAATCCAAAAATTCATATGGAACAATAAAAGACCCCCGAATAGCAAAACCGATCCTCAACAGAAAGAACAGTGATGGAGGAATATCAATGCCAAATTTCAAACTCTACTATAAAGCCATAGTAATCAAAACAACTTGGTGCTGGCACAAGAACAGACCTCAGTACCAATGGAATAGAATTGAAAACCCAGAAATGAACCTACAGACCTATAGCCATCTAATCTTTGATAAGGGAGCTAAAAAATAGAATGGAAGAAAGACAGCCTCTTCAGTAAGTGGTGCTGGCAAAATTGGTTAACTACTTGTAGAAAACTAAAGCTAGATCCTTATATATCACCCTGCACCAGAATCAACTCCAAATGAATCAAAGACCTCAGAGTCAAAGCAGACACTGAAAACATTACAGGATGGAATAGGAAAAACCCTAGGTCTCCTTGGCTCAGGCCGAAATTTTCTTAAGAGAGACCCAGAAACACAACAAATCAAAGAAAGGTTGGACAAATGGGATTGCATAAAGTTGCAGAGCTTCTGCAGGACAAATGACATAGCTAGCAAGATCAATAGAAAGCCCATGGATTGGGAGAAGATCTTTACTAGCCATACAATGGACAAAGGTCTCATATCTAAAATATACTTGGAACTCAAAAAATTAAATCCCCCAACAACAAATCCTCAAAGAAACGACTGCCCAATAAATAAGTGGGCGAAAGACTTAAAGAGAAACTTCTCTGAAGAAGAAAGAAGGATGGCCAATAGACACATGAAGAAATGTTCAACATCCCTAGCCATAAAAGAAATGCAAATCAAAACAACATTGAGATATCACCTCACTCCAGTTAGAACGGCAAAAATCAAGAACTCTAACAACAACAGATGCTGGAGGGGATGTGGACAGTAAGGAACCTTACTTCATTGTTGGTGGGAATATAAACTTGTTCAACCACTTTGGAAAGCAGTATGGAGGTTCCTCAAAAGACTTCACATAGAACTCCCCTATGACCCAGCAATCCCACTTTTGGGCATTTACCCAAATGTTTACAAACAAGACCACACCAAAGGTACCAGCACAACAATGTTTATTGCAGCATTATTTACCATAGCTAAGATATGGAACCAACCCAGATGCCTGTGAGACTTTTATCTCCAGTGACCTACCAAAAAGCTGAAAATGCCGGGCGCTGGTGGCTCACGCCTGTAATCCGAGCTACTCAGGAGGCTGAGATCTGAGGATCGGGGTTCAAATCCAGCCCGGGCAGTAGAGACCGTGAGACTCTTATCTCCAATAAACCACCAGAAAACCGGAAGTGGCGCTGTAGCTCAAGTGGTAGAGCGCTCACCTTGAGCTGAAGAGCTGAGGGACAGCGCCCAGGCCCAGAGGTCAAGCCCCATGACAGACCAAAAAAAAAAAAAAAAAAAAAAAAAAGCTGAAAATGGAGTGATGGTTCAAAGTTATAGATCACTAGCCTTGAGCACAAAAGCTCTGGAGCAGTATTCAGGTCCTTAATTCAAGCTTCAGGAACAGCACAAAAAAATCCAAAAAACTCAGAGACATAGTGGGATTGTGCTAATTCTGCACATGACATACAGCAGAAGTGCTAATGAAGGCTGGAATCAAAGTAGTTTTGAATCAATCAATAGCCATATGTGTTAAATAAAATGACCACAGCATCCTCTAAACTTTCAAAGATGAACAAGCTTCAGTATATCCCCATAGAAAGAATTTTTACCTTAGCAGAGAAACAATGAACACATCTAAATAAAATGTGGCAGGTAACCAAGGTGAGAGGCCTCAGGTGGACAGGGCATTGGGGCTGCTACATCTCTAAGCTTTCCTTTTAGCCGGAGTGGAACCACATTTCAGCAGCTTCTAAGGAGGAAAACAATGGCCACAAGCAGAACAAACTGTGAGTTGATGGTTGATTTAGATGTAGGAGAAGCCACAAACTTGGTAAAAACTCTTTGAGGCTGGAGGTGTATGGGCTCAGATCTCTAAAACTTTCATTGAAGATTCCATTGAACTCTTATGCTAGAAAATGAGTATGAAAAGACCCAATTCTAAAGCAAAATCTATGAAATGGCACCTTGTAGATAAATTTTTTACTCCTTAGAAATCAACTGAGAACTTTGATATTTAAAAATGTAATCACAAACACTAAATAAATAAGTTCAGCAAAGTAGTCGATACATAAGCAATCACCAGACTGAGGAAGAAGCCAGGGAAACCATTAAATTTGTAATAATACCCAATACAAAGTATCTTGAATAACTAGGAATAAATGTAACAAAGGAAGTGAAAGATATTCTACCAAAAAACTATTAGTTATTGAAAAAAGTAGAAGACATAAGAAGAAACATATCTTTGTTGGTCATGGAGAAATACTGTGAAAATGTCTGTATAACCCCAAATGATGTACCATATAGGTTCCAAGCAATCCTTACAAAAATCACCAAGTAACTCTTCATAGAAATAGAAAATTCAATCCTAAAACTCATACAGAAACACAGAAGACTCCCAAAACCCAAAGTCATCTTAAGCAGAAAGAATAATGGAGGAGTTCTTACACCACCAGCCAGAAATTATTCTACACATCCTAAAAACAGGGCAGTATTGTAGTTGCTCAAATTTAGACATGGATACCAACAAAACTGATCAGATGACCTCAAGTGAATTTGACAAAGGAACCCTACCTACTCAGTTATATGTACACTCAAGGGTGGTATAACTGGATAAAAATCAGAGAAATATGTATGTATGTAATATATATATATATATATATATGTATTAGTACTCAGAGGCAAGTTTATACTTGAGTTCCTACATTGACAAATTGGAGAGATCTGAAACCAACAATTTAATGAGGCACCCAAAGCCCCTTGTAAACCCAAATCCAGTAGATGGAAACAAGTTAAATCAGAATTAAATGAATTAGAATCCAAAAAACACTTTAGAAAGAATCAACAAAACAAAGAGTTGGATCTTCAAAAAATTAATAAAATTGACAGACCTTTAACAAATCTTATTAGAAAAAAAGATAACACACCCAAATAAACAAACTCAGAGATGAGAGTGGAAACATCACCACAGAAACATTCAAGATTCAAAACATAATAAAGGGATATTTCTCAAACCCTTATGATAATAAGTTTGAGAATCTGAAAGATATAGATGAATTTCTAGCAAATATTGACATGTTCAAACTAGATCAAGATTATTTAAACTGATTTAACAGACCCATATCTATCATTGAAATAGAAACAGAATTAAGAGACCTCCCACCCAAGAAAAGCCCAGGACCAGATGGATACACAGCTGATTCTACAAGGCCTTCAAAGCAGAACTCACAGCAATACTCCTCCAACTCTTCAATGAAATTGAAAGCAAAATTCACTACCCAACTCTTTCTATGAAGCCATCATAACCCTCATTCCCAATCCAGGCAGGGATTCATCAAAGAAAGAGAACTGAAATCAATTTCTTTGATGAACAGTTACACAACAACAAAATTTTAGTCAAACGACGTCAACAACTCACCAAAAGAAATCATACACCACGATCAAACAGGATTCATTTCAGGGATGCAAAGCTGGTTCAATATTCGCAAAACAATTAATATAATCCATCACATCAACAAGAGCAAGGATAAGAACCACATGATTATCTCAATAGATGGAGAAAAAGCATGACAAGATCCAACACCCCTTTATGATGACAGCTCTGGAAAAATTAGGAATCCATGGAACATTCCTCCCTATAATAAAGACTATATATGACAAATTGACAGTCAGCATTATACTTAATGGTGAAAAGTTAAAGTCATTTCCTCTAAATTCAGGAACGAGACAAGGATGTCCACTCTCTCCACTCCTCTTCAACCAAATACTAGAATGCCGAGTTAGGGCAATAAGACAAGATGCAAATATAAAGGGGATCCAAATTGGGATAGATGAAGTAAAACTCTTCCTCTTTGCAGATGACATAATCTTGTATTTAAAGAACCCCATGGACTCCACTCCCAAGTTACTTGAACTGATCAGAAACTTTGGCAAGTAGCAGAGTATAAAATTAACCTACAGAAATGAATGGCTTTCCTATATGCCAGTAAAGAGAATAGAGTGGTTGAAATTAAAAAGCAACCTCTTTTGTAATAGTCCCACAAAAAATAAAATACTTAGGAGTTAACTTAACAAAAGAAGTGAAGGACCTGTATGATGAAAACTTTAAAAACCTGAAAAAGGAAATTAAAGCAGAACCAAGCAAGTGAAAAAACCTCCTATACTCCTGGATTGGAAGGATCAACATAGAGAAAATGGCAATACTTCCCATCCCAAGGCTATCTACAAATTCAATGGAATACTTATCAATATCCCAACCTCATTCTTCAATGAAATAGAAGAAGCAATCCAAAAGTTCATATGGGACAATAAAAGACTCCAAATAGCAAAAAAATCCTTAGTAGAAAGAACAGTGCTAGAGCAATATCAATACCAAATTTCAAACTCTACTACAAAGCCATAGTAATCAAAACAGTGTGGCTCTGGCACAAGAACAGACCTGAGGACCAATGGAATAGGACTGAAGACCCAGAAATGAACCCACAGACCTATAGCCACCTAATCTTTGACAAGGGATCTATAGAATTAGAATGTAAGAAAGACAGCCTTTTCAGTAATTGGTGCTGTCAAAAATGGTTAAACACCTGTAGAAAACTAAAGCTAGATTCATAGACAGCACTCTGCACCAGAATCAACTCCAAATGGATTAAAGACCTGGAAATAAAAGCAGACATTCTGAAAACATTAAATGAAGGAATAGGAGAATCTCTAGGGCTCCTTGGCACAGGTCAAAATTTTCTTAATAGAGAGCCAGAAACACAACAAATCAAAGAAAGGTTGGACAAATGGGATTGCAAGAAGCTGCAGAGCTTCTGCATGGCAAAGGACATAGCTAGCAAGATCAACAGAAAGTCCACGGATTGGGAAAATATTTTTACTAGCCATACAACAGACAAGGGTCTCATATCTAAAATATACTTAGAACTGAAAAAATTAAGTTCCCCAACAACAAATCCTCAAATAAACAACAGCCCTATTAATAAGTAGGCTAAAGACTTAAAGAGAGACTTCTCTGAAGAGGACCTCAGAGTGGCCAATAGACCCATGAGGAAATGCTCAAATTCTCTAGCTCTAAAAGAAATGCAAATCAAGACAACATTGAGATTCCACCTTACCCCAGTTCGAATGGCTATAATCAAGAAATTTAATAACAACAGATGCTGGAGGGAATATGGCCAGAAAGGAACCTTACTGCATTGTTTGTCAGAGTGTAAACTTATTAACCACTTTGGAAAGCAGGATGGAGGTTCCTCAAAAGACTCCACATAGAGCTCGTCTATGACCCAGCTATCCTACTTTTGGCATTTAACCAAAGGATCACAAGCAAGGTCATACCAAAGCTACCAGCACAGCTATGTTGATCCCAGCATTATTTACCATAGGTAAGATGGAACCAACCCAGATGCCCCTCAATAGATCAATGGATCAAGAAAATGTGGTACACATATATATGGAATTCTATGCCTTCATCAGAAAGAATGACTTGCCTCATTTGTTAAGAAATGGAAAGACTTGGAAAAAATTATATTAAGTGAAGTAAGCCAGGTCCAAAAAAACAGGTCCCATGGTTTCCCTTGTTTACAATGACTAGTACATGTCTAGGACAAGAAGAGAAGTTCAAAGGCTATGTACATATGACCATATGACATGATGTTAAGCGAAATGTACCCCAAGACAGGGCCATAAGTGAATTTTTCTTTCTTGCTATTGTTTTTAATGTACTTACAATGCACTATGATATTCTTTTCTTCTTTTGTAGGTTCTTCCCCCATGGTATAACCCCTTTTTTCACTGTATTTGTTTCTGGTGTTCTGTATCTTGTATATACATTTTTGTAATTTGGGAAGGGGAAGGGATAAAGCAGAATGCTTAAATAGGGATGTAGTTTGACCCACTGTGATGATGAGATATATAGGATACCATGTTGAAAATGAAGTTTACAATGTTGGGGGTGGGGAGAGGGAGGACTTGGGAGGTGGGAGGGAGAGGATGGCAGGGAAAAAGAAAGGAGGAGGTAACACTGCTAGATAAGAAATGTACACATTACCCTACTCATGTAAATGTAACCCCTCTGTACAGCATTTTTACAATTATATATACACACACATATATATTAATATAGGGAAAGGAGACACTTAAATAGTATTCATGAGAATGTAGTTTGAGGTACCACTAAGGAAATCAGTTTATAGGTTCCTCAAGAAACTATAGAGTTATGATATGGACCAGTGCCACCACCTTTTGAGACTGAGGCCCATTACATGCATAGATATACATAGGTAAATAAATCCTAAGTCCAGCTAATATATGCTGTGAGGAATTTAAACTAATAAGTGATAAATTCATATATAATGTAATGAATATTCAAGTTTGAAAAACCAGCGGCAATGATATGAGTAAGGGTATTTGTTTTCTTCCTGCATTTTTAAAGTACAAATGTGATGCAGATTTTCTGATACCAATGCATGAATATGGGCAAGTGTACCATAATAAACATGAAACATTACATCCTTGTATAGAATATGTTCACTGGCCTGAGGTATCTCAGACAGGACCACTGAAGTCTCTGTATGGGTTTAACATTTGTTGACAAGAAAACATCATACAGTTGGTATTGATATTGATTTTGGTTTGTCATTGAGAAGCATTTTCTCTATTATCATATGTCCTCAGACTGCTGTGTCATGAAAACTATCTAGGTTAGCATGTTTAGTAATAATTACCTGTTTAAAAGTGACAGTTCAGAAGGCAAAAGTGGAACTCAATTTGGGCATTAACCTTGAGTTATTGACATGTAATTGCTGGTTTCAGCAGCATCTTTGCTTCTTCAGGCAGTAGTAACTGGGTGCATTTCTGTAGGGTTCTGCACATGGAATTCCCATTGAAACCTGGCTGGATCAACCACCAATGTTGGTAGCTCTTGTGACATGGTGTGTGTGAATCAACCCTCTGGGTGTGATGCCCTCATAACTTTGGTTAACATCTCACAGACACAGACTCTTCAGAACATTTCACCATGCACAGGACATGGGCATCCTCTGAGGCAAACCAGCTGTATCATCTCAAATGACTTTCATGAAAATGGTTTCTTGACACAGATGTTGGACAAAAAGCTATCCAAGATAACTTCATCTCTGGGGCCTCACTCTGAGGTCTTGGATGGAATCATAGCACCTGGGCCACAAACATGTTTTCCAACTCATGTTTTTCTCCTGGATGAAAGTCACAGATGTAGTGCCCCAGGCTATGATTTCTGGGGACTCACAAGAGGCTTTGATGGAAGATGAGCTACAGTATAGATCTCTGACAATAAAAAGACACATATGTTCACATATGTCTGAATAAAGGTATCAGACACTGTGGTTCTCACTTCCAGCCAGAATTTCTGCTTGGGATAGTCTTCAGGGATGAACCTTATGACTTTCACACTCCTTCTCCAGCTTCCAGTCCTTGTCAGGTCCTTGGCTGGCACTAGCTGCTTTTCTGCAATGAAGCATGGAGCACACATGGATGGAGATGTGATGATCGCTGGGTTTTTCCCTCTCTACACTTTGGGAATTGATCTTAGCAACAGTGAAGCTTCTAGGCAAGAAGAGAACATACCGTAAGTAACTCATCATTTTATTTCCATTTACTGTTATGTCCTAAGGATGGGCAATGGTTGAGAATATAATCAATGGTCTCTGTCTTCGCTACACTGACCTCCCATCCCTATTGCAGCAGGAACAGCTGTTTCTTTTTCTCTTGCATCTATTGTTGAGTGTTTTCCTGCCTGATAGTAAGAAACAGGAGGAGGCAACAATGCTTGATAAGAAATGTACTCATTACCCTGCTCATGTAATTGTAATCCCTCTGTATGGTATTTTCACAATAAAAAAGAAAGGACTCTATTTCCTTCCATATACTTTCCAGGTTGTTAAATTCTTAACTTTACTGTAGCATCCTTCTATCTTCTCATGCCAATGATCTCTGCAGAAGATGAAATGCTGTCCTTACAAACAACCTGAAATACTGCCACCTGTTCTGTATAAAAGACTGTAGCCACATTTCCTTGCCCCCTTTTGAGGAAATTGATGAACATTCTTATTGTATCAGGTGGCTCATGCCTGTGATCCTAACTACTCACAGATCTGATATCTGTGGATGGAGGTTTTAAACCAGCCCAGGCAGGAAACTCTGTGACTTTTATCTCCAATGAGTACATTTGCTATTGAGCACTGTGAACTCCTCCTTTGTTTTCCCCCTGCCATCCCTTCCCTCCCCATCTCCCTAATTCCATACCACCTCCTCCCTAGTGAAGTTGTAAAGTTCATTTTCAATATAGTGTTCTGTACATCCCAGTGTTACAATGGGTCAACCTGTATTCCCTTTTTCCTTCTGAGTGCATTATTTATTATTTTTTTGCCAGTACCTGGGTTTGAACTCAGGGCTTGAACATTGTCCCTTAGCTTTTTCACTCAAAGCTAGCACTCTACTACTTGAGCGAAAACTCTATTTCAAATGTTCTGGTGGTTAATAGGCAAGCAGAATCTCATGGGATTGTCTGTCTAGGCACAGATACAAAGTGAAGTCTGGTCTGGGTAGTAATGGTTTTTGTGGGGGGATTAGTAGAATTTTATGCATGCATCACTGATGAGTGGTTGCTTTGCACTTTTGATTGGCTTTTTCTGTCAAGGCTGATGCTCTACTATCTCATGGAGGTATGCCTCTACTTCTAACTTTTTGTTGGTTAACTGGAGAGAGAGTATCATGGAGTTTTCTGACTCTGTTGCCTTGACTCAGGTTCCTTGGGTGTCAGCTAGCATTCCAGGTATCAGCCACCGGCACAGGTAGTTTCAATTCCTTGAAGAATCTCTAATCTTTAATTTTTAGTTGCCATAACCAAAGCTGCAATTTTAGTGTGGGTTGATGGTTAAATTATGTAGCTGTGATTTGTATTGTCCTCATTACTCAAATATTTGGACATTTTTCTGTATTGATTTTCCATTTGGACAAGTTAATTTTTAAAGTGTCTATTCCTGTGTTTGTTCCTTGATTGGGTTTTTTTCCATCCCACTTTTGGACAGTTACCCAAATGATCACAAACAAGACTATACTAAAGCTACCAGCACAACTATTTTTATCACAGCATTATTTACCACAGCTAAGATATGGAACCAACCCAGATTACCCCCAGTAGATGAATGGATCAAGGAAATGTGTGTGTGTGTGTCCACACACTCACACGTGCACACACACACACACACACACACACACACACACACACACACACACACACACACACACACACACATAATGGAATTCTTTGCCTCTATCACAAAGAATGACATTGCCCCATTTGGTAGGAAATGGAAAGACTTGGAAAAATTATATTAAGTGAAGTAAGCCAGGCCCAAAGAAACACAGGTGTTATGGTTTCCCTTATTTGCAATAACTAGTATATTGCAATAACTAGTATATATTTGCAATAACTAGTCTAGGACAAGCAGAAAAGGTCAAAAGTTCTATACATATGACCAGATAGATTGATGTTAAGTGAAATGAATGTCAAGATAAGAACACAAGTGGTTTTTTTCCTTGCTATTGTTTCTAATGTATTTGTAATGTGCCATGTGAATTTTTTGTTTCTTTTTATGATCCTTCCCCACACTATAACCCCTGTTTTCACTGTATTTGATTTCAGTGCTCTGCATCATGTATATACACTTCTCTAATTTGGGGAGGGGAAGGGAAAAAAATGCTTAAATAGGGATAAGGTTGACCCATTGTAACAATGAGATGTGCTTGATAAGAAATGTACTCATTATCTTGCCCATGTAATTGTAACCCCTCTGTACAGTATTTTCACAATAAAAAAAAATTAAAAAAAAACAATGCGATGTACAACACACTATCTTGAAAACGAACTTTACAACTTTGGCAGGGTGGGGGTAGTTGTGGAGGTAGGAGTGAAGGGACGGTAGGGAAAAAAAAAAGAGGAGGTAACAATGCTTGATAGGCAATGCATTCATTAGCTCGCTCATGTAACTATAACCTCTCTACACAGTAGTTTTACAATGAAAACATACAAAAAAGGTAATAAAATAAAGTGATTTAAAACACACAAAAAATGTGGTTATCTGGATGCCAGTGGCTCACACCTGTAATCCTGGCTACTCGGGAGGCTGAGATCTGAGGATGGTGGTTCAAAGCCAGCATGAGCAGGAAAGTCAATGAGACTCTTTCCTCCAATAAACCACTCAGAAAACTGGAAGTGGGGCTGTGGCTCAAGAGGTAGAGCACTTGTCTTGAGCTGCAGAGTTGAGGCACAGCATCCAGGCCCAGAATTAAAGCCCCATATCCAACCAAAAAAATCTGGCTAGTTTTTGCCTTAGCCTATGATCTCTCCTGGAGAAAACTCAGTATGTTGATGAGAGATGGTTTATTCAGATATTTGTTGAAATGATCTGAGGGATATAACTCAGCTGAGTATATGTGAGACCCTAGGTTCCATCCACAGCACTCCAAAAAACAACAACAAAAAAAATAAATTATAAAAACTCATATATTGTTTTTTAGAATGGGAACTTCTAGATACAACTATTTAAAGTTAATAAATAAAAACTCCAGTTTCATGCCTATTGTATCACTGGTAAATGTTAAAATTCTAAAATTATAACAAAAATAAATGTCCTTTAAAGATTATTGCCCTTTAAAGATTATTATCCTCTTTAGTTCTCACCGTGTGTAATGCTTAGAGACCTGTATCATTTACCATATCTCAGTGTTCCTTTTTTCACCATTTAGTTCATTTACTTGTAGATTTATAGGCACCTTCTAGGTGTTACAATGAGGGAAATCATGGAACCTAGATTTCTCTGGGCCTGGCTGATAGTCTTAATTCACCCAGGACTATTGATGATGAATTGAGTTTCTTGGAATTAATCTATTGTTTGGCCTTGAGTTTTTATTCATTCAGTCTTTCTAACTCTTATTGGTAGAATTTCCTGCATTTCCATTCCCAGTCCTTGTTGACAGATCACTTCTGATTCCTGCCATTATGTAACTTCTTCAGGTTTATTGAAGCTTCTTTCACACTTTCTCTCGTTTATTGAGTTCATTGGTAGTGACTTTTGATTCCTGGATTATAAGATTTCATTAGAATCAAAGTTTTCATTTAATACTTTAAGGTAGGGCTGGGAAGGTGGCTCAGTGGTAGAGCGCTTGCCTTGCATGCATAAGGCCCTGTGTTTGATTCCTCAGCACCACATAAGCAAAAAGAAAAAAGCCGGAAGTGGCGCTGTGGCTCAAGTGGTAGAGCGCTAGTCTTGAGCTGAAGAGCTGAGGGACAGCGCCCAGGCCCAGAGTTCAGGCCCCATGACCGGACCCCCCCCCAAAAAAATACTTTAAGGTAAAATATTAAAAACATACAAATGACAATTGCAACTGCATTGTTGTCTTCCCATCATATATTATAATTTTACACTATTCTATTGTAAATACTAGATAATTTTTCCAACTTCATAAGAATTATATGGTTTTTCTAGCACACTTCCAATGCTAGAACATTTTCAGCTCACTTGTGTACTCACTTTTACCAGTAATTTTGATACAATTTTCAAATTTTATTTTTTTTTAGATTGTTGCACCATTTGTTGAAGAGACTATTTTTCTGTCTATCTTTATTTTAGCTCCTTTATCAAATATTAAATGCCGATAGTTCCCTCAGTTCAATTCCAGGTCTTCTAATCTGTTGCATGGGTCATCTGACCTATTTTGTGTTGCCACTAAGCTGTTTTCATTACCATGGTTCTGTAATTGAGTTTGAAATTTGGTATTGTTATTCCTCTTACAATGTTCCACTTTCTAAGACTTGCCTTGCAATCCAGGGTCTTTTGTTATTTGAATTTTTTGGCTGTTCTTTCCATATCTTTAAACAAATTTGTTGGGATTTTAATGGATATTGCATTGAATTTGTAATTTGCTTTGGGCAGTATTGTCATTTGCACAATGTTAAGTCTTCCAATCCAGGGCTCAGATTATCTTTCCATCCTCCTAAGACTTCTTCAATTTTGCTTTTGAAAATTTTAAACTTTTCACTATAGAGGCCCTTCACCTCTTTGGTTAACTCCTATGTATTTTGTATTTTTTAATGCTATTTTAAATGGAGTTTCTTTTCTGATTTCAACCTTGATCTTCTTGATCATGGCATAAAAATATTAATTTTTGGGTTGATTTTATACCTGTCTATTTTAACCAAGTTTTGCATCAGCTTCTTAAGCTGTGGAAGGAGATTTTGGGGTCCCTCAACTACAGGATCATGTCATCTGTAGAAAGTGATAGTTTTACTCCTTCCTTCCATATTTGGATTCTCTTCATGGTGTTCTCTTGCCTATTTCGCTTGCTAGGAATTCCAGTACTATGTTGAAGAGAAAAGAGAGAGTATATCCTTCTCTTATTTCTGGTATTAGGGGAAATGCCTTTAGTTTTTTCACCTTTAAGTGTAAAACTGACTGTAGATTTCTGATACACACCCTTTCTTATACTGAGGATTCTTATACTGAGGATTCTTATACTGAGGATTCCATGGATTCTAGCTCCTCCAGAGGTAGATAATGTGTTGGATTTTGTCAAAGGCTTTATCTGCATCTAATGAGATACTTATGTGGTTGTTGCCCTTGCTTCAGTTGATCTGTGGTAGTATGTTAATTAATTTATATTTGTTAATCTAGCTTTGTATCCCTGAGATAAATCCCGTTCAGTCAGCCTGTATGATCTTCTTAATCATTTTCTAAATTTTATGAAGGAGTGTTACAACAACGTACATCAAGGAATAGGTCTACAGTTCTCTTTCCTTCATGTGTCCTTATCTAATGTGGGGATAAGTGTGATGATGGCAGTGCTCCTTCCCTTGCTATTTCATTGAAGAGTTTGAGGAATGTTAATTCTCCTTCAAAAGTCTTACAGAATTTGGTTGTGAAACCATCAGGTCTTGGGCTCTTCCTGGAAGGTCAGTTATCGCCAATTCAATCTCATTGCTGGTGCTGGGTCTGTTTATTCAGTTTATGTCTTCCAGATACAGTTTGGGTATATGTATTTTGTATAGGAATATATCCATTTCTACCTGATTATCATATTTGTTGCCATAGAGGCTTATAACCTATTCCCTTAGAATATTCTGAATTTTGTTTGCATATGTGGTGATTTCCCCCTGTAATCTCTACTATTATTTATTTGGGTAGCTTCTTTTTTTAATTAATTAATTTGGACATGGTCTTGTCAATGTTAATTTTTTTTCAAAAAATCATCTTTAGCATTTGTGGCTTCTCTGCATTTTTTAAAGTCTGTAATTCATTTAATTCTGCCCTAAATATTTTCTTCTGTCTACTGGTTTTGGGTTTGACTTGCTCTGCTTTGTCTAGAAGCTTGAGTTGCTTCATTAGGATATGGATTTGAGATTTTTCTAATTTGTTGATGCAAGCATGTATGGATATAAATTTTCCTCTGAGTACTGTCTTGCTGTCTCCCAAAGTATTTGGTCTTTTGTGTCTTCATTTACTTTGAATCCTGAAAATGATTAAATTTCACCACTGCTTCTTTGATGACCTACTGGTTCTCAGCAATAAATTTTTCTGTTTCCATGAGTTTGTGTATTATCTGTGATGGAGTCTGTTGTTGAGCTCTACTTTTATTATGTTATGATATGACAAGTACAAGTTCTACATTCTTGTATATATAAGTATGAATAAATGTGTATATATGTATATGTATTTTGGTCAGTGGTGGGGCCATAAAATTCATAATTTTTGAAATATTCCTTCAAATTTCTATGTTCATTATGCAGGCTTATCTTCAAGAACTATCAACTTGTGTTGGCCTTGGCTTTTGCTATTGAGGAGATCAACAAAAACTCTGAACTTTTACATAACTTGACTCTTGGATTTGATATCTATAATATTTACTTTGAAGCTTGGGAAGTATATAAGAATCCCTTCATTTGGCTCTTTGGGAAATACAAGATTCCAAACTATTCCTGTAGAAGAGACAGCAAGTCTATAGCAGCACTAACAGGACCATTAGGAATAACATCTGCCCGCATTGGGACATTGCTAGAACTCTACAGATTTCCACAGGTGAAGGTGAACGTAGTGGGGAAATATAAAAACGTCTAATTAGGTGCTATTCCAGGTTTTAGGAAAGAATGATAAGAGCCTGGATTTATGAACCTATCAAATTTGGTGGTATCAAATAGTAAGTACTTAAGGATATGCAAATTTTTATATTCCCACTCTTTGGAAAACGAGATGGAAGATTCACACAAACAAGTGGATTATTTTTTGTTTCAAGTCTAAACAATACTTTAAAAAGTCAGAAAGTGCAAAATGACTTTGAAGTGTGTAGATATGCTGCACAGGGTACTGGTGACTCACACTTGTAATCCCAGCTATTCTGGAATCTTTTAGCCCCAATTAACCAGTAACGCCAGTCAATGAATGTGTAGTTCAAATGGTAGATCACCATCTTTGAGGGCAAAAGCCAAGAAAGTGCATGAGGCCTGAATTCATGCCCTTGTACTGCCATGCATGTATACACACACGTGCATGTGGACAAGATTTTATGTTGAATGACATGTCAGGCTCAGAATAATAAAGGGGAGATGTGTTCTCTCATATTCAAAAGCTAGAACCAAATTATGAACATGTCATATAAAATAAATATGGAACATGTATGTAGCCATTTCTATATATAAATATATACATGATTAATTGGACTAAAGTATGGCATATATGGGGGTAGAATTCCATGGAGTAACCCTTTCTGATCTACTGAATATAAAATTATGAATACTACAAAGCTGAAGCATATCTTCTCTGAGGGGGTTAGTTGTTACTGGAAAAAGTCAGAATAACAGGGAATGGATGGGTGAAGAAAAACATAATATTAAATGTACATATGTGAAAATACAATTAGGAAAATCAGGGAATTGGTTGGGCTGATAGACATGGGAGTAGTTAATGGAAATGGTGACAAAGACCAAGAGACATACAAATAAATATGTATTTCATAAAAAGATTGATTTTTTCTCTAAAACTAAAACAAAAATATACCTTTTACCTACTTCAACTGGTTCTTAACATACTTGAAGATTAAGATTGTGATGGATGGCAATCTTCTCATTCATGGAGCATCCAATTTTCTTTGCATTTAGTTTACCTTTGGGCCTTTTGATCTGGCCCTAAGTGACCATAAGAAGTTTCCTACTCTGCATCAGATGGCCCCAAAGGACACATCAATAGCCACTGCCATGGTCTCCTTACTGCTTCACTTCAACTGGAACTGGGTGGGACTGTTGACATCAAGGAATGAGAATGGTTTGTGGGTTCTTGTTAAATTGAAAGAAGAAATGGCTAAGAACAGAGTTTGCGTAGCCTATGAGCTAGTGATTTCAAGCAAGTTTGTCTCCCAGATGTTCAATTTAATGAAAATATATAGTCAGATAAATAAATCTTCAGCAAATGTCCTCATGATATATGGTGATAATGAGTCACTACTAGATTTAATAATGTGCTTTGAGCAACTTTTAATAAAAGGAAAAGTTTGCCTCATGAACTCACAGTGGGATTTAACCACGAGAAGGAACTATTTCATGCTTGGATCATTCCATGTACCTCTTATTTTTTCACACCATCATGCAGATGTTTCTGGATTCACAGATTTTATCAAGGCAGTTAATCCTTCCAAATACCCAGAAGACTTTCTTCTTGCTAGGCTGTGGTTTGTGTCTTTTAATTGTTCAGATTCTGAGTTTGACTGTGTAACATGGGACAATTGTCTTCATGATGCCTCTTTGGATTGGTTGCCTGGGCATATTTTTGACAAGACTATGTCTGGAGACAGTTATAATATATACAATGCTGTGTATACTGTGGCCCAGGCTCTCCATGAGATTCTTCTTCATCAAACAGAATTTCAAACAATGGGAAGTAGTAAAGAAACAGTGCCTTCCCCTGCACAGGTAATTTCTTCTATATTTCAGTGCATACACCATGAGCAAAGACACTTCCTAGAGGGTTTCTTAATGTATAAAATTAAATATTTCAGATGTTTTTCAAAATCTAGTAAATTATGGGTGATATTTTCGTGAGGAACTCTATATATGTGTTCATTGCTCTTAAGGAAAAACAGGCCAGGTCAGTGACAGGATACAATATAAACCACTGAGAATACACACACACACACACACACACACACACACACACACACACATACATATATATGTATATTCACACACACATAAACACATACACATACATACGTACATGTATTTCATATTTAGTGTTAGAAACCAGAAAGATATATTTTTGCTTTTCTTGGAGCTTGAGGTTAGGGCCTGGATGCTGTCTCTGTGTCTTTTTGTGTTCAAGGATACTGCTCTACCACTTGAGCCACAGCTGTACTTCTGTCATTTTCTGAGTGGTTTATTGAAGATAAGTGTCTCATGGACTTTTTTCTCTGGCCTGGCTTCAAATCATGATCCTCAGATCTTAGCTTCCTGAGTAGCTAGGATTACAGGTGTGAGCTACCAACACCTAGCTTATGAATTCATTTAGTTACAAATAACCTTAAAACATGCTCATAGCTACTGTTTTCAAAAGTGTAAATTCAGCTTTTCTCTGAATTTCAGTAATTGCAAAGGATGACCTAACAAATAGCATTTTTTAATCCATATTTTTCATAAGTCATCTAATTTCATTAATTTTAGCATAAAAATTTTGCAAGCTCAAACAAAAATTCATAAAAACAATCAGGTTGGTAACAGAAAAATAGTCTTATTCATGGCTATTTGCCTGGTATTGATTTCTCCATTAAAAGGCCTTCTACTCCTTTTCTGAGTGACAAGGATTCAGGATGGTTATTTAATTTCCTTCATTGATTTTCTTCTGGAATACTTTATTGCTGTCTGTGCTATTCTAGAATTCAGAATTGGAGATTAAAGGCAACCCGGAGCTTTTCTTCACCATATAATGATGCATCTCTTTTAGTTGCACCTTTTTATAAAGAACATCCAATTTTACAATCCTGCTGGAGAAGAAATGATTTTGGATGAGAAAAGAAAATTAGAGCCAGAGTATGACATTCTGAACATTTGGAATTTTCCAGAAGGTCTTCAACTTACAGTGAAAGTAGGAAAGTTTTCTCCATATGCTCTGCATGGTAATCAACTGTCTTTATCTGAAGATATGGTAGAGTGGGCCATAGGTACTACAGAGGTGAGTTGGATCTAATCATAATGACTTTAAGGACATACATATAAGCAAAATTTACCCTTGAAATTTATACCTGCTTGATTGCCAGCTTTCTCCCATAATACTAGCAACTGAGATATCTGAGATGTGAACATCACAGTTTAAAGTCAGTCCAAACAGGAAAGTTTGGACTTATCTCCAATTAACCACAAAAATCTGGAAGTGGAGCTATGACTAAACTGCTAGAGTTCTAACCTTGTTCAAAAACTGAAGGCCAGTTTCCTGAATCAGCACCAAACACATTACACGTGTTTGTAAATGTTGACTTATCATATTAACATAAAATAAAAAATTGTACATTTCGTATTGGTTCCTAACACTGTTATAAAGTACATGAAAAATCATTTAATGTGGTTGAGATGTTTCTTTGCTCCCTTGGGTGGATGGAGGTTTCATTCAATGGATAATTGATCTGCTAATTGGGCATCTTTGGTGAGACTAATTGAATATGACTGTGAGAAGATTGTGTGTTCATGGCTACTGGAAAAAGAGGAGGAAGATATGATGTTTCTGGGGTTCACACAACACTCTAAAAGGTATATCTCCTCCTTCTCATCACCATGTCACAGATAAGTAGGAGACAGAATATGATGACATGAATTCAAGGAAATTCTATAGGGATCTACATTGGGACTTACTTTCTCACCATAAGTTTCCACCTTTTAAAGATCCCATATTTTTCAATAGTTCAACAGGTTAGAAATAAAAGTTGTAGCACAAAAGCCTTTTGGAATCATGACATATAGTTTCGATAACAGAATTGAATTAATCAACTTCACTTACCTGCATAGAAACATTATTTTTATTAATACAATTCTTTAAAACAATGGACTTTTTGGAGTGTTAGTTACTGACACAGACCTGATTTTCCTCAGACTCCTCACTCTGCCTGCAGTGAGAGTTGTGGCCCTGGATTCAGGACATCTCCTCAAGAGGAAAAGGCTACTTGTTGTTTTGATTGTAATCTTTGCCCAGAGAATGAGATTGCTAATGGAACAGGTAAATCCATGACTTATGAAGAAATTGTTCATCTCTCCTTTGTTTTCATCAATCCAACCATGTCAGTACCCAGAACTGCTCATGACAATTAGGAAGAGCTCAGAAAGGGGGATTCCATTTAAGAAGGGAGCATGAATATAGTGTCCAAGAGTGGTTTCTCTTTTCCTAAATATTCACAGATTAGTTGGATAGATCAATATAATGAAATGAATTCAAGGACATTGCCACAGGAACAAAATTAATCTTTTTCAGAGATGTGTAGGATATTGAAAGCTGCATTATTTACAATTTTCAATAGGATTGCAGAAATCTGCACAATTCTAACTGTTAGTGTGAGCAAAAGTGTAGAAAATTGTTATTAGGATATTAGAATACTCCAAATAGCACCTTATCAATACTTGTGATAATACTTGAAGGGAAAAAACTGAACAAAAAAGCCTGAATACTGAAGTTGCAAGGGGGAGGATGTTATGATTTAGCAAAGAAACAAAAATGATTTTTTGACAGTCAGTGCTGGCACTATGGTAGATTATGTTAGGATTACACCCAAGTAAACAATTTGCTAATATCTTTGACAAAAAGGAAGTTCAAACCAAGAAATAATGGTACTTTACACTTCTTATCAGATATGGACCAGTGTGTGAAGTGTCCAGATCATCAGTATGCTAACACACAGAGAACCCAGTGCCTCCTGAGAGCTGCTAGTTTCCTGGCTTTTGGAGACCCCTTGGGCATGGCTCTGGCCTGCATGGCTCTTTGCTTCTGTATGCTCACTGCTGTTGTTCTTGGGATGTTTGTGAAACACCATGACACTGCCATTGTTAAGGCCAATAACAGGACTCTCAGCTACATCCTACTCATCTCTCTTATCTTCTGTTTCTTCTGTTCCTTGCTGTTTCTTGGCCGGCCCAACACAGTCACCTGCATCCTGCAGCAAACTGCCTTTGGAATTGTGTTCACTGTGGCTGTTTCCACAGTGTTGGCCAAAACAGTGACTGTGGTTCTGGCCTTCAAGGCCACTTCCCCAGGGAGAACGATGAGGTGGCTGCTGGTATCAGGGGCTCCTAATTTCATCATTCCCATCTGCACCCTCCTCCAGGTGACTCTGTGTGGACTCTGGCTGGGAACCTCTCCTCCCTTTGTGGACACAGATGCACACTCTGAACATGGTCACATCATCATCCTGTGCAACAAGGGCTCCCCCACTGCCTTCTATTGTGTCCTGGGATACCTTGGCTTTCTGGCCCTATCCAGCTTCACCATGGCTTTTCTGGCCAGGAACCTGCCTGACACCTTCAATGAGGCCAAGTTCCTGACCTTCAGCATGCTGGTGTTCTGCAGTGTGTGGATCACCTTCCTGCCTGTCTACCACAGTGCCAAGGGGAAGGTCATGGTGGCTGTGGAGGTCTTCTCCATCTTGGCCTCTGCTGCAGGGCTCCTAGGCTGCATTTTTGCTCCAAAGTGTTATATCATCTTTTTAATGCCAAATAGAAATTCTCTGCGTGACTTTAGGGATAAAAGACATAGTAGAAGAAATAAGCCTTCTTAAGAGTGAGCTCATATGTTTGATTGGTATATAGATGGCCTGATCTAAATCTCTATCAACTTTCCATTGTCATATTCATTTGTATGATGAGGTTTTTACCTCAGTTGTTTCTTTTTCTAGTAGTGGTATTCTCAAGCAGTGGTGATCACCTAAAATGAATTATTTCTCATATACTTTTGGTTCTTCCTTTTTATTCTGCAATCAATGCTATTATGCCCTCTTGTTAGTGTCTTTTCACTATTGTCTTTCTCACTCAGATTTCTAGATTTTTAGGTATACTAAATTCCTGCCTGCACACTACCATGTTTCAAAATCCTCTAATTCATTTCCTTACACTTTTCTCTTGTAAAGTTTCATCTTTTTATATTATCCTTAGAGATTGTTTTGTTTAATATTAATACTATTACTGATACTATTCCAATCACATATTTTCCTTTTGCAATAATCCCATAATCTCCTTCACAGGAAGTTTCTCTCTGTCTCTTTCTCGATCTGGCCTTTGGCCACTTTCCTCTTTTCCTCTCCTCCTCTTTCCTCTCTGTTCTTTCCTCCTAAGGTTTTTGGAACGGACTACATAAGGTATAAAAATGCACTTAATGTAATATTACAATGTTAAATTATATTTTTATTTTTCTCTAAAAAGTAAAGTCTGTAATGCATAAAAATTTTTTCTTCCATGGCTGGAGATACCTTTCAATTTATTATTGTTGAATCACTATTAACATTAGTTCTTGTAATTTCATCACTTCTTAATAAAATATAAATGTTGAAACATGAACATCTTTACCTGTCACATTTCAAATCTCTTAAATTGATAAGGAAAGCATTACTTATTGCATCAACTAGGTTGACTTAGTAGGTTCGATACTATCTTTACATAATCACATATTTAAGACATATAAACACAATAACATCCATATCTCATCTTTCCAGTGTTTATTACATATTTCTTCTGATATTAATGAAATTCATGTGTATATGCTTCAACTCTAGTTTAGACTGTCCCTTAGCTTTTTCACTTAAGGCTGCTTTACCACTAGAGCCACAGGTACATTTATAGCTCTTTGGTCTTTAATTGGAAATAAGAGTCTCAGGCATTTTCCTGCCCAGGCTAACTTTGAAACATTTCTCACATTTGCATTTCTAGTAGATAACGACTGATGAGAGGTTTGTATTAGTTAAATTTTTCTTGAAAATATAACAGTGTATTGGTAAAAAAAATTGTGTATGTGTTCTTTTGAGGGCATGCTGTCTAACAAATGAAAATGTAATTAGATTTCCAACTTCCTTAGCATGTTAACAAATACATGATCAAAATATGCATCAGTTTTTATTGAATATTTGTCTATTTCCTTAATTTATTTTAGGAATTCCATTAATATGATTGAGTTTATATTATTGAGTAAACTTCTGCATCCTCATTTTGAATGTGATGTTTTGGGGAGAATATTTGATGTTAGTGCTTTTGCATGGTATTTTGTGTTCCTTGCTAATTTCTTCTTAGTTGAAATTTCAGTAAACTTACACAACACTTTTTATCTTAAATGCATTAATGAAGAGAATGTACACATAGATGTCTTGATGTTTTGAAGCAAGAGTGGATGGATGTCAGGCATGGAGGAAGTTAATGACACATAAAAGAAAAGTTCATGGATAAATAACACGATAGAGACAGGAAGAAGGGCACAAGGAAAATGTACCTTTATAATTTTTTTGTTACAATAAAACTTTAACCGTAAAAAATAAGTGGATGTGGGCCATGAGTCATGGCTCTCTCAGTGTGTGTGTGTGTGTGTGTGTGTGTGTGTGTGTGTGTGTGTGTGTGTGTAGGGTGGTTAATGACGAATGATAGATGAAAAATTTTATCAACTTTTATGTTGTTTGCAAAAGGTTTAGGTATATTGTATCAAAATGTCGGGGATTTCATATGCTTGGAGGCCATTAAGATAGCTTAAATATTTTAGTGGAAATAAAAGTTTTGGACAAAGATGTGTCTGACCAAAAGACTTTATTAGCCCATTTAAAGCTCTCATACTAAAACCCAATTTAACCATATAAACTAGCAAAAATTTAAAGTAATACAAAAAATTAAAAGTCAATGCACTTAGAGTTTGAAAAATAACTTCTGCTTGTTCCAAATCTAATTTTTAATCCACTAAGGTAAAGGAAACTTCCAGGCACTGTTTTTCTCCCACCTTATTCCTAGCTAATGAGGAGACTGAGATCTGACAATTCTAATTTCCATTTCGTTCACTCTGTTAACTTTGGCTTCCATGTGCTTTGCATAGAGGAAATTGAGCCACTTATGGCTTCTACGTCCTCAGAGTATTCATCTCAACTCTTAGCAAGGTGTGTACTGCATCTATTTTTGCTTGCATCCCCTGTTTGAAATCCTGCATCTTTTTTGATACTTCGTTTCTGTGTTCTTTAAATTTCTGATCTATTTCTCACTTTAAATTTTGAGTCATTGCCTACAGCATCTCTTGCATGTAGCATTTGTTTTTCTTTCCTGCTTTTCTTCCACTGGGACTCTCCCCTGGCTGGCTGCTGGCTTTTAGGGGTAGCTTGCTATCCTGGGCATTTCCTGTAATTTTCTCTGTGATTTTTCTTATGGGGATTAAGGGATTCTTGGGGACTAATCTGAAACTCTGACTGTTTTGGTTAACAAGTGGCTGTCTTTGCTTGGTTCTGGGTTGGTTCCTGGATCAATTGACGAAGCTTCTTCTTGGCCTTGGGCTGGCTGAGAGAGTCTGTACCTGGTCTCTGTTCTGTTGGGGGAGAAGCTGACCAGCAGATGGTAGTCTGACCCACATAGGGCTCTCAGCTGTCTGCTGGAGATCACAGGCAGGTCCTGCCTATAGCCAAGGACTGAGCAGCCTAGACTACTCATGCTTTCTCCTATGGGTGCTTTTGCTGAGACTGGGTGTTCTGGATATACTCTTCCATTTGCTGGTTTCTGCTATGAGTTCCTTCCTGACTATAATCAGGTGCTGGCAGCCTGAGCTGACCCATCCCCAGCCTGGGATATAGAAGTCAGGCTCTGGTGGGATTTGGGCTTCTAGTTCTCCTGCTCTGGACACACAGGTCTTTTGCCATTCTGGGCACAATTCCCAGGGGGTGTGGTTCCCTGCTGTACTTCTCTGCAGAAGCTTGTACTCTGCTTCTGATTTTAACCAGGATGGGTGTGTTGTGCAGCTCAGGCACTGGATCCCCAGTACTGGCTGACTTCCAGTTCCTTGTCTGGGGCATGCCAATTGGGCCTGTGTTGCTGGGTATGATCCCAGGGTACTTAGCTGGGGTATGCAGTTTGGATTTTTCCCCTTGCTTGCTGTTGTGTCCTGTGGGCCTGTTCCTGGCTGGGTCATTCAAGCTCCCTCCCAGGGGTGATATTGATCAATCCTGGAGGACTAAATACGCTCCACAGGCTGGTGGGACACTTTAACAGTTCCCAGTTTTAGTGGGACCTGCAGTCCAGGTGGTGGCAGGGCTGGTTTCCCTTGGAGGGATGCTGGCCCCTGTGGTGTACTCACCCTAGAGCTAGTTGGGAACTCTCCAGTGGTGCTGTTGCAGATTGCTGTTTCTGTGTGATGTAGGTGGCTGGTTGCCACTGTGTTTGCTTGAGACGCTGTGGACTAGGCTGTGTGGTGGCTGCTCTGGGTCTGTGCTTCTCACCTTCTCTGCCTATGTTGATGCTGTCCTTGTCAGTGCTGCAAGCGTTTTTTGAGCTGGCTGCTGGCTGAGGGGTGGAGGAGGGGGCTTCAGTCCTGTTCTGAGCTCTGAAGTTTCTGTCTCTGTTTGCACGCTCTGTGTGGCCACCAGCTCCTTGGGAGTCTTCTGCACTGGTGTTCTGTGTACCAACCCCTGAAGTTCTGGGGTTCCCCCTTTGGCTGTGAGGCCCAGTGGTTTTGGCGGGATGGGGTTTCAGTGCTCTGGTTAAAGGTGGGGGAAGGATCTTTGTGCAGGTTCCAAGCTCTGAGATTTCTGTTTGAAATCAGCAGGTCCAGTCCTGACACCTTGGGTGTGTCTTGTGCTGGCGATCTGCAGGCGACCCTCTGTAGCTCTGGGGTCTCTGGCAGCCCCCTGCCTTGCTGGGCTGGCCACGGTTTGGTGCATTGCTGTGCAGCAAGCAAGGGTTGGTGGAAAGGTCTTTGTGCTTTTCTCTTTTCCTCCCTCCCTCCCTCCCTCCCTCCCTCCCTCCCTCCCTCCCTCCCTCCCTCCCTCCCTCCCTCCTTCCCTCCCTTCGTTCCTCTTTCTCGCTCTTTCTTTCTTTCTTTCTTTCTTTCTTTCTTTCTTTCTTTCTTTCTTTCTTTCTTTCTTTCTTTCTTTCTTTCTTTCTTTTCTTTCTTTCTTTTCCTTCTTTCTTTCTCCTGGTGTTCATCTTTTTTATGTTGTTGGTGTTTTGGGGGAATTAAGCATTGGAATTCGAAATCTCTGTTTGGTTGGAGAGAGCTGTGGTTTTTCCCTACTGTCCTGTCGCCATCTTGGCCCCCCTCTGAAAGGTGTAACCCTTTTAAGTACTCAGAAGACTTTTACCTTGCTAGGTTGTGATTTCTCTCTTTTAATTGACCTGTTTCTGAGTCTGACTGTGTAGTAAGGGAGAATTGGCCACACAATGTCTTCTTGGAATAGTTGCCGGAACACATTTTACATGATATGTCTAAAGAGAATTACAATACATTCAGTGCTATGTATGTTGTATCCCAGACCCTGAATGAGATCCTTTTTCATCAAACAGAAGTGTCACCATTGGACAATAAGAGAGGGACAGTACCTTCCCCTGCACACGTAATGATTCTTTGGTTGGATGGCACATACCACAAGCAAAATGTTTTTTTTTTTAATATTTACTTTTTTCCTGAGGCAAAGTCACAAATAGAACCTTGTTTTGAGAAACATAAGCCATTCTCAGTATTTCCTGAAGTCATACTATTTTTGCCTTTATGAGTTCTTGTTACTCTTACTTTGTACACAGGCATTTCTTTCCTAACACATCTTAGAAGTTTGTAGTTTTAAGACTAGGAAGGTGGCTCAGTGGTAGAGCGCTTGCCTTGCATGCATGAGGCCCTGGGTTCAATTCCTCAGCACCACATAAGCAGAAAAAAAGCCAGAAGTAATGCTAGGGCTCAAGTGGTAGTATGTTAGCCTTGAGCTGAAGAGCTAAGGTACAGCACCCAGGCCCAGAGTTCAGGCCCCACTATTGGACTCTCCCCACCAAAAAAAAGAAGTTTGTAGCTTTAAACACTTCTTCACCTTTTGCATATTAATTACCCTGTGAGCAAAATGGCCTTAGGCATTATGGTTCCTTTGGACAGGATTCACAGATCAGTTCCTCAGTCCTGATCAAGAAACTACCACTTCATCTGCTTCTGTATATGGAGAATGTTGACCTGTATTCTGTGGAATACATTTTAATATTGGGTTGAACATTTTGAAGAATTCAGCATCTTCAATAAGTGAGATAGAGCTCTAGAAAAACTTATAAATGGCTCATTGTACCCAGCTCACAATGTCAGTGTTTTGTTCTGTGTCACCCAAATGGTACCAGGGATGTCAGACTTTACATACAGTGATGCAATGGAGATAGAGATACTACATCTTTTTCTGAGGAGCCGGTAAAATCCTTTTTCCATTTTTCATTGTATGCAGAACTGCTAAAGTTTTCTTATTAGTGTATGTGGACAGTTGTAAACTATAGTTCTGCTTAATACACTTTAACTCTTAAAAACACCCAATGGATAAATGCTTCATCTTCAGAGCTTCCTTTCTAGAATCCCAGAAACAATTGCTGGTGACAGGGAAACTTCTAGTCTATGAACTAGGAAGACTGCAAAGGCTGCATGCTTGTACACATAAGGGCATTACATTTGCTGATTAAATGCTTACACTCAAGAGCTACCCCCTTCCTGACTAAACTTACAGTTATCTTCTCCTGTACACTGTGGTCAGATAACCCAGGGTGCTCTAAGTTGTCAATGATCCTTGTTTTTCTAGACTCCAGAAAATAGAGAGCTAAAATTTAAGATAAAACAATACAATGCAGATAGGAAAAACGGCAGAGCATCCTGTATAGCCAGTAACTTCCTGATAAAAATTTGAAATCACTCAGTACATAAGAGCAAGAATCATCAAATGGGATTATATCAAACTAAAAGCATTTGGCATAACAAAGAGTCACTAAACTGAATAGGTGGCTTGTACAATTTGCCAACTAAACAGCTGTCAAGTGATTAATAGCCAGAGTATGCAGGAAGCTCAAAACACTACACTCCTAAAGAATGCACAAACCAATCAACAATCTGGTAATTAAACTAAAAGAAACTTCAGAAACTTCTCAAAACCAGAAGTATAAAAGGCTAATAAAAATACAGAGATGTTCCATATTATTGGCTTACCAGAAATGCAAAAATAAATGACACTTAATTTTATTTTACTCCGGTGACAAGCTCTGTCATAGAGAATAGAAATAACAAATGCTGTTAAGGATGTAGGAAAGGAGACACTTAAACACTAATCATGAGAATGTAATTTCAGGCACCCACTAAGTAAATTGTGTGTAGGTTCCTCCAGAAAGTATAGATTTATGATATGGACTAGTGCCACCTCCTTCTGAGACTCATTCCCATTGTATGCATACATATACATATATAAATAAATCCTAGGTCCAGCTTATATATGCCACTAAAATTTTTAAAAATAAGTGATAAAAATCATATGTAATGTAATGAATACAAAAGTGCAAAAAAAACTGTGCAATTTCATGAGAAGGGGAGTTTCTTTTCCTCCTGCATTTTAAAAGTACAAATGTGATACATATATTCTGATACCCAGTGCATGAATATGAGCAAATGTACCATAATGTATATCCAACACAACATCCTTGTATAGAGTATGTTCACTGCCCTGAGAAACCTCAGTTCTAAAGGGCCACTGAAGTCTCTATATGGAATTTGGGTTTAACATATGTGGAAAAATAAAAATCATATAGTTGGTTTTGATATTGATTTTGGTTTGTCATTGAGAAGAATTTCCTCTATTATCATCTGTCCTCAGAAAGCTGCAACATGAAAATACCTCTCTTAGCTTTTTAGTAATAATTACCTGTTTGAGAGTGACAGTTTAGAATGCAAAAGTGGAACTAAATTTCAGATTTTACCTTGAGTTATTGACATGTAATTGCTGGTTTCAGCAGCATCTTTGCTTCCTCAGGCAGTAGAAAATGGGTGCATTTCTGTAGGGTTCTGCACATGGAATTCCCATTGAAACCTGGCTGGATCAACCACCAATGTTCGGTGGCTGTTGTGACATGGTGTGTGTGAATCGACTCTCTGGGTATGATGCTCTCATAACTTTGGTTAACATCTCACAGACACAGACTCTTCAGGACATTGCACCATGCACAGCACATGACATCCTCTGAGACAATCCAGTTGCATCATCCCAAATGGCTTTCATGAAAATGGTTTCTTGACACAGATGTTGGATAAAAACTATCCAAGATAACTCCATCTCTGGGGCCTCACTCTCTGTGGTTTTGGATGAAATCATAGTACCTGGGCCAAAGAAGGCAAATCCACAAACATGTTTTCCAGCTCATGTTTTTCTCCTGGATGAAGGACACAGATGTAGAGCCTAAGGATATGGTTTCTGGGGACTCACAAGAGGCTTTGATGAAAGATGAGCTATGGTATAGATCTCTGGCAATAAAAAGACACATATGCACACATATGTCTGAATAAAGGTATCTGACACTGTGTGTCTCACTTCCTGCCTGCTTGGCAGAGGCTTCAGGGATGTACCTTATTGTAGAGAGCTGCGAGAGGCTGCACCTGGAAGATGGCGCCGGCTTCCGCCCTCCGCCTTCCCGATGGCGAGTGCTCTCATGGTAAACAACTCCTTATATGGCTAAGGCAAAGAATCTGGCTTTCTTCCGCGCACCTGAACCTATTGGTGGTTCCCACGTGGCGTATCAGGGTTGGCTACCCAGCGGGTACTTAAGGCTGTGGGGAATTCTCCCCAGGGTTGGGGTCAGAAGATTACTCAAAGGTCCTGAATAAACTGCAGAGAGAAGAGTTCGGTGTCGCGTCTTCCTTGCTGGTCGAGGTGGTAGCGACAAGTGGTGGCCCGTAAGGGGAACTCAGCCATAACCTCAACGAGGACTCAGAACTCTCTGCGGTCAGGGTGGTGCACCGGTAAGTCCCCAGGTAAAGGGGGAATCTGCGACAAAAGCGGGGGTAAGTCCCCAGGTAAAAGGGGAATCCGCGACAAGAGCGGGGAGTAAGTTCCCAGGTAAAAGGGGAATCCGCGACAAGAGTGGGGGGATTTTTGCTCTTCTCGGTAGATAAAGAGAGAGTGAGAACCCGGGGCTAGTCAATAGAGTAGCCAAAAGTGAAAGTAAAAGTTTGTTTACCAGCTTTAAATGTTTAAAACATGGGCGCTTCTTCTTCGCACCCAATTTTTTTGGCTCTCAATGAGCTACTGCACTCAAAAAAGTTAAAAATACAAAAGAGTACTTTAGAGAGATTTTTGAATGAATGTGACACCGTTGCCCCGTGGTTTGCTGTCTCCGGAAGCCTCACGGTGGCCTCTTGGGAGAAACTAGGGAGGGACCTAGATTTTGCCTCTGAACAAGGAACGCTTAAGAGCGGAGTGAGACCAATATGGAAACTGATAAGAGGCTGTCTCGAGGACCAGCGTTGCAGTGAGGCGGTAGAGAATGGTCAGGCCGCCCTAGAAATGCTGCAGGAAGAAAGATCGGAAAGGGCAGACTGCGAAAAGGAGGAGAGCAAGGGGGGGTTATACCCCGATTTTGCTGAACTAGAGACCTCTGAGTCTACAGACTCAGAGGAACTACAATCACTCATAGAACAAATAGAAAAAACAAAGATAAGAAAGAGGAGGAAAGGGAAGGAGAGAGAGGACCCAGATAAAGACGAATGCACGCCCTCCGTGCACCGCCCCACACCTTCGGCCCCTCTGCTCTATGCGGAGGACCCTGGAAGTGGCAGCCCCTGCTGTTCTTTCAGCCCAGGCGTGTGGAAAGCGGTCAGAACCGAGTTACATCTAGCCTGTCCAATATTTCAGGATCCACAGGGACAGCGTTATCATGAACCCTTAGATTTTAAGGTTATAAAATCTTTAGCTGAGTCTGTGCGGACATACGGAATCACAGCCTCCTTTACTGTAGCCCAGGTGGAGGCCCTAAACAGACATTGCATGACACCCGGTGATTGGAGTGGGCTCGCACGAGCTTGTTTGAGCCCAGGTCAGTATTTAGATTGGAAGGCCTTTTTGATTGAATTTGCTAGTGAAGAGGCTGCAGCCAATCAGGCTGTGGGGAACCCAGCTTGGGACAGAGATATGCTGCTTGGACAGGGGAGATTCGCCAATCAGCAGATAGGCTACCCGGTTCAAGTTTATGAACAAATCAATAAAATTGGCATAAAGGCATGGAAGGCCTGACCAAATAAAGGCGAGGTGAGTGGCAATCTCACCAAAATCCTGCAGGGCTCTACAGAGCCCTTTTCGGACTTTGTTGCTCATATGGTCGAGGCTGCTGGCAGAATTTTTGGTGACCCAGACACAGCCATGCCATTAATTAAACAGCTTGTTTACGAGCAGTGCACTAAGGAATGCAGAGCCGCCAAACCCCATATAAGAATAGGGGACTAGAAGCATGGATGAAAGTTTGCAGAGAGCTGGGCGGACCACTAACTAATGCTGGATTAGCTGCTGCTGTGGTGCAATTAACCCAGAAGAAAGGGGCTGGGAAGGTGGCTCAGTGGTAGAGTGTTTGCCTTGCATGCATGAGGCCCTGGGTTCGATTCCTCAGCACCACATAAGCAAAAAGAAATGAAAAAAGCCGGAAGTGATGCTGTGACTCAAGTGGTAGAGCGCTGGCCTTGAGCTGAAGAGCTGAGGGACAGCGCCCAGACCCAGAGTTCAGGCCCAGGAAAAAAACCTATTCAAAAAACGCTGCAAATTTGTCTAAACAGTTGTCTAGTTATCTTTTAGGTAATTGAACTGGGGAGTTTGACAGCCTGATGGAACAGCTCAGGGTTGCCATCGTCATGGTGAACTCGACCCAAGTGGATGCTGGATTGGCGGAGGGGTTATCTTCATGGATCTCCGCTGCTATGAATCATCTTAAGGAATGGGCGGGTTTAGGAGCCCTGACAGCCTCCTGGTGTTAGCCTCCTTGGTATGTCTGTGGTGCATTTGCCAAATTAGAGGTTCTCAGCGTCGCAGTGCAGCCATGATTATCCATACCTTTACAGTCATTGGAGCAGGTCAGTCTCCCCAAGCGTGGCTTGCCACCCTAAAACAATGAACACAGATTGCAAAGCCAAAGTACTGCAGTCGAGAGGCATGAGTTTTGCCCTCGAGGAGAGCATGTTTGATTGCACACGGGTTCGATTCGCCTTTTCCCGTCCTTGTGAAAAACGAATCAATGGACAGGCTGAGTCATCCCTAGAGAAGATACCCTCTGGGAGAAGGCTTGTATGCAGTCCTTGCATTGCACAACAGGGATCAGACCTCTGTTCTCATCTGTGTTCTTTAAACAAAAAAGGGGGAACTGTAGAGAGCTGCGAGAGGCCGCACCTGGAAGATGGCGCCGGCTTCCGCCCTCCGCCTTCCCGATGGCGAGTGCTCTCGTGGTAAACAACTCCTTATATGGCTAAGGCAAAGAATCTGGCTTTCTTCCGCTCACCTGAACCTATTGGTGGTTCCCACATGGCGTATCAGGGTTGGCTACCCAGCGGGTACTTAAGGCTGTGGGGAATTCTCCCCGGGGTTGGGGTCAGAAGATTACTCAAAGGTCTTGAATAAACTGCAGAGAGAAGAGTTCGGTGTCGCATCTTCCTTGCTGGTCGAGGCGGTAGCGACACCTTATGACTTTCACACTCCTTCTTCTCCAGCTTCCCTTCCTTGTGAGGTCCTTGGCTGGAACTAGCTGCTTTTCTGCAATGAAGCACCGAGCGCACATGGATGGAGATGTGATGATAGCTGGGTTTTTCCCTCTCCACACTTTGGGAATTCATCTTAGTAACAGTGAAGGTTCTAGGGAAGAAGAGAACATACCGTAAGTAACTCATCATTTTATTCCCATTGGGTGTTATATTCTGAGGATGTGCCAATGGATGAGGGAACAATCAATGATCTCTGTCTTCACTACACTGACCTTCCATCCCTATTGCAGCAGGAACAGCTGCGTATTTTCTCTTGCATCTATTGTTGAGTGTTTTCCTGCCTGGTAGTAAGAATGGACTCTATTTCCTTCCATGCAGGTTCACCTTTCAAGGTTGGTGAATTCTTAACTTTACTGTAGCATCCTTGGTATCTCCTGCATGCCAACGGTCACTGCAGAAGATGAAATGATGTTCTTACAAATAACCTGAAATACTGCCATGTGTTCTGTGTAAAAGTCTGCAGCCACATTTCCTTGCCCACTAGGCCAGTAGTATGAGAACTTTCTTTTAGTGAAAGCTCCATTTTGAAGACATTGATGAACATTCTTCTTCTTTTTTTTTTTTTAATTTGGGTCAGTTGTGAGGGTTGAACTCTGGGTTTGGATGCTGTCCTTGCACTCTTCAGCTCAATTCGAGCACTCTAAAGGCTTGAGCCACAGTGCCATTTCTGGTGTCTTAGCATTTTATTGGAGGTAAGAGTCTCATGGACTTTCCTGCCAGGGCTGGCTTTGAACCTCGGTCCTCAGATCTCAGCCTCATGAGTAGTACCCTGCTTGATGAACATTCTTATTGTAGCTAATGGCTCATGCCTGTGATCCTAACTACTCACAGATCTGATATCTGAGGATGGAGGTTTGAAGCCAGCCCAGGCAGGAAAATCTGTAAGACTTTTATCTCCAATGATTACATTTCTTATTCAGCATTGTTACCTACTCTGTCTTTCCCCTGCCATCCCTTCCCTCCTCACCTCCCCAACTCCACACCACCTCCTCCCTGGTGAAGTTGTAAGGTTCATTTTCAACATAGTTTCCTGTACAACTCCATGTTAAAATGGGTCTACCTGTATTTTTTCCCTCTGAATTCATTTGTTTACTATTTTTGCAAGTACCTGGGTTTGAACTCAGGGCTTGAACATTGTCCCTTAGCTTTTTCACTCAAAGCTAGCACTCTACTACTTGAGCCACAAATCTTTCCAACATTCTGGTGGTTAATAGGCAAGCAGAGTCTCATGGGTTTGTCTGCCTAGGCACAGATACAAAGTGAAGTCTGGTCTGGGTTAGTAAATTTTTGGGGGGAGGGAGTTAGAAAATTTTTTTTTTTTTGCTTATGTGGTGCTGAGGAATCGAACCCAGGGGCTCATGCATGCAAGGCAAACGCTCTACTACTGAGCCACCTTCCCAGCCCGGGAGTTAGAAAAATTTTATGTATGAGCCACTAGTGATTGGCTTGCTTTGCACTTTTGATTGACTTTTTCTCTCAAGGCTGATGCTCTACCACCTCATGGAGGCACGCTTCCAGTTCTAGCTTTATGTTGGTTAATTGGAGAGAAAGTTTATCATGAAGTTTTCTGATGCAGTTGCCTTGACTCAGGATCTTTGGGTGTCAGCCTCCTGTTCAGCTAGCATTATAGGTATGGGCCATCAGCATAGGTAGTTTCAATTCCTTGAAGAATCTCCAATCTTTAATTTTTAGATGCCATCACCAAAACTGTAATTTTTGTCTGGGTTGATGGTTAAATCATGTAGCTTTGATTTGTATTGTCCTCATTACTCAAATATTTGGACATTTTTCTGTATTGCTTTTGCATTTGTATGTTTTAATTTTTAAAGTGTCTACTCATGTGTTTGTTCCTTGCTTGGATTTTTTTCCATCCTATTTTTGGGCATTTACCCAAAGGATCACAAAAAAGGTCATACCAAATCTACCAGCACAACTATGTTTATCGCAGTATTATTTACTATATGTAAGATATAGAACCAACCCTGATGCCCCTCAGTAGATGAATGGATCAAGAAAATGTGATACACACACACACACACACACACACACACACACACACACACACACACACACACACACACACACACACACAATGGAATTCTATGCCTCGGTCAGAAACAATGACGTTGCCTCTTTTGTTAGTAAATGGAAAGAGTTGGAAAAATCATATTAAGTGAAGTAAGCCAGGCCCAAAGAAACATAGGTCCCATGGTTTCCCTTGTTTGCAGTGACTAGTGTATGTCTAGGACATGTACAGAGTAGGTCAAAGGCTATGTATATGTGACCACATGAGATAATGTTAACCAAAATATACCCCAAGCCAGGGACACAAGAGTTTTTTGTTTCTTTTTTTCTTGCTTGTGTTTTTAATGTACTTAAAAGACACTGCGTGATTTCTTTTGTTCTTATTATATGTTCTTCCTCCATGGTATAACTACCCTGTTTCACTGGATTTGATGCTGGTATTTCAGTTTTACACTATTAATCAATCCTTTGTGAGATGAATAGCTAGCAAGATTTTCAACCATTCGACTGTCTCCCATTTCTTTCACTGTGTTGAAGGTTTTCAGTTTGGTGCAACCCCAGCTACTTTGCATTTCCAGTGCTGGGGGTAGAATGTAGGGCCTTGTGAATGAGACAACAGATTTATCACTTTCATGTCCAGAGCTTAATTCTTGCTATTATTTTATGTGGTATTTGAGTTCTATTTAAGTATATCCACTTTGCCAATTCCACCCCTTACCAAGGGTGTTATGGTTAATTAATGTATTTTTGGCAACATCTCCAAGATTCCAATACCTAGAGTTGTTTGCCAATACTTCTTGGTTGTATATTTCTTTGATCTATGTGTCTGCTTTTATGGGTATTTTCCCCCCTCATTATGGCACTGCAGTAGAAGATCTAAACAGGTATAGGGATACGTCAGTATTGTTCTTGTGTCTTAAGATAGCTCTGGCTAATTGATAACTTTTGTTTCCCCCAAATTTAGTCTTGCTTATTCTATTTCTGCGAAGGAAATGATAGGAATTTTGATGGAGACTTCACTGAATCTGTAGGTGGTTTTGGCATAATAAGGCTATTTCCACCATATTGATTCTGACATCCAGAATAATGGGAGGTATGTGTTGGTATGTGTAATTTTTTTGCTTGCCCATTTGATTGGTTATGGTTTTGATTTCAGTCTGATCACCCTGTTGTTTTTGGAGACCCTCTTCTTTGCTTTATTGATTATTGCTATTGTGTTTTATGCTCTAATTCTTTTTCTTCTATTTGATTCTTTCACTACTTCTACTGATTTTGGGTTTGTTTGTGTAGTTCCTTGAGGTGCATTGTACGTTGTTTAGTATAGTATCTGTATCCCTGATTTAAGCAAAGGTGATTACAGTTTCAATTTATTCCTCCTTTTTTATATTTATAGATTCTGATATTGTTTTCATTGTTATTTGTTCCTATAATATGTTTGTTGAAATTTACCTTGAAAAAACAACTTATCTAATTATGTATTAATCATTTAATTAAACTGAATACTTTTAAGTTAATTTAATTATTTGTTTATGGTTGAAAAATAATTCATTTAATTGTCATGATACCTGCATGGTAATTTCTAGACTTACCACAGTGTAATCTCCACATGTGTTCAATATTTTTTTACTATTTAAAAAATGTGGCTACACTTTGGAAAGCAATATGGAGGTTCCTCAACAGACTCCACATAGAGATCCCCTACGACCCAGCAATTCCACTTTTGGGCATTTACCCAAATGATCACAAACAAGACCATACTAAAGCTATCAGCACAACTACATTTATTGCAGCATTATTTACCATAGCTAAGATGTGGATTCAACCCAGATGCCCCTCAGTAGATGAATGGATCAAGAAAATTTGGTATATGTATGCTATGGAATTCTATGCCTCCATAAGAATGAATGACATTGCCCCATTTGGTTGGAAATGGAAAGGTTTGGAAAAAATTATATGAAGTGAAGTAAGCGAGGCCCAAAGAAACATAGGTCCCATGGTTTCCCTTATTTGCAATAACTAGTATATGTCTAGGACAAGCAGAAAAGGTCAAAAGCTCCGTACACATGACCAGATAGGTTGATGTTAAGTAAAATGAACCCCAACGTAGGGATACAAGTGTTTTTTTCTTTCTTGCTATTGTTTCTAAAGTATTTATAATGTACCATGTGAATTTTTTGTTTCTTTTTATGATCTTTCCCCACACTATAACCCCCAGTTTTACTGTATTTGATGTCAGTGCCCTGCTTCTTGTATATACATTTCTCTAATTTGGGGAGGGGAGGGTGAAAAACAAAATGCTTAAATGGGGATAAAGGTTGACCCAATGTAAAAATGAGATGTACAACATACTATATAGAAAACAACTTTACAAATTTGGCTGAGGGGGGGTGGTGGGGTAAGTTGTGAAGGTGGGAGGGAAGGGATGGTAGGGGAAAAACAAAGGAGGAGGTAACAATGCTTGATAGGCAATGTACTCATTAGCTTTCTCATGTAATTGTTAAGTCCTTTACCCAGTAGTTTTACCAAAAAAAAAAAACATACAAAAAGGTAATGAAATAAAGTGATTTAAACCACACAAAAATGTGGCTAGCTGGGTGCCAGTGGCTCACACCTTAATCCTAGCTACTCAGGAGGATGAGATCTGAGGATCGTGGTTCAAAGCCAGCCTGGGCAGAAAAGTCCGTGAGATTCTTACCTCCAATAATCCACTAAGAAAACAGGAATTGGTGTTGTGGCTCAAGAAGTAGAGCACTTGCCTTGAGCTGCAGAACTGAGGGACAGTGCCCAGGCCCAGAATTAAAGCCCCACATCTGACCAAAAAAAATCTGGCTAATTTTGTCTTAGACCACGATCTCTCCTGGAGAAAACTCAGTATGTTGATGAGAGATGGTTTATTCAGATCTTTGTTGAAATGGTCTGAGGGGTATAACTTATGTGAGTATGTGTGAAACCTTAGGTTCCAACCACAGCACTACAAAAAAAAAGAAAGTATAAAAACTCATATATTGTTTTGTAGAATGGGAACTTCTATGTACAACTACTTAAAGATAATAAAATAAAAAGTCCAGTTTCATGCCTATTGTATCATTGATAAATGTTAAAGCTCTAAAATTGTAATGAAAATAAAGATTATTATCCTCTTTATTTCTCACTGTGTGTAATGCTTAGAGACTGTATCATTTACCATATCTCAGTGTTGCTTTTTTCACCATTTAGTTGATTTACTTGTAGATTTATAGGCACATTCTAGGTGTCACAATGAGGGATATCATGGAACTTACATTTTTCTGGGCCTGGCTCACATTCCTTTCTTAAGTCACCCAGGGCTATTGATCATAAATTGAGTTTCTTGGAATTAATCTATTGATTGGCCTCGAGTTTTTATTTCAACCTTTCTAACCCTTTTTTATTGGTAGGATTCCCTGCATTTCCATTCCCATTCATTGTTGATAGATCACTTCTGATTCCTGCCATTATGTAACTTCTTTAGGTTTATTGAAGCTTCTTCCACACTTTCTCTCCTTTATTGAGTTCATTGGTAGTGACTTTTGATTTCTGAATTATAAGATTTCATTTATCTGTTACAGATTTTGTGCTACTTAGGAAGCTCAAAGAGGATTACAGCAGGATATTTTAGAATGATGGCCACTATCCCAGCTGATGAGGATGAAAGAAAAAGAGAAAATATACAAGAAGTAGAGGAAGATGATCAAATGCATAAGTGGATATATAGTAATGTTTTAATGAAATCTTTCATTTAAATTTTAATAAAACTTTTTCATTTACTACTTTAAGGTAAAATATTAAAAACATACAAATGAAAATTGCAACTGCATTGTAGTCCTCCCATCATTTATAAGAATGGATATCCAATTTTACATTGTTCTATAGTAAATACTAGATACACCAATAATTTTTCCAACTTCATAAGAATTATATGTATGATTTCTCTGGCATATTTACTATGTTAGAATATTTTCAGCTTACCTATATAGTCACTTTTACCACTAATCTTGATAAAAGTTAAAAATTTTATTTTATTTAGTTTTTGCACCATTTTTTGAAGAGACTATTTTCTTTCAATATTTTAGCCCCTTTATCAAATATTAAATGGCTATAGATCTGTGGGTTCAATTCTGGATCTTCTAGTGTGTTCCATTGGTCGTCTGACCTATTTTGTGCTGCCACTAAGCTGTTTTCATTACCATGGTTCTATAATTGAGTTTGAAGTTTGGCATTGTTATTCCTTCTACAATATTCCACTTGCTAAGGCTTGTTCTTGCTATTCAGGGCCTTTTGTCATTTGAATTTTAGGGTTGCTTTTTCCATCTCTTTAAACAAATTTGTTGGAATTTAGTGGATATTATATTGAATTTTAATTTGCTTTGGGCAGTATTTTCATTTTCACAAGGTTAAATCTTCCAATTCAGGAAGTCAGATTATCTTTCCATCCTCTTACCACTTCTTCAATTTTGTTTTTGAAAATTTTAAACTTTGCACTATAGAGGTCTTTCACCTCTTTGGTTAACTCCTATGTATTTTGTATTTTTTAATGCTATTTCAAATGGAGTTTCTTTTCTGATTTCAGCCTGATCTTCTTGATAAAGGCTTAAAAAAGGTATTGATTTTTGTGGGTTGATTTTATATCTGGCTATTTTGACAAAGTTTTGGATCAACTTCTTAGGCTGCGGAAGGAGATTTTGGGGTCCTTTAACTATAGGATCATGTCATCTGTAAAAAAGGATAG